>NC_030833.1:34408328-34712208 GCF_001704415.2 Capra hircus
TCCAAAAAGAACATGTCTACAAAATATCCTGTGAACTATGGGATGGAAAAAAGACTGTCAAAGCTAGAAGGAGAAAAAAAAGGATCTAGATCCATAGTGAGTGAGAGGTTATGTGGGAGAAAAAGAAAAGCATGTGAACATGTCAAGGAGAGCCCCCTCCAGAACATGCCCTCTTCTCGTTACCCCCAGTGCTGCCACGCTGGGCCAAGCTGCATCATCTCGCACCTGGTTTATTATGATAGCCTTCCCACTGGTCTCCCAGATCCTGCTCTCAATCCTGCTCAGTCATTCTGTACCCAGTACTCACAGTCATTCAGTTAAAACCAAACCAAGCATATCACTCTTCTGCTCAACCTTCCAGTGGCTCCCATCTCACTCCAAGCATAAACCAGTTCCTACCTGGCTTGCTCCCCATCACCTCTCTGACTTTCCTACTGTTCTCTTCATGTTGCCTTGTCTCTAGCCTCAGAGTCTTTGCACTAGCTGTTCTTTCTGCCTATAGTACTGTTTTCCCAAATATCCACAGAGCTCATTCCTAAGTCTTTAATAAATTACTGTCTTCTATCCTAGCACAAGATAGTGATCTCTAGTGTTTTCCACGAAAATGAACCTAGGTTCTTTGGAAAGATGGCAAATTCCAAGTCTGAAGCAGGAAGTGTATAACATGAGATTGGAACCTTTTGTCATACCAGAAATAAAGGACACCATCTAAAACTACTAGGGTCATTCCAAAAGGACTCAGGAGCCAACTTCAAGTGGCTTCTACTAGCCAAAGTAATAAAAAATTTGAGTGGCAATAATAAATAATAACTAAAATGTATTGAAACACATTAGATATATTGACACTCATATTCATGATGGTACTATAAAGAAATCATTGTTCATCTTTGGAACCAATACATTATTCCAAAAAAATGTAAATAAAAAAGGAAAATATCAACACTCAACCTGCCTTTGCTGCACAAACTGCACCAATAGAAGGGCCAAATAGTTGACGAAGAGGGAGAAGTTCCTCCCTCAAGTATTCCAGATAATTGAAAAAAATTTGAGTATAACCATTGTGCAAACAACCTCCCTACAAAAAAAAAAAAAAAAGAATAAACCTAAGCATAATCACCAATGATTGCTTATATCACAAAAGTAGGTACGAACATTCATTGACAACCTTCTGATGGAGGTATAGCACAACTTCTGAAGCAGTCTTGCTAACATCGAAGCTTCTATATATAACTACCAGCTCACAGGAGGCCTGGGGGCACTGAAAACCAAATTAAAATGCTCCACAGGAATGCAGTCAGTAAAACTTGATCTGGAGGAAACACTATAAAATAACTCAATTTCTTTAACAAGGAAGTTGCGGGGAAGAAAAAAGAGGATGGGGCACCTATAGACTAAAAGAAATTTAAAGATACACCAAGAAAATGCAGTAACTGGGCCTTGAAATCCTGATTTGAACCAATTTAAAAGAAACTTCGGGACAGGACAACTGAAGAAATTTGAACACTGGATATTATATAATGTTAAAGAGCTGTCATTTTTAAAGAGACATATAATATTGTGGTTATTTTTCAAAAGTATGTATCTTTTGGAAATACATGCTGAAATATCTACAGAAGTCTCAGACTAGCTTCAAAAAGGAGTAGTAGATTAGGTATAAATAAAACAAGATTACAGATGAAGTGATAATTGTCGAAGCTGGATAGTGGGTACATGGGGGTTGGATTTGCTATTTTCTCCATTTAGTATGTTTGAGATTTCTGTAATAAAAGATAAAAAAAGAATCTTAGGTTAAAAAGTGGGAAACTGATGATATGCAAGAGTTTTATCAGGGAATTGTTCCAGAGTTTTAAAGACATGGTTTCATATTTACTGAGACAGTAGCCATATGTAAAATCAGCTTGGGGGTTGAAAGAGGACAAGGTTCAGCTGGGTTTTTAAAATCTCAGATGAAAGAGATTATTTGCAAGATTTATTTGAAAAATAAAAGAAATTGAACAACAAACTGGTCAAAGCTAAAAAGTTGTTATACCAGCATAAGCCAGAAAAGTATATTCACTATGCATTTTTTTTTCCTGTGACACAGTAATCAGGCAGCTATATCAGGATTTTCTTAGATTTCTTTGTGGAACATAACATGAGATGTAGAAATTAAAAAGGACTATATGCTAGATCCAACATGCAATATCCACAGCGTGTTCTGACTACTTGAGGCACTCTCCATACACCCAACAGTGACCAAATAGGAGTAACATTAACTAGACAGAGTAATGATGATAGTTTCTGCATCTGCGGGGCAGGGGTAGCTGGTTGGGATAGGGTGGAGAATGGGCATTCTGGTCTTGACACTGTTTCTAATTCTCCACTAAAACAAAAGTCTATTGATAAAACTCATGAAAAGAGGTACTCTGCTTTTATGCATCTTAAAAGAAATGGCCAGGGTAACTATTGTGCAAAATGACATGTTTCCCCAATTTTAAGAATGCCTGTGTTTATCTATACAGTTTTTATTATTTTTGAATATACCAAAATGTTCTTCATAACATTTGACACAGTGTTCAAAATGTTATGTCATTTTGATGTTAAATAGTTCTTACTTATGGTTGGTTTCAAGGCTAAAAGGAGACTGCAAAAGGATGGGGTTTTATAATTGATAGGGATGTCCTAGACATGGTAAATCATACTTCAAGAAACATGAGGTAAAAGGTTAAATGCTGTATGGCAATTAATAAATCTAATCTTCAGTTCAGTTCAGTCACTTAGTCATGTCCAACTCTTTGCGACCCCATGGACTTCAGCACACCAGGCTTCCCTGTCCATCACCAACTCCAGTAGCTTACTCAAACTCATGTCCATCGAGTTGGTGATGCCATCCAACCACCTCATCCTCTGTTGTCCCCTTCTCCTCCTGCCTTCATTCTTTTCCAGCATCAGGGTCTTTTCCAAGGATCTTTTCCAGGTTCTTTGCATCAGGTGGCCAAGGTATTGGAGTTTCAGCTTCAGCATCAGTCCTTTCAATGAATATTCAGGACCGATTTCCTTTAGGATAGACTGGTTGGAGATCCTTGCAGTCCAAGGAACTCTCAAGAGTCTTCTCCAACACTACAGTTCAAAAACATCAATTCTTCAGCGCTTAGCTTTCTTTATAGTCCAACTCTCACATTCATACATGACTACTGGAAAAACCATAGCCTTGACTAGACGGACCTCTGTTGGTAAAGTAATGTCTCTGCTTTTTAATATGCTGTTTGCTGCTGCTGCTGCTAAGTCGCTTCAGTTGTGTTTGACTCTGTGCGACCCCATAGGTTGGTCATAACTTTTCTTCCAAGGAGCAAGCGTCTTTTAATTTCACGGCTGCAGTCACCATCTGCAGTGATTTTGGAGCCCCCCCCCCCCCAAAATAAAATCTGTCACTGTTTCCATTATTTCCCCATCTATTTGTCATGAAGTGATGGGACCAGATGCTGTGATCTTAATTTTCTGAATGTTGAGTTTTAAGCTGAGTTTTTCACTGTCCTCTTTCACTTTCATCAAGAGGCTCTTTAGTTGTTTCTAAAATCTAATCGTAGAAATTTATACAATTTTTTTCCCACCAGGAATACACCCAAACCCCATCTTCTTACAGCTGCTATAAACCGAGATACTAAATCAGTACTACTTGGTATTTGCTGTAAGAATATTCAACAAACTAAACTTACCAGCACCTTTTGAAAATCAGATCAAATTTTCATGACACTATTTTTTTTTCACTTGTAACGGACTTTTATTCTTTAGAGCAGTTTTAGGTTCACAGCAAAAGTGAAGAGAGTACAGAAGTTTCCCATATATAATTCTGTCACTGCCACAGCCTTGCTTGCTATCTCCCATCAGAGTGATACATTGGTTACCACTGATGAGCCTACACTGACACCTCATTATCACCCAAAGTCCATAGCTTATATTAGAGTTCACTCTTGATGTTGTACATTCTATGTGTATGTATGTTAGTCGCTCAGTCATGTCTGACTCTTTGCGACCCCATAGACTGTAGCCCACCAGGCTCCTCTGTCCACGGAATTCTCCAGGCAAGAATATTGGAGTGCGTAGCCATTCCCTTCTCTGGGGGATCTTCCTGACCCAAGGATCAAACCCAGGTGTCCCGCATTGCAGGTAGATTCTGTACCATCCGAGCCACCAGGGAAACCCTGTACATTTACAGGTTTTGACGAAAATAGACTGACATATCCATCATTATAGTTTCTCGCCAGTATCTGATACTGTGCTTCGACAGTCTATCAGTACCACATGCACATGCTTTATTAAAAAAAAAAACATGGATTAGATTAACTCAATCATATAGAGGGCAAAGCGCCTGTCTGCAATGCGGAAGACCCAGGTTCGATCCCTGGGTCGGGAAGATCTCCTGGAGAAGGGAATGGCAATCCACTCCAGTACTATTGCCTGGAGAATCCCATGGACAGAGGAGCCTGGTAGGCTACAGTTCATGGGGTCGCAAAGAGTCGGACACGACTGAGCGACTTCACTCACTCACTCATCATTGATAATAACCTCTGCCCTTACTCCATCTGCCTGCTTACAGGTATTCAGTGATGATAAGAACCACAGTGAGGGCTAGGAAACAGAGCATGGGGTGGACCTAAAAGTACTCTGGGAGTGTTTAGAGTGCACACTGGTTCAGAAGACACCCCTTCCCTTCTTTTAGGAGAGTAGGAAAGGTACTGGCTCAGTGGTAAAGAATATGCCTGCACCGCCAGAGCCTAGCAAGAGTCCCCTGGAGGAGGGCATGGCAACCTACTCCAGTACTCTCACTGGAGAATCCCAGGGACAGAGGGGCCTGGTGGGCTACAGTTCACGGGGCTCACAAAGAGTCATACATGACGGACCCACTGAGTACAAGGAAAAGCTCTGCTCAGAGCAGAGCCAGGGCTCTCAACCCCAGCTGCACATTATACAAATTGTTATCACTGGCAGTGCTTTAAAAACACAAATTCCCATCCTCATTCTCAGAGATTGGAATTTGGTCTAAGGTTCAAGCAAGGATTTCTCTTTAAGGGCTCAGGTCATTTTAATGTGCTGCCAGGGCTTTAGAGTTAAGGAGATCTAGATTAAAATCTTCACTGTGTGAAATTAGACAAGTTGGTGAGCCTCTCTGAACCTGTTTATCTGCGACCTGAAGTTTTCTTTAAAAAATCTACTTCACAGAGCCACGGTCGGGGAAAGGAGGAAATAAATGATAAGACCTCCCTACAGAGACCCCAGCACATAGTTGGCACTCACCAAGTTCCCGTTTCTTTCCTCTTCACTTGTACGCTAGGTATATGGTTCAGATTAAATAAAATATTGTCTTCTCTTCCTGTGTCCCTTACTTTTCCCCTCTCTAACACCTTCCATTTATTTTTCAGAAGTAACCCCACAGCAACTTCAGTTTCCCTGCAGAGAACAGAAGCCCCTTCCCTCCTCCGGTACACAGGACCTCTCTACCACCCTTCCCCAAACTTACTGTGATCTTACATATTCCACAGCAACTGTGGGACTAGGAGCATGCTGAACTAGGGGGTTGGAGAGGGAAGTATGACCAAGGGTCACTCATGCCTTTTTCTTTCAAGGATAAGCAAGTGGCCTTGGAAGTCAGGGAGGAATGCCCTGGACTCTGAGTTCAGGGAAGCCCTTGCATGTTGCAGAATGGGGCCAGCTCTTCCAAAGGGGAAGTACATGACCAAACAGTTGCACAAGAAGAAGGCATGTTCTGGGCACATGGCACATGGGAATCAAGCAGAGCAGACACTCAACAAGGAATCTGAAGAATTAAAATAGAGATCCTGAGCTACAGGTAAATGCCTAACCTGATCCCAGTACTTGATAAAGTCTCTGCTGTCTAGGTATTATCTTTGTTTACAGCAAGTATTGAACAACTGAGTCATAACCACTCTATTCTGAGCTACAGCTACCCTTCACTTCTCCTGCATTAGCTGAAATCTCTTATATTTTCTATTGAAACATCCCCTTTACCTCTTTTATCCTTCTACCCCCCAACATAAAGTATCCTGATTACTCTAAATGTCTCAGAGGTTTGCAGATGTAATGTTCCTTCATTAAAAATGATAAAATTGTATTGCTACTTCAAGAGGCCAGCCCCAAATCCACGAGTTTCAGGTATAATAACTGATAACAGCTTTAATATCTCTGGGCTTCCCCAGTGGCTCAGTGGTTAAAGAATCTGCCTGCAATGCAGGAGATGTGGCAAAAGCCGTAGGTTCAATCCTTGGGTCAGGAAGATCCCCTGGGAAAGGAAATGGCAACCCACTCCAGTATTCTTACCTGGGAAATTCCATGGGCAGAGGAGCCTGGTGGGCTACAGTCCATGGAGTTGCAAAGAGTTGGACACGACTTAGCAACTAAACACAAACAACAAAAAACATAATATCTTAAAGGTCAAAGATATTCACTTCTAAAGAAAGTACTATCTATGAAAGTCCAATTGATATACGTGCTGTGCTAAGTCACTTCAGTCACGTCCAACTCTTTGTGACCCTAAGGATGTAGCCCACCAGGCTCCACTGTCCATGGGATTCTCCAGGCAAGAATAGTTGAGTGGGTTGCCATTGTCCTCCTCCAGGGGATCTTCCCGACACAGTCGAACCCGTGTCTCATCACCGGCATTGGTAGGTAGGTTCTTTACTGCTAGGGACACCTGGGAAACCCATTTGATTTATAAAATCTCCAACTATTTAAAAAAATTTTTAATTTTAAAATATTTTTTAAATGTTAAATTTAGATAGCGATGGTAAACAGATCAGTGGCTGCCCTAGATCCACTGGGGCAGAAGGAGGTCTTGAATAAGTGAAGCTTAGGGGATTTTTTTAGAGTGGTGAAACTATTCAGTATGATACTATCATGATGGATACGTGACAATATTTGTCAAAACCTGCAGAACTTTAAAGGACAAAGAATGCAACTTAATGTACACAGTTAAAAAAAGAAATCATCCATGAGGTTAAGGGATGCCTGAATGCCATGTCGGTTATGATGAAAGAATCTAACTCTATTACAAATGTATGAAAGAACCTCATTGAAGAGAGCAGGAAAAAGGTTACTTCCCTGAGTCACTTTGGAAATGAGTGAAGTTTGTAAAACTAAAGGCAGAAGGAACCATACAAAAACTAATGACTCTGTTGATACAGCTGTTTCCCACGGGGATATGGGTTCAAAGTTCATATACTACTACATATGTTTACTGGCATTGGACAATTATGTAAACAGATGACAATAGGAGTGAAGGTTCTCAGTGTGGGAGTGGAAGGTTACAGACAGGCAAGGGTAGGGGTGATTATAACAAATCGGTCACACTAAGATAATAGAGGAAACTGGATATGGAGTATATGAGTGGTCTCTACAATCTTTATAAATTTTCCATAAATCAATAACTATTCTAAAATTAAAAGTTGATTTTTTTTAAATATGTTGTTAAGCATTGTATAGGTGTTTAAATGCATCTGTTCTACTGAAACTAATGCTGAAGGACATCTTTACTAAAATAACTGCTAAAAGGACATGGTTTTGCAAAAGTATTTGTTACACATGATTTCTTGTTCAAACAGAATTCATTGTCCCTACATCCAGCAAAGCAAAGTTAACTCAGGCTCTGTGCCAAGACACGGAAACAGTCTTGTTACATAGACTCCATGTGATAATGGTAGTACTCACATCTTTTCATCCATGACACACAATATTCCCATTGGTCTAAAGGCAAAAAGCCTCACTGGCTCAAAAAGTTTCCAGTAAGTGTCTCCAGGGAGAAGTCACAAACTCTGGGGCCAGGGGAAGGCAGGAAGGAGAACTGACTGCTGGTTCCAGAACCTGGAAAAAATAATTAAAAAGGGAGGAGAATGCCTACGCTTCTCCAGACGACCACCCTCATATGGGAACATTGCCTGGGGAGCTTAAAGTAGCTCTAAGAAGGAGACAAGCTGTACTTAAGAAAAATTCACCACACTTAACTGACCCTAAGTGCTGGACCATACTTGCTAGGCAATCAAGACTGCCAAGGACATAAATTTCTAATTCAGGACACTGCTAGTGCTAGGAGGCAGGAGAAATTCCTATAGAACACATGGCTTCTAGAGTCTTATGCTCAAGACTTCAACATGGTGGCTCACACACTCATTTTTTGAAGACAGTAATAGCCCACAATACCAGGCCAGTCTGAAGCAAGAGGTATTCATGTTGCTGTCAATGTCTCTGCCTCTGCAGAGCTTAGTGGGGGTGACAAACTGGAGACAAGGCCAAAGTCAGGCATCCTGCGTTCCTTTACATTAGGCCCTTCGTCCATTCCAGGCCAGCAGAGCCTGAAAAAATAAAGGGTAGAGAAAGATAACAGTGATTTTTCTACTCTTGAGATTATTAATTGCGTGGTTATTTTTAAAGGCTTCCAAGCTCCTCCAAATTCTGAGAGCATAATTCTCCTCTTAAAGTGCCAAGTAATTTGGTGGTGGTTTAGTCGCTAAGTCATGTCTGACTCTTGCGACCCCATGGACATAGCCCACCAGGCTCCTCTGTCCATAGGATTTCCCAAGCCAGACTACTGGAGTGGGTTGCCATTACCTTCTCCAGGGGATCTTCTCAACCCAGGAATCGAACCCCGGTCTCCTGCCTTACAGGTGTATTCTTTACCAACTGAACTACAAGGGAAGTTGCTAAGTAACAGCACTTGCTTAATGCCTTGCACTTCCAGCTTCTTTTCAAGTGTGATCTGTCTCACATACAACGGCTTCCCTGTGGCTTGGATGGTAAAGAATCTGCCAGCAGTGCAGGAGACCCAGGTTCAGCTCTTGAGTCAGGAAGATCCCCTGGAGAAGGGAATGGCAGTCCACACTAGCATTCTTGCCTGGAGAATCCCATGGACAGAGGAACCTGGCAGGCTACAGTCCATGGGGGTGCAAAGAGTCAGACACGACTGAGTGACTAACATGACTATATCTCATATACACAACTAAAGAGTCTGACTTCAAATACTTGAGCCTGACTACAAATTCTTTTTCTCTCCTCCCCATATACATCCTTTCAAATCCCAGAGCACCCAAGCCAGTGTTTTGCCTATGTGCTTAAATTTTAGGGGGAAAAGTTAGTTAGAATCTTTTACTAGATGAACCATTCTCAAATAAAACTCCTTCTCAGCTCATGACTTGGTCATACAAATCTCTCTCAACTCTGAAATTTTCTGATCTAGTCCAAAGTATGTAACAATTCCTATTGTTTCTTAAATTCAATACTCGGCATATGACAGCTAATCTGCCACATTGAAAAAAAAAAGGTAGGTTTGCTGAATTGTAATCTTTAAAAGGTTTCAGAAGCCAACTGGGAATCAAGAATGTAAATTAAAATACACCTACGTTAAGCACTGTTACAAATTTGTTGAGTTGGCGATCAACCGTTGAGTTGGTGATCAGATAAAAAGATCTTCTGTGCAACTGAGCACATATGTGCACAATGACAAACACAGCATAACTTACAGTTCTGCCTGGAAACAGACGGATTTCTTCTGACATTTAATTCCAAGACACATGCCTACTTTCAGAACATTAAAAATCTGTTTTTATCACGTGTTTTAGGATTAAGGATATACAGACTGCATATAGAAAATGTCTCGAAGCCTATCCACGCAACCATTCACCTTAATTTTTTCCAGGAAAAATGGAAATTTCATTGAGGTCCCTGCTCCAGAGCCTCTACAATGGCAAAGAGAAAGCTGCTGATTGAGAAAAGTATCTGTGGGAGGGACAGACAGGGGAGCACAAGGATCTGTGCTCTGTGTGTCAACAACGTCTGTTTGATGAGACAGTGCTTTTTCTGCCCCTGTAATCCAGAGGATGCACAACATGGACAACACGGGATATACTCAAGTGTGACATGTAACTAGAGGAAAGGAGAAGAAATTACCAGGAAATAATACTTCATTAATACTTGACTAATATATAACTCGGAGAAGGCAACGGCACCCCACTCCAGTACTCTTGCCTGGAAACTCTCATGGACGGAGGAGCCTGGTGGGCTGCAGTCCACGGGGTCGCCAAGAGTCGGACACGACTAAGCGACTTCACTTTCACGTTTCACTTTCATGCGCTGGAGAAGGAAAGGGCAACCTACTCTAGTGTTCTTGCCCGGAGAATCCCAGGGACGGGGGAGCCTGGTGGGCTGCCGTCTATGGGGTCGCACAGAGTTGGACTGTCTACCACATGTACAGTTATGTTATTGTGCTTTGTGTTATAAAAAGGGAGTAAGTTAGAAGAGGATCAATGAGGAAAAAGAATTCTTTCTCCTTCTCTACTTAACTTCCCTGCAGTTCCTTCCTCTGCCTAGCTGGAAAAAGCCCTGTGAAAAAGAGACTGCTCCCAAACAGAAAATAATACTCCGTGGTTTATCACAGCTATGTTAAATCCCATAGCCTCCCATAGTGCCAGCCCCTGTCATTTTCTGCTTTTTGTTTTGGTTATTTAAGCATGGAGCAGATTCTTTCTCAAACCATTATGTTTAGGTACCTAAGAAGTTTTGGTACCTTCATTTTCTTTATATTAACTTAAGCCCATCTTGGTTCCCTCTGAGCTGGCAAGAAAGTCGATAGCAGTCATTACTGGAATCCCCTTACCTCCCTGGTTTACACCACAATCAGGGAGAAGTGCATAGATGAGAAAATAGGGGGAGGACTCCTAATCTCTCCTCTGCTTTGAGCCCTTTTGAAATTCTCACTTCCCAACCCTGAAACATGACAGGCTTTCTGCTCCACTGCTGAGTGGGGATGGAGGTGGTCTGGTGAGGGGGGTTCATCTTTGCTGGAAGCTCTGGTGTCTAGAGTGGAGTCTCCGTAAGGCATCGTATGACCATCCTGCTGAGCAGGACTCAACCACAGAACAAGCAAGGGTGCCCACTACCCACCAACCTCCAGCCCCTCCCCAGCGCTCCAGAATTTCCACTCTTCCCTGGCCCTCAGAGGCTTACCCCCTTATTACTCTAGTACTCTATCTATCCATTACTCTATCGCTTCAGGGCACCTTGTGCAATTTCAACAACAAGCTAGGAGGGGACTAGGGACTCACAATTACTAACACCTTAACAAAGCATCCCGCCACTTTACACTGGTGGTGTCATTCCCTCCCACCCCAAACTTCCCTCCAGCCCTCCCTCCACACTCTATCACTACTCGACTTGGAGTTCTGCAGGAAAAGGACAGGTTATTACTCATTTTATGTCCTCTAAAATACCTCACACGGGAATTCTCAACCAGGGCACACAAGAAATCAAATCCCTGGGAGGGGGGTCCAGGATGCGGAACACGTGTACACCCATAGCCGATTCATGTTGATGTATGGCAAAACCAATACAATATTGTAAAGTAATTAGCCTCCAATTAAAATAAATAAATTTATATTAAAAAAAGAAATAAAGTCCTTGCCTAGCAGTCCCTCCAAATTTTTATTGATGTTTCAAAAATTCTTTTCCTACAATTGAGTAGAAGTAACGTCACAGCAATGCCCAAGACATGAAATGAAGCACATCAGGCAGCTGAGTGTGGAGCAGCTTTGCTTAAGAAGGATGAGGTTAGCATGTCATCAGATAGGGCTACGGAGGAATTCCAAGAACTCTGCCTCCAAAGAGCACAGCCAGGACAGAACCAGCTCTTCTGCAAATGGCAACCCTGAAGAGCACCCTATAGATGACCCTGATACCTTTACTGACATTATGGTGGTGACTGCATTATAATCCCTGCTGGCCTGACTAGCATTGCTGCCAATCATTTAATTATCTGACAATATGTCTCCAAAAATTCTAGAAATTGAAGTGTTCTTCTGAAGTCTGCTACACGTTCACTTCTCTTACTCTCATTTTCTCCCTATCTAAAAGAATATCCATTGTTTAGCCACCCGGCATAAAGACTACATTGTAACCTATTCTGCAGCTGTGTGTACAAAAGCAGTGACTCACTCTGGCAGTAGCAACGATGGATGTCCATGATTATGCTTGGCCCAAAGGGGCAGCAGGAGGAAAGAAGAGGTTCCTGGAACCCACAGAGTAATGATGGCTACAGAAGACAGTTGCTTGACAAGAACGGTGGCTTCTACTTTGGGTTGGGGTCCCCCCAAAGCCATTCTCAAGAGTAGGATTTCAGCACAAGTAGTTTATTTGGAAGCAATCCCAGGAGGTCCTGGAAAGGGATGGGTAAGTGAGACAGGGCAGGGAAGGAGGCCAAGACAGTGTGCACTGATCGGCAGAGATGGCCACTGAGTGCAAATGTGGCTCAGTCTCCATAGGGACATAAGAGATGATGAAGAACACGGCTTAGAGTTGTCCCAACCCAGGGGAAAAGATATGGGGATGTCTACTCACCAATTCCCATACAACAGTGAGACTATCAACTGTCCAGCACCTTCGGCCTGCCCTGAACATAGAGTAGGCATGTTTCCATGGCCAGAAAAAGCCCTCAGGCAGAGAGTGGCAGGTGTTTGCACAGGAAGGAGCCAACACTGTGCATCAGCAGTGGTGAGGGCTGAAGGAACCTGGGTGGGGACCATGGCATCTGCTATGCCTCAGGTAAGGGCTGTAGCCACTGCCACTCTGGCCCCACAGAGAAGGAGCAGAAGAATAAATAAATAGCTGACCTCGCTCTCGGCCCATCCCCCAATCTCCTGCTGAACCTCTTCAGATGCCCCTTGATGCAGTTCACTCTGGACGGTCTGCCATGGCACAGAGCAGGGTGGAGGAGGGGGAACAGTGGCCTGTGGAGCAAGCAGAGAGTATCCAACACATCTGCCTTCCACCGTTTCCAAATGTCTGCATTTAAAATCTAGGACAGCACTCTCTGACTATAAAAATGTCATGATACATTTGTATCTTCACTAAAACTGAAGAAACGTGTGACTGGAAAGGACCTTGGAAAACATCTCTGTGAGTCTAAGCAGCAGAGAGAGCACAAGGAAAATGAGAGGAGGCTTAAGTTCTAGTTCTGATTCTAATAATTATGAATGATGACAATTTGAGCAGGTCATTTTGCACTTCAAACTGTTTCCTCATTCTTATAATCAGCAAGCTCCTATTGACTGAACAAAGCTGTTATGAAAATCAAAAGAATATAAAATACCCTGTGGTTAAAAGGGTTATACAGTGAGGAGTTAGTATACCTTCACCGTCCAGACAGAAAGGAAGCCATACCACTTTTAAACACTTTTCAGAAGGAAATGCCCCTATTTTTGTGTGTGTTTCTTTCAGTTAGGAAGATATTTACATGTTTACCACCACACAAAAAATTTTTTTAATTAGACAAGGCATAATAATTAACATGTATTTACTTACAGTGATTTTCTTACCGCTAATCCCCAAACAAAAAAATCTACATTCATTTTAATTACATCAGTTACTATTCTAATAAACAGTCATAGTCATTTTTCTCTAGTTATTTCCTTTTATTTTTGACAGCGTTTTTGACCCTTTTAACCACTTCCTCTCTGTCCTTATATGCTTCAGCATTTCTGATGACCCAGTAATTATGCCCAAGATCACAATTCTACATCTTTTCTCTTTTCACTTCCCTTTCAATGTAGAAAATAAGCCTAATGATGGAGGCACCATTAGATTATACTAAGAAATACTAGATAGAAAATCTTCTAGGTGCAGTCATCGGTCTAAGGAATGAATAAAGTTACAATTATTGCCCCTAACTGGAGATGTCAGAGTTGCTCCCTTGCTAAAAATCAGGAATCAAGATTATCAGTAACCCAGAGAAATTCATGAAACAAAAGGCAGTGTTTCCCTTGGGGTTATCACACTGTTACTGCCTTGGATTAAAAACCACCGTAGTAACTCATTTGACTGGCCTAAAGTTTTCATGAAGGAACTGTGGGGGAGGGGAGGCTGTTTTCCAAGGTACCATCCCTAGGAAAATAAGCACTTAATAGTTCTTACCCATCCACAGGGTAGAAGTAGGTGGAGACAGTCATTAAATAAACAAAATAAGATATATCAGAAGAATGAACAAATTTTTTTAAAAAAGAGTGAACATAAAAATATCATTCTTTTCGCTGACTCTATTGTTTCAAGTCTTTGTGGTAGGTGGGAACAGGAAGACTCAAAAATAGAGGGAAGGAAAAGGCTTTGGCTTTTTCCTTAAAGCATGTTAACTCTATTTTAATTAACCTTCGGGCATTACCGCTTTGCTTCACATCAAGAACAATGTAACATCCCATTATCACACTGTCTTGAGGAAAGAGATATTGCCCTTCTGAACTTTGGCAAAGAAGCATAACAGACATAACAGCTCAGAAATGACTACTCCAGGAAAGACAATTTTTGCATAGACTCTCCTCCCAGTAAGGTTAAAGGAAACTACTTTAAAAAAATTCTCTATGAAATGATAAGCCGTTTTCCATGTAGGTAATTTCCATTGTCCATATTTCCAATTCTCTGAGTAAAATTGCTAGGAACTCCATTTAAGACACTACAATATCTGACATGTGTTTTAAAAGGGAGGGAGAAAGCAGGGGAGAAAAGAGGGAGAGAGATAAGATGGGGAGAAGAATTGAAAGCACAAGTGAAATCAAATATATTCAGTGGTTAGCTGGCATTAATAAGCTATTATTTTTATATTCATAAACTTGCTAAAAGATTTTTCCAATTTGTAATACTGAAAACAACAAACATATTAAAATTTAAAACATTTTTTGGATGGAAAGGATATTCAAATAATTTAATTTATACAGGATGGTTATATAAATACTCTACTACTTACACAACTGTCATTCCAAATGTGGAAACTCTATAGATTGGCGTGGGTTTTGGCATCAGACTGCTAGGAATAATGAGACAGACATTATCTGGGTGTCACCTTCAGTGTACTGTTAAGAGAGCCTCAATCAGAATTTAAGTGCTTCTGCCCACTGCCTTCTGGAATCTTAGATGTCTTTAATGTGGACAAATTATTTACTCCACAATTAGTTGTAAATAGCCATGAGAAAAGTAACATCAGATACCATTTCCAGGTTTTTAAAAAAAGGAATAAATGTATGCACTTAAATGAATTACAAATACTGATCCTGACGTGAATGATAAGTATGGATCTGACTAATGAATGGGAAAGAGGGGTAGAGAGATTATGCTCTCTGCACAACACATTTTGAGCTCTTCTATATCTGACTGACTAGTGAAAGAGCTCTTTCCCAAAGATATGGGTATTCATTCAAATAACTCTTTATGACTGTAAAGTATGAACTGCATACGTATTCTCTGGAGGAAATCCCTAGACAGCTTCCAAATAGGAGGTCGAGACCTTGAGATCATCTCTAGACTGAATTCTGACCACAGTTCTCAGATATGGAGAAGAAATTCCAGAGAATAAATATACATAGAGGCCTTACGTTTTGGAGGTTGTCTAGGTTCACTGATACAAGGGTTCTGCTTGATTAAATGAATCCTCTTTCCCCCAGAATAAGAAAATTCAACATACTGAAGCTATGACTCACCTCTAAAGGTCAAGAAACATTGTGAGTACCAAGTGTGATCACACCCTCCAGATGTCAGAGCTTCACATTATGGGTCAAACTGGCATCCCATCAACTTCTGAACCTGAGAGCTGGGGCAAAATTTACTGTGGAAACACCACTGAAAGAACTTCATGTTCTTGGAAGCTCCCTGGATTATAAACTCAGAACTGGAGATAGCAGTGAGAGTGATTAGACAGAGTTGGAAAGTTCATGCTCCCAGAGAAGTGGTAACGCCTTCAAACTTGGGCAAAGGGCTCCTGCTCTAGTTCCGCACCTTAGAGGGACCCGTAAACCAGAAAATCACAAATAACAAATTTGGCAAAAATCACATGGGTACTTCTGTCACTCAGGACCCAGTGCTCAGTGATGACACTGGGCAATTCACAATCCAACATGCCTGCTGCTGTGATTCACACCACTTAAGCACCAGAGGAACACTCTGCCACCCTACCCTGTGTCCAAATGAAGAAGAGAAGACTGTGGCACTGCTGACATCAGAGATGGACAAAGCGTCAAAGCATGAGGAGCATGTGAGTTGGAGAAATTATTAAGTAAGAAAAAATTTAGCTCATTGTATCTTTCTTCTCAAATTTCATGACCACAGTAGGTATTTGAACAGTAAAATACGTCATAAAGCAGAGTGCTCACTTTCTTAAACTCTTTATATCCAATATTTAACAGTTTTTACAACAGTTGCACGTGGCATCTGAGGAAAACTTAACAACAGTAAACAATTGTTCAGTTGCTCAGTCGTGTCTGACTCTTTGCAACCCCATGGATTGTAGCACTCCAGGCTTCCATCCTTCACCATCTCCTGGAGCTTGCTCAAACTCAAGTCCATTGAGTTGGTGATGCCATCCAACCATCTCATCCTCTATCGGCCCCTTCTCCTCCTCCCTTTGTATATATGTAAGTCTAGATATAACATGTATTAAACACAACACTTATTCTTCACATTGGTAGCTATAATTATAACTATTATTATAAAATATAATAATATAATTTTATAATAATATAAACTTTATATTATATAATAATACCTAGTTAAATTTCAGGAAACAGTTAAAACTTTTGATTATATTTAAATTAATTTAAATTTTGATTGTCATTAATTATCATTATATCTGGCCTTTGTATTTAGCAGATAATATTGAATATGTACATGTATATGTATTTGTATATGTATATGTCGCTGTCATCTCTGACTCTTTGCAACCCCATGGACTACAGCCCACCAGGCTCCTCTGGTCCATGGGAATTCTCCAGGCAAGAATACTGGAGTGGGCTGCCATGCCCTCTTCAGGGGATCCTCCCAACCCAGGGATCAAATCGAACCCAGGTCTCCTGCATTGCAGGTGGATTCTTTACCTTCTGAGCCACCAGGGAAGCCCAATATTGAATATACTAGAAGAAAAATAATTTCTTGAAGCCATTGTTTCTAAACTTTTTTACATTTATTTTATACTTTTTATATAAAAGATACTCAAAGTTTCTATATATTTTGTGGCAGTTTAAAAAATTGGCCTCAATTTTTTTTACAGCCCTTCCGTAGAGAGGTCAAGGGGAGGGGGGTGGGACGTCTCAGCCAATGGACTAAAGTAACATCAAATGGCTTTTAAGACTAGATCCAAAAAGGCCATTTAACTTTTGCCTTGTCCACTAGAACACTCTTTCCTGAAGCTCTGAGCCACCACTGAAAAAGTCTGACCATCCTGAGGCTACCATACTGTGAGGAAACCTAAGTCACAAGAGACCATGTCATCGGCATTCCAGTTAGCAGGCCCAACTAAGCCCAACCTTCAAGCATTCCCAGCCCAGCCACCAGACATGTGAGTGAAGAGACCTACAGATGATTCTGGACCTCATCCAGTAGTCTCCCCCAGCTATCCAAGTCTTGCCAGCAGTGACCCCAGATGTCATGAACCAGAGATAAGCCATCTCTGCCGTACCCTGTCCAAATTCCTGACCCAGAGAATCCATAGTGATTATAAAGCAGTTGTCATTTTATGCCACAAAATTTTGGTATGGTTTGTTATGAACCAAGAGATAATTAGAGTGTTTTGAATGCATCTAAATTCTATTTTTAAACTTAGATTATTGAGGATGATTATTAGTTAAACTAGTAATAGAAACTGTAAAAGTAGAGGGAAACAAAAAATGTTTAAGAGAAAAGTAGAGAGACTTTCAGTTATGGCAGCATGAGGGTTTCAGCAATACTTCTCTGTAATAAAACAAGTATATCCTTCGAGGAAGATAGAATAGATATATTTTTCCATATTCTTGTTGCTTAAGTACAACTGAAAACTCTGGACACTATATGCATGTGTGTGTGCACGCATGCACACACGCTAAGTCACTGCAGTCCTGTCCGACTCTTTATGACCCTGTGGACTGTAGCCTCCTCTGTCCATGGGATTTTCCAGGCAAGAGTACTGGAGTTGCTTGCCATTGCCTCCTTCAGGGGATCCTCCCCACTCAGGAACTGAACCCATGTCTCTTAGATCTCCTGCATTGGCAGGCAGGTTCTTTACTGCTAGCGCCACCTGCTGCTGCTGCTAAGTCACCTCAGTCGTGTCCAACTCTGTGTGACCCCAGAGACGGCAGCCCACCAGGCTCCCCCGTCCCTGGGATTCTCCAGGCAAGAACACTGGAGTGGGTTGCCATTTCCTTCTCCAATGCATGGAAGTGAAAAGTGAAAGTGAAGTCGCTCAGTCGTGTCCGACTCTTTGCGACCACATGGACCGCAGCCTACCAGGCTCCTCTGTCCATGGGATTTTCCAGGCAAGAGTGCTGGAGAGGGGTGCCATTGGGAAGCATACATATATATATATATGTATACGTGTATATATATATATATACATATATATATACATACATACATATATATATGTATATATAGAGAGAGATTCTAAAAGCTGGAGAGAAGAAGGCAGATTGGCTAGCAACCCAGAAACTCTAGAAATGACACAAAGAACGAAAGTTCTTTTTGCCTTATACATCGCACACTTTGAGAGAGCTGGCTCTTACCCCACCCAGCAGTAACAAGAAGTGCTGCTCCCTGGACTATCAGTGGAGGCTGGGTGGGGAACTGGGGCTTTCATTACCATCTGGTAGTGATGGAGGTGTGCTGCCAGGGGTATGCACATCCCTTCCAGAGCAGTGTCAGAGGAGGCTGGCTAAAACAGAAGTTAATTAAGATACAGAGCCCCACCCATAACATAATATCCAAAATGTTCACGTTTTGACCCCAAATCCACCATATCTGCAATTAGGAAGATGACAAACTGAATGACAAAAAATAACAAATGCCAACACAGAGATTCTAGTTTAATTCTAGTTTGAACTCTGCTTTCGTTTTTTGTACAAATTCTAATTTAAATACGTAAATATATTTAAAGCAATGATGTAAATTAATCTTTGAGAGTTCTAATTATTACATAAGTATGGGTAAGCCACTAAAGTATGTTATGACTTAAATTGTTGAGGTCTTTTATAAAATTCTCCTCTATCCATGGAATTCTCTAGGGAAGAATGCTGAAGTGGATTGTCACTCCCTTCTCCAGGGGATTTTCCCAACCCAGGGATTGAACCCGGGTCTCCTGTATTGCAGGCAGATTCTTTACTATCTGAGCCACCAGGGAAACCCCTTTTATAAAATTATTTCTTTGTATGAAAGATATCCAGGGGTAGGAAGTCCTGGGCAAGCATGAAGTTTCCATGGTTGTCAGGGATCCAGGTTTCTTCCCTTTTGTTGCTTATCTTTGCTTATATTTCTTCTCATGATCCAAAATGACTGGGGGAGCTCCAGCCATTTCGCTCAAAATTAAAGTAGCAACATGGAGAAGGGAGGAAAAAGACTTTTGTTTTCTAAAGAGATTTTCCTAAAGTCTCATCAGTTCTTTAATGTATAGCTCATGGATCAGAACTATGTACATAACCCCAACTCGCTACAAAGGAGCTAAAATGTCATATTTTGGCTACATTGTGCTCATTAAAAATTTGATTTTCTGTCTATTTGAAACAGAGGAAAACAATACAATGGGAAAGACTAATTTTTCTCTTCAAGAAAATTAGAGATACCAAGGGAACATTTCATGCAAAGATGGGCACAATAAAGGACAGAAATGGTGTGGACCTAACAGAAGCAGAAGATATTAAGAAGAGGTGGCAAGAATACCCAGAAGGTGAAGGTGAAGTCGCTCAGTCGTGTCCGACTCTTTGAGACCCCATGGACTGTAGCCTACCAGGCTTCTCCAAAGTGTACAAAAAGATCTTCATGACCCAGATAATCATGATGGTGTGATCACTCACCTAGAGCCAAACATCCTGGAATGTGAAGTCAAGTGGGCCTTAGGAAGCATCACTACGAACAAAGCTAGTGGAGGTGATGGAATTCCAGTTGAGCTATTTCAAATCCTAAAAGATGATGCTGTGAAAGTGCTGCACTCAACATGTCAGCAAATTTGGAAAACTCAGCAGTGGCCACAGGACTGGAAAAGCTCAGTTTTCATTCTAATCCCAAAGAAAGGCAATGCCAAAGAATGCTCAAACTACTGCACAATTGCACTCATCTCACATGCTAGCAAAGTAATGTTCAAAATTCTCCAAGCCAGGCTTCAACAGTACGTGAACTGTTAACTTCCAGATGTTCAAGCTTGATTTAGAAAAGACGGAGGAACCAGAGATCAAATTGCCAACATCTGCTATCAAAAAAGCAAGAGAGTTCCAGAAAAATATCTATTTCTGTTTTAGTGACTATGCCAAAGCCTTTGACTGTGTGGATCACAAGAAACTGTGGAAAATTTTTCAAGAGACAGGAATACCAGACCACCAGACCTGTCTCCTGAGAAATCTGAATGCAGGTCAAGAAGCAACAGTTAGAACTGGACATGGAACAACAGACTAGTTCCAAATAGAGAAAGGAGTCCATCAAGGCTGCATATTGTCACCCTGCTTATTTAACTTATATGCAGAGTACATCATGAGAAATGCTGGACTGGATGAAACACAAGTTGGAATGAAGACTGCTGGGAGAAATATCAATAACCTCAGATATGCAGATGATACCACCCTTATGGCAGAAAGTGAAGAAGAACTAAAGAGCCTCTTGGTGAAAGTGAAAGAGGAGAGTGAAAAAGTTGGCTTAAAACTCAACATTCAGAAAACGAAGATCATGGCATCTGGTCCCATCACTTCATGGCAAATAGATGGGGAAACAATGGAAATAGTGACAGACTTTATTTTGGGGGGCTCCAAAATCACTGCAGATGGTGATTGCAGCCAAGAAATTAAAAGACGCTTGCTTTGGAAGAAAAGTTATGAGCAACCTAGACAGCATATTGAAAAGCAGAGACATTACTTTGCCAACAAAGGTCCATCTAGTCAAAGCTATGGTTTTTCCAGTAGTCATGTATGGATGTGAGAGTTGAACTGTAAAGAAAGCTGAGTGTCGAAGAACTGATGCTTTTGAACTGTGGTGTTGGAGAAGGCTCTTGTGTCCCTTGGACTGCAAGGAGATCCAACCAGTCCATCCTAAAGGAAATCAATCCTGAATATTCATTGGAAAGACTGATGCTGAAGCTGAAACCCCAATACTTTGGCCACCTGATGCAAAGAACTGACTTATTTGAAAAGACCCTAATGCTAGGAAAGATTGAAGGCAGGAGGAGAAGGGGACGACCGAGGATGAGATGGTTGGATGGCATCACTGACTCAATGGGCAAGAGTCTGAGTGAACTCCAGGGGTTGGTGATGAACAGGGAGGCCTGGTGTGCTGCATGCAGTCCATGGGGTCGCAAGGAGTCGGACACAACTGAGTGACTGAACTGAACTGAACTCATTTCATTTTTTATGTTATAAATTTTATCACCTAAAGCTTTTTATTTTCTAATTTTTTATTTCTATAATATCAGAATACAATTGAATTTTATATACTGACCTTGCATTTGTCCTTTCCATTGCTCTTAATTTATTCCAGCATTTCTGCACTTCCATCTGAGGTCATTTTTCCTTTAGCCTGAACAATTCTTGTTAGCAATTCCTTGTGAGGATCTGTAATAAAATTTTTTTTCTTAATTTTTGTTTTCTAAACACATTTGCATCTTCATTTTTAAAGGCTACCTTGCTGAGCACAGAATTCTAGGTTAACTTCTTTCAAGACATTATTCTGTTTTCCTTATTTCTGTTAAAAAGTCAGGTGTGAGTCTCATTATTGTTCTTTTGAAAGTAGTGTATCCTTTTTAACCTATGTTTTTGGTAGATTTGTGGAGGAGGGAATGTTGGGTGTACACCTTGAGAAGGGGAACTAATACCAGCCTTCAAGATGTGAGGCCTCTCTTCCTCCTCGATGTCAAAAACTATCCAGGGCCCTGTCCTATCTTTTTAATAAAAGTGTGTACATGGCTGTCTCTGCCGTCTTTAGGAGCAAGTTCTTGTAGCCACTGTTTGTACCTGGAAGCAAGGCTGAAAGGCTGACCTTCCTGACTCTTCCTACAGTGGTACCTCAGTCAGTAACTCTACTGTCCAAGGGCCCTTTGATATCAATAGCTTCTTTTTGTGTGCTTAGAACATCCCCAAGAGCCACACCTATTTCAATATTAAGCCTCTTTGTTTATCCAACTATAATCCTATCCTGAGAGCCTTCTATTTTTCAAAGGTTGTCATAATGTCTGGTCCTCTGAGAGCACTCTTTCATGTTTTCCAATATCGGTGTGCATGGATGCACACGACTATGTGTGCTCATGTAACTTTCTTGTAATTTTTGAAGATTCTGGGGATAATCTAAAGAGGGGAGGAGTCAGGAGAGACTAGAACTTGTTCTCAGTCTGCCATCTTGATTCAATCTCTTCGTAATATTTCTAAGTACACACTGCTCTCTTTTAGTACCAAACCCAGACATCTGCCAGTATCATATGATCTTTTCTGGGAATCTCTGCTTCTGAGGTGACACATTAAGCTAGTTCAATATAATCCTCATGTTAACATTGGCATCTGTGTGAAACATGTGAATAGATTTCCTGTCCTTCAAAATTATCTTCCAGATTTTAATATCTCAAAAGAACTGAGAGTTCTGTATTACAGAGTTTGCTACAAACATATCACAACAAAAGTACAAATAATATTTTTGCTCCACTATAACAAAAAAGAGAAAACAAGTATTTAAAAAGCATGTAAAGTGCTAAAATCCAAAAATAAGAAAAAACAACTCAGTAATCCATTAATGTTATTTCCCTATACTCAACCCTGAAACTACTTCAATCAACAGATTCTTTTTTCAACACTAATAAATTCAATAATAACATCATTGATTTATCATTGATTAGAATTAAAGAGTAAAATGCAAACTTGGAAATCTAAAATAGTCTCCAGTTGGTTATAGAAATTGTATATAAAGAAATGCAGTTCATAATTAATATAAACACTAAATATTCATAGGAGCTAAATCTAAAGAGTTCAACAAAACAATATTTTTAAAAATATTTAATGCATATCTAACATATCCTAGGCACTGTTCTAGGCATTGGATACAAGCAGTGAACAAAACAAAAAACCCTCTGTTTTTGGAGCTTATCGTCAGTAAATACATATAATTTGAGTAATATGAACTTGGCCTTTTCCTATGGAAATTACTAAAAAGACAGATATTTTATGCCCAAACACAAATATAGATATCTCTTATGGAAGTCCATCACACAATCACATAAAAACATATTTGAGAATGTTTATAGCACAAAGATACATTTAGCTACTGGATTCAAAACACTAGACTATCAGTATCTTCGAGAATGTGAGCAAGGTCAGTTGCCCTAACATTTACCTGCCTATGGAAAAGGAAGCATTAGCTAGTTTTTGCTAACTGTATTAGACGTTAGACAACTCTTGCCTGTGCATGTTTTGTCACTCAGTCTTGTCCGACTGTTTGTGACCCCATGAACTGTGACCCGCCAGGCTCCTCTGTCCACGAAATTCTCCAGGCAAGAATACTGGAGTGGGTTTTCATTTCCTTCTCCAGGGGATCTACCCCACCCAGGGATTGAACCCAGGTCTCCTGCATTGCAGGCAGATGCTTTACCGTCTGAGCTACTAGGGAAGGCCAATAACTCTTTAACAGGTCTTAATTTATATCCCTAACCAAGCAATTGAAATAATCCAGGTATCCGGAATATGCAGGTTGACAAAAATACTGGGTCTAACAGCAAGATTTTGATACCCTAGAGTTGTACTATACAATACACTGAATACCAGTCACACGTGGTTATTTAACTCTGAATTAATTAAAAATTAAAAATTCAGCTCCTCAGTCACATTTCGGGAAAGGCAATGGCACCCCACTCCAGTACTCTTGCCTGGAAAATCCCATGGACAGAGGAGCCTGGTAGGCGACAGTCTACGGGGTCACTAGGAGTTGGGCAAGGCTGAGTGACTTCACTTTCACTTTTCACTTTCATGCACTGGAGAAGGAAATGGCAACCCACTCCAGTGTTCTTGCCTGGAGAATCCCAGGGACGGAGGAGTCTGGTGGGCTGCCGTCTATGGGGTCGCACAGAGTTGGACACGACTGAAGTGACTTAGCAGCAGCAGCAGCAGTTGTCACACTTGCGGTTCCTTGTGGCTCAACTGGTAAAGAATCTGCTTGTAGTGAGGGAGACCTGGGTTCGATCCCTAGGTTGGTAAGATCCCCTAGAGAAGGGAAAGGCTACCCACTCCAGTATTCTAGCCTGGGTCGCAAAGAATCCGATTCGTCTGAGCAACTTTTACTTTCACTTTCTTTTCCTGTGCACAGTAGCCATATATAGCCTGAAGCTGCCATTCTGAGCAGTGTAGACACAGAACATTTCTTACATTGCAGAAAGTTCTATTGGCTATTGCTGCACTAGGGAGTCAGAAGAGGCACAGCACTCCTGGGAAAGAAACAAAATTTTCTAAAGAGGGCTACAAAAAGCGGCAATTTAGGGAATTTCTTGACAGTCCAGTGGGCCTTGACTATCAAATAGGCCTGGGTTCCATCCTTGGTCGGAGAACCTCAAGCCACGGCGCAATCAAAAAAAAAAAAAAGTTGCGATTTATAATAACAGCAAAAAAAAAGTCTTATCTGTCCGTTGGCTATTTTTTAAATTTAAAGAAAATGTTCTCAATGTTAAAACTGAAGGAGCTGAATCTTTCTAATGTTTTTCGCCAAAATATTACAGTTAGATGAGACTTTTTTTTTTTTTAAGGTATGTGACCTTCAGTGTACCTTCTTCCTTGAGAATATCCTTTAGAAAAGGATTCTCAGCGTTAGAATCCGGAGTGAAAAAGATGAAATTCTAGTTGCAGCCTCTAGGGTTCCCTCTATCAAGGAAGGACTCGGCCCTCTTGGAGGGAAGTCAGAGCTGCACGGGGCATTTGGCTGAACTCCTACTGCCACTCAGCGGAGAGAAGAGGCAAGGACGCCTTTGCACGTCGGTCGGTTGCCAAGCGACGGAGACCTAGCAGAGCCTGGTCGCAGGAGGAGGGCACCGACTGAAAGATGCTGAGGATTTGTAACAGCGCCGGCTTCCATTGGCTGAAGAGCTCCCGGCCATCGCCATGAGCCAATGGGTAGGCGCATACGGATGACGTTAGACGCCATGCGACTCCTTCCACACACGTTCTAGCGACGCGTCTAGCGACCGCCGAAACCTACCTCAAACCCTTTGGGGCCGGGTGGGGGTGATCTGTATTGCCCCATGTTTGGCTTGCAGCTCTCTCTACTGCAGGTGTTCTTCCTGATGGTCCCCGAGAGGGTCCTCTCTCAGCCCTCTCCGTCTCCGTCTAGGGCAGTGCCCACCCATTCGGACCTGGGGCCAAGGACGCAGGGCGGGACCCTTCAATCCTCGGAGGTGCCTGGGATCTCTACGGTGGGTCCTACTGTCGTGACCTCTTCGACACCGGGGAATAAGACCGCGGACCTCTTCCCAGGTGAGGGGAGAGGATGGGGGGATGGAAACTACCGACTTAGATCCAAGTGAATTCCCATAAAGTAAGGAGTGGGGCTGTCGAAAGAGCCTTGGAAGAGTTTAGGGATCCTCACCGCACTCACTGTGTTTTATGTTGTGCGCTCATAGTCCTACCGATCTGTGTCTGTGACTTGACTCCCGGTGCCTGCGATATAAATTGCTGCTGCGACAGTGACTGCTATCTTCTCCATCCGAGGACAGTTTTCTCCTTCTGCCTTCCAGGCAGCGTGAGGTGAGCTGCGATGTTCAGGTTGAATCCTAAAGGGGATTAAGTAATATTTGGACGTAGGAAGAGTTTTGCCTTCCTGCCTCCCACCCCCACGTCCACTCCAAGGAATGGAACTCCCTTGGTTTTTCCCAGGAGCGCTGTCCCTCTTCTGATGCTCTAAAGCAGGGCTGCCCAATAGAACAGAACCTTCGTGTTGTCCCGTGGCTGCCCAATGAGTCCTCTTTTTGGCATCTGACAGCGGTGGGGCACCCTTTTTTGGATACAATCTTCCTTCTAAATGTACCTGTTCTTCCTCCGGTTTCCTGATAGGTCTGCAAGTTGGGTGTGTGTAGACAACTCTCTTATCTTCAGGAGTAATTCCCCATTTCCTTCGAGAGTTTTCATGGATTCAAATGGAATTAAGCAGTTTTGTGTCCATGTGAACAATTGTGAGTAGAAATGTGTTGGCTTTGTATTGCCTGACATTTTTTGAGAGTTAGCTTAGTTTCTGACTTTTTTCCTTTTCTTTGTTTTTTAAACCTCCCCTCCCCCCCCCCCTTGGATGTCTATCATCCTCCCTATCCTCTACCTGTCCCCCCACCCTCTCTTTTTTCTCTTATTGGTGAACATTGGCAATCTCTTTTGCCCTACTGGCTGTGGATCAGAAAACCCATAGAGAACTTTAATTTCTGTCCACCCTCTTAGCTCAGATAATTACAGATCAACTATATCCCTGACTTGCTACAACCTCTATGAAGACACTCACTGAATTCCCAGTGCCTGACATAGGAGGCAACAATTAATATTTGGATGAATGTCTTTGACAGATGAGTCTATATCAACCTTGTTTTTATTTCATGAGGCAACAGCACAGGGGAAAGAACATTCGACTTTGGTCTCAGCCCTCCATCTACTTACTGCTGCACAGACTTGGTGGGCTTTCCTGGTGGCTGAGCAATAAAGAATCTGCCTGTGATACAGGAGCTGCAAGAGACCCAGGTTTGATCCCTGGGTCAGGAAGATCCTCTGGAGGAGGGCATGGCAACCCACTGCAGTGTTCTTGCCCAGAGAATCCCACGGACAGAGGAGCCTGGAGGGCTACAGTCCATAGGGTCACGAAGAGTTGGACATGACTGAAGCAACTTAGCACACATGCACACTTGGGCAAATCCCTTAGCATTTCCAGGCTTATTTCTTCAGCAGGAAAATGAGAAATATCACTAATCCTAAATGTGAAAGTGCTCAGCAACTGCAGAGTGTAATAAACATGAAAAGTGGTTGGTATTAAAGTTTTTAAATAGACTTAGAAATTTGCTAGTGATAATGATAACATTTCTAAAGATATACATCTGATATATATTTTTAAAATTTATTGTCTAAGAAGAAAAATAATGTTCTCACATAAAAGACTTAAATGTCCCTCATACTCTGAAGTCAGCTTATCCTGGTTTCATCTGACTGTTAGAAAATAAACTGCAAAACTGTATTTGTTTCCTAAAACAACTAGTTTGGGATTTGGGGGACTTGAATTTGGAAGCAGTTATCAGGAGCCTTGCTGCCATTCAGGTTGTGAGAAGATAAAGGGAGCAAGGCAAATGGTCCATTTTAAAATAAGTTTGCAGGACTTCCCTGGTGGTCCAGTGGTAAAAAGTCTGTGCTTCCAATGCAGGGACCCAGATTCATTCCCTGGTGAGAAAATTAAGATCCTGCCTGTCTTGAGATGCGACCAAAAAAATTAAGGTATAAAATAAGGCTGCAGCTACACCATACTTCCCAAATTTCCTATTACGTTTTACTTCCAGCCTTGTGAAAACACTCCAGGGATATCACAATAATATCCAAACTGGTGCTTCCTGCTTTTAATCCCCTCCTGCATTCCATGCTATATTGCACAGTTTCCAGACCAATGTTTCTGTACTTTCTTTCCCCACCACCACCTGAGAGCCAGTCCCTTAGGACATATAGAATACTTTCCATTGCTGTCATTTTATATGAATGTTGTGTCTCCCCAGGTAAATTGTCAGCACATAGAAAGGATGGACCATGAATTTGTCCACAGTGCTTAATATTTGCTGATAATGACCATCAGTAACAGACATTATTAGTCAGAGACTGTACAACATTGACCAAGTGGGGAAAACCCTAGACCAGGAATCAGAAGATCTCTGATCTACTCCTGGCTCTGCCAGATGGCTTTGTGGCCTTTTGCAACTCATTTACCTGTCAGGATCCGAATTTCCTAATGGGATTGGGCCACAGGACCTCTAGCCTCCTTCCACACCTGAAATTGTGTCAATCTAAGTCTAAATACCTTTAAGCCCTGTTATGTATAATATTCCATATATAATGTTGGAAATTTTAGGCAAAAATTCTATTTCTATCCTTACGCATGCTCCTTACGTGCATGATTCCTGCTTACCATCACTACCTCCAATATCCCTGCAGTGAAGTGAGAGACAAAAGGTTAACTTTCTCTTACTCAGTTAAGCCATGAAAAAATGTCCAGATGGATATTTTCTATTTCAACTTCTTTTTTAGCTTAACTCTAACTTTTCTTCTTTCATTTGTAAAGATAGATATAACTACATTTTTTTTTTTTTTAAGTGAGGTAAGTATTTCTTCCATGTGGTTTTCAGGGTATGAGTTCTGAAAGAAATAGTATATTAAACAGCTTCTGGAAGCTTCAAAATGTGAAGATTTCAGATCAGAGATGGAAGATGGTAGTCTACAGACCAGGAACTTTAGCATCACCTGTTACAGAGCAACGATTTTTTGATCTCTAATATGCACACACATCACCTGGGAGATCTCTTTGCTAACACGCACGTTCTGATTCAGTAGGTCTGGAGTGTGTCTTAAGATTCTGAATTTCTGACACTCTTCCAGGTTCTGCTGGGGCTGCTAGTCTGTGTACCGGACTTTAAGTAACACAGACCTAGGAGATACACAGAAAGTGAGTAGTGTGAAAGGCCCCACAATTGAGAGTTTTCTTCATTTCCTGTTCCATTAGAAAGCTGAAAAGTCAAATGATTAGGACCTTATGATCACAGAGGATAAAGGTCAGGCTTATGTAATATTGGCATCTTCATTAGCTTTTGGGGATGCAGATCTTGATTTCCTTTTGAATCTGTTCAGTTCAGTTCAGTTGCTCAGTCGTGTCTGACTCTTTGTGACCCCATGAATCACAGCACGCCAGGCCTCCCTGTCCATCACCAACTCCTGGAGTTCACTCAGACTCATATCCATTGAGTCAGTGATGCCATCCAGCCATCTCATCCTCTGTTGTCCCCTTCTTGTCCTGCCCCCAATCCCTCCCAGCATCAGAGTCTTTTCCGATGAGTCAACTCTTCGCATGAGGTGGCCAAAGTACTGGAGTTTCAGCTTCAGCATCATTCCCTCCAAAGAAATCCCAGGGTTGATCTCCTTCAGAATGGACTGGTTGGATCTCCGTGCAGTCCAAGGGACTCTCAAGAGTCTTCTTCAACACCACAGTTCAAAAGCATCAATTCTTCGGCTCTCAGCCTTCTTCACGGTCCAACTCTCACATCCATACATGACCACTGGAAAAACCATAGCCTTGACTAGACGGACCTTTGTTGGCAAAGTAATGTCTCTGCTTTTCAATATGCTATCTAGGTTGGTCATAACTTTCCTTCCAAGGAGTGTCTTTTA
Organism: Capra hircus; assembly: GCF_001704415.2. Lineage (NCBI taxonomy): Eukaryota > Metazoa > Chordata > Mammalia > Artiodactyla > Bovidae > Capra > Capra hircus. The sequence continues at coordinate 34,437,707 of NC_030833.1, forward strand.
ATTTCATGGCTGCAGTCACCATCTGCAGTGATTTTGGAGCCCCCAAAAATAAAGTCTGACACTGTTTCCACTGTTTCCCCATCTATTTGCCATGAAGTGATGGGACCGGATGCCATGATCTTCGTTTTTCTGAATGTTGAGCTTTAAGCCAACTTTTTCACTCTCCTTTTTCACTTTCAGCAAGAGGCTTTTTAGTTCCTCTTCACTTTCTGCCATAAGGGTGGTGTCATCTGCAGATGACCATAATTCTGAAGAATGAAAGAAACTAGTATGGGCCATTGTATGCTACATTCTTTTTTCAAGTTAGGAGAAAACTTGGATGGTAAAGCAGAGTGTTGTTTATCACAAGCCACACTCTGGGCAGGGGACAATGTCAGAGGCCTTTATCTGCATCTCTTTCCTGGTTCTGAAGTGCCATAAGAAGATGGCTGCAGGAGTTTGGAAAGATTTATATATTGCTATAATATAAATTATACAATTGTTACCAAAATAACCTTTGGGTGGGTACTTGAAAAATCTTGAATGTAGAAATTATAATGTGAAAAGAATAAAAGATGACAAATCCATATATTTGAAAGATGGAAACTTTATTATGAGGACTAGTCAGCTGAAGTTTAGAGGAAACCGGAAGACTTGGAGAGGACAAGTCAGATATTGTCTCCAACTCTGCCATATTCCTGTGGAGACAGTACCATTTTGTGGTTCTAGAGACTCACCTAGAATGGGACAGATGCGCACATTACCGAGACTCCTATTTTCATCACAGATTGCTAACCCTCATATTCCTGACATCAGAGACTTGGAACTGACTGGCACTCATTGGTCATATTCTTGTCTCAGATCTTAATACTTAAAGAGTAATTCAATTAACAGATTATAAATAAACTATAAGGTAATAGAAATCAAAATCATTATTGTCTCTGAAGATGGCACATTGATTGGGAAACTTCTGGGGAAAATCTATAACTTAATCTGAGTGGTAATAAAAAAAGTGTATAAATGTTTAAAAATTCTTGAGTTTATGCTTAAGATTAGTGCACTTGCATACTTTACTGTGCATATCTTATGCCTGAATAAAAATATTTTTAAAGATTAGTTTCTTGGTATTCCAGTTACATAAAAATGAACGATTTTCTTTTATCTAACCCACCTTTCTTTTAAAAAATATTTTAGCAAGATTAAACTATCTCCAGAAGCTCCAAAAGGTCAATGCAACCAACTTCCAGGCCCTGGCTACAGAGTTTGGAGGTGAATCATTCACTTCAACATCCCAAACCCAATCTCCACCACCTTTCTACAGGGTGAGCCTGGGGAAGGGGAGGGGTTGTTTGGTTGGTTTTTCTCCTCATACTGACAACTGACCTAGTATCTTAGAGGTGCCCACTTCAAAGTTAAGGTAAGCCATGACCTTTACCTAGCCATTACCTAGGTAAGCCATTGTCAGCTCTCTTGGAGGGAAGTATTGTCCACTTTAACTGAGTTAACTTTTGTTTCTTATTCTTTTCTGGTGGAGTTCAGTCCAATCTCACTGTGAATAAATTTCTGCTCTCCTTTGTTTAGGCTGGCGACCCCATTGTGACTTACTTCCCCAAGTGGTCCGTAATAAGCTTACTGCGGCAGCCTGCAGGAGTCGGAGCTGGGGGGCTCTGTGCTAAGAGCAATCCTGCAGGTGAGTCCAGAACACCAGTGCTACCCTTTTTGTTAAACTTAAAAATAGGCTTTGTTATTTACCACTACCTTAATTCTAAGGTTTCCTGGAGAGTAAAAGTACAACCTGTGCTCGTTTCTTCAAGAATCTGGCAGATAGCTGTACCTCGGATCCTGCCCTCGACGCTGCCTCTTACTATAACTTCACAGTCTTGAAGGTGGGTATCCCTTCTTTCCCCACTGTCACCACTGTGGACTTAAAAGTCACCATGCTTCCCACTTTCGGGTTGTTGGGAAAGCACTGAACTGGAAGTCAGAATGCCTGAGCTACATAAAAGGCAGAAGGCCAAGAAGCCCTATTATCTGAAGAAAGATGAAAGAATTAGGGTTAGGTAGCCAGGATGAAAGATTCTCACCCTCCCAGCTAATGGAATTCACTAGGGGAGGTAGGAGAGGGGGACATCACTGTTTCACCAAAACGTCCTGCTTTTGCTGTTTGTTAGACCTCTGCTCAGAGGAGGTGGGCATCGTAGTCCATCTAGCCTCCCCTCAGTCTACTCCTGGCATTTGAGTGTAAGGAAGAATCAGGTAGGAAAAAAAAGTTGATTTTTTTTTTTCTCCCACAAATGTGAAACCACAAGCTCCTGGAGATTTTATGTAAGATATACACACACTCATGTCCTTGCTGTTCTCTTATACTAGGTTCCCAGAGGTATGAGTGATCTACAGAACATGGAGGTATGATGCTTTTTATCAGGAAAAAGAAAAAGAGAATATTTGATTCCTTTGCATCTGAGGCAGTTTCACTCTAGATTGTAATGGTAAAAGAGAATTATATGTGATGTATTAAGTGTTCAAGAATGAGTCTGAAACAGTATCTGTGTGTTAATAAGTATCATATGAAGTAAGAGTTCATAAGGTATTAGCTAAGTTTGAGAAACTTTGGGTTAAATAAATTTAAACCTTATATTTAGGATGTAGTTCTTAAAGTTTTTAATATACTAGAAAGCCTTCTCAATCTCTAAGAGGGATGTGTTAGATATAGTATTTCTAAAACTTATTTGACCAAGGAGCCTTTGTTTTATATCTAATACTAGTAATGTTCCCAAAAATAGTTTTGGAAAGTGTTGAATAACAGTGACTTTTGACCTGAAGTGGTAGACTGGCAACGGAAGGAGAAAGGAAGGTGATTGTCAAAAAAGGAAAAATACTCATTTCAGCATAATACATAAGCTAGAAGAGGAAATGCTTTCTTCTGCCTCTTTCCCTTTCCAGTTCCAGGTACCTGTAACACCTGTCTCACAGGCTGGCTCTCCTGTGTTGGCCGGAAACACTTGTCAGAATGTTGTTTCCCAGGTAGGGACGCTGACGTCAGATTCTGGACTAATGTATGTTGATCAGCATTACCGAGGTGCTTCATCTTCCATTAAGTACCAGACCAACCCCACGTGAATTTGTGTGCATTATCTGAAACTTAACATGTCAAAAACTGAGCCCAACGTATTTCAGTCGTTTCCATTGTTACTGTCCTCTGTCATTTCATGTCCAGAATATTAAGATTCTTTATCATTCTTCTTTCTTTGCCCATGTGCAGTCTGTTCCAGTTTTTACTGACCACAGTTTGTTTTGTTGACAAAATCAGTATCATCTGAAAGTCTGAAATAGACTCGTCAACTTCTTTTCCTCTCTCTTCTAATCAACAAACAAAAGTAAGAATTATTGGAAAGCATCATTTTAAAACCTGTGCTCAGAAATCTAAGGTTACCTTTACCTTTTTATGACTTTCATCTCCAGCTACTGTCTTAACTTATCCTCAGACATGGTGAAAGCGAAGTAACCAGATTTCCGTTCCATGTTCACTTCTGCCTGTGCTCCTACTCACTTTCTCTGCATGCAATCAAAATTTATGTTTCTTCCCTTTCAATTCTTACCATAAATTCACCTCTCCCATGAACTCTTTCAAAGAGCTCTATTCAATTTCTTTTTTCATGTGTAGATACAATATGAAGTCAACTTTTATCTTTTCATAATATTTGTATGTGGCATTTTTAAGATAACACTTTTAGTCTCCCTCATCCGGTTATTTTTTTAATTTAGATAAAATTGATATATAAATTATATCAGTTTTAGGTATACAGCATAATGATTTGATACGTGTATATACTGTGAAACAATTACCACGATAAATTAGCATTCATCACCACACATAGTTACAATTTTTTTCTTGTGATGAAGACTTTTAAAATCTGCCATCTTAGCAGCTTGCAAATACACAATGCAGTATTGTTAACTATAGTCACCATTCTGTTCCCTTATTCAGTTACAGGAAAACCCTTAAAGACAAGAAATCTGTCCTAAACATAATTGACCCACAAAATATTTTTAATTAATTGATTTTACTTTTGTATTTCAGGTCATCTATGAAATAGAGACCAATGGGACTTTTGGAATCCAGAAAGTCTCTGTCAGTTTTGGACAAACGAACCTGACTGTTGAGCCAGGCACTTCATTACAGCAAGATTTCATCATTCACTTCAGGGTTAGGGTTCTTCTCTTATAGAGGACCAAGAAGAAAGAAGTATTGGGTTAGGAATAGTTCCCCTGCTTCTGTAATACACGTAAGATAGAATAAGAATATGAAGGCCTAGTTCAGTCTGTCAACTGAAGTCTCAAAATTTAATATTCTATAATTTAACTTCGAGTGATAAGGATTCAGCAATGTTTATTCATTAGCATATTCCCCCAGCAAAGCAGGACTTTACTCACAAATCCAAACACTTTTTAAATAGTCATTTTGAATCATAAACTCAGCTAAAATCCCACACAAATTCTTTAACTAGCTTTTTTCATGTTTCTGGGCATTTGGCATTTTATTCATGTCGTGCTTAAGTTTCTAGTCTTGATCACCACCTTTTGACTTTCTTCTACTTTCTTTCCTTGTGAACATAGCAGAATCCAGTTTCTTCTCAACTCTACCCTCAAGTGATTCACTAAATCCCATGTCACTCAGAGTTCATCTGTGGAACAAATATAGTTAATTAAAATATAGTTCTAAATTACATTTAAACTCCTCTGATTCTAGCTACACTGAACATAGCCCTGAGTTAATTGTAATTTTGACAAACAGGATTGAGAGATCTTTGATAGATCTTTAGTTGCAATCCTTGGTAGAAGGAGTGTTCAGATGGATGTGAATAAGGATTTATTTTAGTGAATTAAAAAAAGTAAAAGATGCTGGAGGAGCAATTTTTGCAAAATGCTACACTTTGGAAGGAGGCGAGATTGTTCAGTGCAGCTAACCTGCAGCATTGCCTTAAGGAAGAGTATGAGGCCACACCGGAAAAGTGAGTGAGCATCTTTCTTCATTCTGACTTTCCTTCACTCTTTCTGCAGGCTTTCCAGCAGAGCACAGCTGCTTCTCTTACTGGGTCTAGAAGTGGGAATCCTGGCTATATTGTCGGAAAGCCACTCCTGGTTCTAACTGGTGATATAAGACACTCAGTATCCTTTTTGGGTATCTGGGTGGCCTACTACAGCCTAATGAGAAAAGCTTTAGTTACTGACCTTTCTCCAATTCTGTGATTCCTCCATTTTTTAGGTATTGAGGATTTCCTTTGTTGTTTACTTGCTGTATCTGATTCTTGAGACCCCATGGACTATAGCCCGCTAAGCTCCTCTGTCCATGGGATTTTCCAGGCAAGAATACTTGAGTGGGTTGCCATTTTCTTCTCCAGGGGATCTTTCTGACCCAGGGATCAAACCCATGTCTCCTGCATTGGCAGGCAGATTCTTTACCACTGAGCCACCAGGGAAGCCCCAAGGACTTCCTTTACTGAACTATTAATATATTATGTTCTCAAACGCAGATGCTATCAAAGGCTTTAGAACTTATATTAGACTGGCTGAAGGTGAGGATCCTGACTGAATTGTGTTTAATGATATATTTAAGGTATATGGTCATTTTTGGAAAAACAATAATTCCCCATGTTTTCACTGCCAGAGGGAAACAAAAATGTTACTTGAATAATATCATGATATTAGTAAAGTACCAAAGTGTTAAGCAAATATTAAGAAGCATACATTTTCCAATCAGCCTACTTTTTCTTTTATGATCTTGACCATCCCTTTCCACCTCAGATGACCCTCTTACAGAGCCAGGGTGATGGCACTTGCTCTGTTAAGAGACACGAAGTACAATTTGGAGTGAATGCAATATCTGGATGCAAGCTCAGGTAATTCTTTGCTTCCACATCATTTCTAGCAAATTTGTCTCTACCTGTAGGGAATATGTGATGTGGCAACTTTTATATTTTGAATTAGAGTTCAGAGAATGTTAGGAATAGTCTTTAAATAATATTAATGTTGCTAAGAGGTTTTTTTTTTTTTTTTTTGAGTCTTATATACCTATGAAGGATTATTTCCCATAGTTTATTTTTTGGTATTATTTCTAATGTTTGAATGAATTACATTATGATGTTAGCACTGGACTCCAGACTCCGAGGTGTTTGATTTTAGGCTGAAAAGGGTGGACTGCAGCCACTTGCAGCAGGAGATTTATCAGGCTCTTCATGGAAGTCTCAGACCAGAGCACATTGCCATCTTTGGAAATGCTGACCCAGCCCAGAAGGGAGAGTGGACCGAGATCCTCAGCAGGAACTACAATGTTTCAGTAAGGAAAGAAATACACATTCTGACAAAAGCTTACTTTCCTCCTTTATTTATTAAGATTAAAACCAGACCTGTTTCCATAGTTGGTTTGGTTGCCACAGAAGAAAGATAATGTGGTTGTCCTAAAAGAAAGACTGTAAGAAATCATGGCCATCTGAAGTCATCATTTCAGGTCAGGTCAGGGTGTGTGTGTGTGTGTGTGTGTGTGTGTGTGTGTGTGTGTGTGTGTGTGTGTGTGTGTGTGTGTGTGTGTGTGTGTGTGTGTGTGTGTGTGTGTGTGTGTGTGTGTGTCTGTGTGTGTGTGTGTGTGTCTGTGTGTGTGTGTGTGTGTGTGTGTGTGTCTGTGTGTGTGTCTGTGTGTGTGTGTCTGTGTGTGTCTGTGTGTGTGTGTCTGTGTGTGTGTCTGTGTGTGTGTGTCTGTGTGTGTGTCTGTGTGTGTGTGTCTGTGTGTGTGTCTGTGTGTCTGTGTGTGTGTCTGTGTGTGTGTGTGTCTGTGTGTCTGTGTGTCTGTGTGTGTGTCTGTGTGTGTGTCTGTGTGTGTGTCTGTGTGTGTGTGTGTGTCTGTGTGTCTGTGTGTGTGTGTGTCTGTGTGTCTGTGTGTGTGTGTGTCTGTGTGTCTGTGTGTGTGTGTGTCTGTGTGTGTCTGTGTGTGTCTGTGTCTGTGTGTGTCTGTGTGTCTGTGTGTCTGTGTGTGTCTGTGTGTCTGTGTGTGTGTCTGTGTGTGTGTCTGTGTGTGTGTGTGTGTGTGTGTGTAAAACTTTCCTTACTTAGAGAAAAATCTCAAGGTAGAAGGTCTAGAGAATAGTATTAATGAAAAATAAAAGCCTCAATATCCACTACCCCTGACGAAATCTCATTCAGCTCTTTTCTGTTTTTATTCTTTCCGGTGGCCACATCAGCGCTCGGCCGGTGTACCTCTTGATTCCAGTCTAAGTAAAATAGCGAAATCTGTGTGTCAGAGCAAAAGAAAGAAATCTACTTCCTCTTTTGCCCCCTCTAGCCTGGAGAATTCCATGGACTGTACTTTCACTTTCCCTCCTGGCTTTAATCAACTGTATCTTTAATTTTATTTCCTTTCACTTAAGCTTTTTATTTCTTGTGTAAGTAATACATATGCTTGGCTCAAAATTCCAAAAGTACAAAAATAAAACTCTTTCTCAAGATAGCTCTTCCCTTCCACAGAGGCAGAGTTATTACTTTCTTTCCTTCCAGAGATATTACATGCTTACACAAGAAAATACTCATCTTTTTTTTTTTAATCCAAATGATGTAAGATCATAAATACTGCTCTGCACTTTGCTTTTTTCACTTGATCTTGAGAGTTTATTCCATATCAGTATATAATAAGCTTCCTCATCCTTTGCATGGTATAGTTGCATTTTATTCCATTATATGGATAAACCATAAATTATTTAGGCAGAACATTCAGGTTGTTTTCAGCCTTTTGCTATTATATACAGTGTGGCATTTTATAACCTGGTTCAGGCACAATTTTGTACATGTGAAAGTAAGCCTATATGAAAAATCTTAGAAGTAGAATTGCTAGATCCAAAGGTATATGCATTTACATTTTTAATATATATTGCAAATTTATTTCCCATACAGGTTGTACCTATTTACAGCCCCACTATCCATCTATGGGATGGCTTGTTACCCATACCCTCAATACTGGGTTATCAAGCTTTTAAGCTTTGCTTATCTGATAAGTGAAAATTAATATCCCATTGTAGTTTTCTTTTTCTCCTACTCTGAGTAAGGTTGAGTATCTTGACATACACTTGAATAATTCTTATTTTCTTCACTATGATTTATTAATATCTTTTTATTACTAGCCATTTTTATTGAATTACTAGCCTTATGACTTGTAGAAGATCTTTGAGTATGTGAGAAATTGTCTCTTTTCTGTTATGTGATTTATAGATATTATTTCCCAGTTTGTCATTTGTCTTATGACTTTGTTTATGGTTTTTATGCCACACAGAAGTTGATTTTTATATTGTGAGATTTATCAGTCTTTTTTTTCAACTTTTGAATTTTGGTTCAGACTTGGAAGGCCTTTCCTCTTAGATTTTATTTTTAAAGTGCCCCCTTTCCCTTTCTCAGCACTATTATGACTTTATGCCTTGTATACTTCTTTCCTTTTAGTGAGACTTGGGGGATAAGTAGATGCATGTACTTGATGCAGCCCTTGGACAACTGTAGTCAAATTAAGTTTTCTTAAACCTCATAAGGCCATACCTAGGGAGCATGGTTTGGGGTGATACATAGCTGAGTATTAAGAAATGGTTAGTGAACAGGACTGAGATTATAGCGGAATTTACTCTATGGTTCTTAAACCTACTATTTACATTTTTAAATCACATTTTTGTAGAATATTTGATAACATGGAAAAATTTTCCTAATATAGATAGAATAAATGAAAGGAAAAGTGTTCTAAAATATTTGGAAAAAACACATGAAAAGGTCATTAGTCAACATCATTAGCCATTAAGGGAATGCAAAACCACAAAGACATACCAATTCATACCCACTGGGATGGCTATAATTTTAAAAATGGATAATAACAAGAGTTGGCAGCAATGTGGAGAAATTGGAACCCTCAGACATTGCTGGTGGGACTACAAAATAGTAGAGCCAATTTGAAAAGAGTTTGACAGTTCCTGAATAAATTGAACATAAACACAGACTCTTCCCCTCTTCCTAGTTTAGACGTGTTATTGCCTATGTCTAAGTCTTACTATAAATAAAAAGTGTTATGTTAGAAAAACAAGGCATATTTGAGGATGATTGGTTTTGCTAAGTTAACTTCCTGATTTATGTCCTCACTTCCACCAGTCCTTCCTGCATCTTAGAATTAATTGTCCTGGAGTCAGACTGCTTAGTTGGGCTTCATAATGTAACCCTGAAACATCCTTCCTTAATCTTTCCACTGTTCCTGCGTTCAGATCCATTGCTTCAGTCAAGTGGTCTGCCCAGGGCCAGTGCCTCACACATGCCTGGCACGTAGGAGACATAACAACTGTACTTAATCAGTAACTGCCCCTTCATGGCATGTGCTATTCTAGTTGCGTACCATTTTATGTGCCATCTCTCTACCTAAATTTTCCTTTAGACACCATTTCCTCCATCACGTATTACTCATCCCGGTTCTGTAAAGCCATCCTCAACCGGCAATGGCTGCTGCTTCTGGCATTCCACAATAGTGACTCCACCACTCACTGAGCACTTCTTATAACTACTGTACATAGGCTTATTTGTGTTTTATTTATCTCTATGTTAGTATTTCCATTTTATTTTCTATTTTAGTATTTCCATTTTAGAATATTATCTTTTTTAAGATCATGGACAATAATAACCTTGGATATGCAGGTGACACCACCCTTTTGGCAGAAAGTGAAGAGGAACTAAAGAGGTTCTTGATGAAAGTGAAAGAGGAGAGTGAAAAAGCTGACTTAAAACTCAACATTCAAAAAACTAAGATCGTGGTATCTGGTCCCATCACTTCATGGTAAATAGATGAGGAAACAATGGCAACAGTGATAGACTATTTTTTGGGCTCCAAAATCACTGCAGATGGTGACTGCAGCCATGAAATTAAAAGACACTTGCTCCTTGGAAGAAAAGCCATGACCAACCTAATCAGCATATTAAAAAGCAGAGACATTACTTTATCAACAAAGGTCTGTCTAGTCAAAGCTATGGTTTTTCCATGGTAGTCATGTATGGATATGAGACTTGGGCCATAAAGAACCTGAGTGCCGAAGAATTGATGCTTTTGAACTGTGGTGTTGGAGAGGACTCTTGAGAGTCCCTTGGACTCAAGGAGATCCAACCAGTCCATCCTAAAGGAAATCAGTCCTGAATATTCATTGGAAGGACTGATGCTGAAGCTGAAACACCAATACTTTGGCCACCTGATGCAAAGAACTGACTCATTGGAAAAGACCCTGATACTGGGAAAGATTGAAGGTGGGAGGAGAAGGGGACAACAGAGGATGAGATGGTTGGATGGTATTATTGACTTGATGGACATGAATTTGAGCAAGCTCCAGGAGATGGTGATGGACAGGGAGGCCTGGTGAGCTATAGTCCATGATGTCGCAAAGAGTCAGACATGACTGAACAACTGAACTGAACAATAACATGACCTCTTATGAACTTTTGTGTCCTTTCCCTAAGCCACACTGTCTTCTCTGTTATTGTGTAATGTTTAAGAAACAACAGCTACTTAATGCATGATAAATATTAATAACTATAGGCAACCATGAGCAATTACATCAAATGCTTCTTTACTCTCCTGCAGGCTATGCACTGTACTTCCTGCTGTGTCGTACCAGTTTCCCTGGAGATCCAGATACTGTGGGCATATATAGGCCTCCAGTCCAACCCACAAGCTCATGTGTCAGGAGCCCGATTTCTATACCAATTCCAGTCCATACAGGTAAGCCTTGCAAAGCCTAGATTATTATATCAGTCATTTGATGACCAGTTAATTTTTTAACTTCCTGAGAGTCAATTTATGCTATCAGCCAAAATCTAATGTTTGGTCAGAATGAGCTGGAACAATTAACTTTCAAGTAGATCCTCCCTGCCTGGTTACTGAAATTAACATGTTTTCATGGTAAATACAATCTATATTTTTGCCCCCTGTTTTTTTTAAATTTCATGACCACAGTATAGGTTACTTTGTTTTAAATTATCATACTATAGTTACTATATACTGCTTGATTCAACCACAGAAAAGATATTCTTTCTATATATTCAGTGACAGTCACACATTTGTTAGTCTCCAGCCTGTTGGTTGCTGTTAAAGTTACTACTGTGGCTAGTTTGTAATCATCAATTCTTGGCTGATTGTACTCCATTAAAATAAATAATTTTAATATGTAGTAAACATATACCTGCTGTTTACGATGTGCCTTAGGACAGTTTAGCAACTGCCTACAGCTAAGGGAAGTTCAAAAATAAAATGATTAGGTCCTGGTGAACTTCATGTATGAACTGGTATACCAGATTATTATTTTTTAATGGAAATTAAAACTAATTGAAATTGTTACCTGTAAGTCATTGATTTTACCTCCCAGAAGAGAAACTAGAGACTACATTTAAGTCAGAAGTAAAATACCTTTAGCTCTTCCCTTACACAGTTGAGCACCTTAGCTCTTTATGCCTATAAATGTGTTAAAACTCGTTATCAGAAACTGTGTTAATGGGAACATTCCATTCTTTCTGTGTTGGCTTACTGAATAAAACAGAACTCTTTCTGTAAGATTCATTTAACCTGTTACAGATATGGCACTGAATCTATTGTTTTATATTTATGAACTGTATCTTTATTCATGAATACCTGTGTAGTTTGGGAATACACCTACAGGATTGTTCTTTTTATTTTCTTGAATCTCTGGTTTTCTTAGGCCTTGACATTACCCAGTGCCTCTGTCTTTTCCAGGTATTTTTAATCACTGTATTTTTCTAGTATTTAATAGAGGTTAGCTTTTCAGGTTAGTCTGTCCCCTCTACAAAACCACACTTACAGTCTTTCACATCTAACTGTCCTAAGTGGTTGACAGCTGAGAATTTCAGTGGTGCTTCATTTGTGCATAACTGAAGACACAATTTCTATTGCCAGTGATGGAGCAAAATTTAACCCTGCTGAATTTATTGAGGGGTGATTTGGGATATGCCAAATCATGTGGCTTTACTTAGTGTGATTTAAATGATTTGCAAAGGTAATTTTGATTATACAAAAATGTTCACTCGAGAAGCTTGCTTCCATGAAAGATGATACTATGCCCTTGTAAAAATAAAAGGAGTTAGGAATCAATAGTGTCATATCAGAGAAAGTTCAGTTCAGTTCAGTCGCTCAGTCATGTCTGACTCTTTGCGACTCCATGAATCGCAGCACGCCAGGCCTCCCTGTCCATCACCAACTCCCGGAGTTCACCCAGACTCATGTGGATCGAATCCAGCCATCTCATCCTCTGTCGTCCCCTTCTCCTCCTGCCCCCAATCCCTCTCAGCATCAGGGTCTTTTCCAATGAGTCAACTCTTCGCATGAGGTGGCCAAAGTATTGGAGTTTCAGTCCTTCCAATAGCAAATGCAAATAATTCTATAATAGACAGTTTTATCATCTGTATTGAAATTTTTTTACTACAGTCTTGAATGGAAATTTTCTCCTGAAGTCACATAAGCACTCATTTTTTCTTTATGTGTTTATACTGATTATTTGTCCTTAATTTTAAATCACTTTGCTTTATCTGCACAGGCCTGTCTCTCAGGACTTTCTGTGCAAATTTTTCTCATCATAGCAAGAGCCTATTCAAAGAAAACTAGTATACATGTTCCAAAGTGTCTAAAGTAATCAGAGGAAGAGCTAATTAAGGAGATATTTTGCTGAAGGTGTATCTTCTGCAGTTCTTCTCCTTACCCCACGGGCCATCCTTTTAAAGTTTGTAGTTGACAGTGGTCTCACCTAGGCTGTGTCAGTCAGCTCAGTGTGTCTGAATGATGGCATAAAACTAAAGCTGAGTAGCAGACAAGCAGCCTGTAGCCTGTTTAGCCTGTAGACTTGTTTTGTTTGATCTGCAAAGCATTTTGTTTTTTTAAATTTGTGTCAGCATTTAAAAATCAAGAAATTTTACCTTGACATCCAGATCTCTGACTTGTCTTGAAAATCTGGTGATAAGAGATCCTACACTCCTTCATGGCATAAAATCTGCCACCACATGGTGAAAGTGAAGGTCACTCAGTCGTGTCTGATTCTTTGCAACACCATGGACTCTACAGTCCATGGAATTCTCCAGGCCAGAATACTGGAGAGGGTAGCCTTTCCCTTCTCCTGGAGATCTTCCCAACCCAGGGATCGAACCCAGGTCTCCCACATTGCAGGTAGATGCTTTACCAGCTGAGCCACAAGGGAAGCAAGAATATTGGAGTGGGTAACCTATCCCTTCTCCAGTGATCTTCCTAACCCAGGAATTGAACCAGGGGCTCCTGCACTGCGGGTAGATTCTTTACCAACTGAGCTATCAGGGAAGTCATACTGAATGTGATTGCCACTAATAAAATACTTCCTTCACACAGCCTGCAGCTACCCACCCTTACGTGCCCCACTTCTCTCATTTAGGTTATCTGTTTAGGCTGGTAGGTATTTATGTTTCTACACCTTGAAGTGAAGGCTCTCTGAAGTTTGAACTGAACTGTCAAAATGACTTTTCATTGTATAAATGTAGCTTTGGAAACACTTTAAATTCCTCTCACTACAAAAAGTAAAATAGGAGCATGTTTGGAATGTTCCCAAGAACAAACTACAAAATAAAGAAGAATTTAAGCAAAACATTGTGTAGACTTACATCTTCTTGTATGATAATAATAATTGAAAAACATTTATTGAACATTTACTATATGACAGGCACTGGTAATATTTTTTGTAAGTATTTTTTAAATAAGTATTGAATTCTCACAACAAACTCATTAAGTAAATACAGTTTATTTACATGATACTCTGCTATTTATGTTTTTGTACTAATTGGGCCTTTACAAGATTATAGGACTGCCAGATATCAGTATCTTTTTGTCTTTTTGTCTTTTTGTTGGGAATGCTACTTTTCTCAAGAAAAAAAAAAAAAACAACCCTGCTGGCTCCCAACTAAAGGGTATGTGGATAAGAGCATCTCTTAGCATTTTGAAGCCAGACTGGGGCAAGGTATTTCATTATGCAGAGTAATTTCCCTATTTTTGGTTCCTTACTTCACTCTGTCCTTTCTATATATCCTGAAATCCAGAATTTCTCTGGTTTAAATTTTCCAGTCTCTCTTTCACTTTCAGTAATAAACTCCTCCCCGTTTTTTTAAATCTGGTTAGTCTCAGCCAGTCTTCAGTGGCTGGAATCAGGAAACCCTTGGCATCTTCAGCCTAAGCTGGCTGTACTTAGAATGCATGTGGGGGCTTTCAGAGCCACAGAAAGTGAAAGTGAAGTAGCTCAGTCGCGTCCGACTCTTTGAGACCCCGTGGACTGTAGCCCTTCAGGCTCCTCTGTCCACGGGATTCTCCAGGCAAGAATACTGGAGTGGGTTGCCATTTCCTTCTCCAGGTGATCTTCCCGACCCAGGGATCGAACCCAGGTCTCCTGAATTGCAGGCAGACACTTTAACCTCTGAGCCACCAAGTTACATTCTGGGAAGCCACAGAAGTTACATTAATTGTATACCAAGCCCTGCATGAATGTCACTGTTTTAAAAAAAAAAGTCCAAAGAGTTAGTATGACATGCAAAATTATCACAGCACTGGCCCCACATTCATTTTAAAAATATCTATAGAAGGGTTATACCAAGCAAAATTATGTTCCTAGAACCTGACATTTACTGTTGCCAAAGGCCAAAGCTGAGATAATATGTGGCATCAGAGTGAAGACAGAAACAAGATAGTTACTTACTGTCAAATTATAATCAAAAGTCTGCCTGGTGAACAGAGTTGGAACAAAGGGAATGAATTCAGTTTAGATAAACATGATTCCAGTCATCAGGCTGCAACCATATCTACCCAAAGCTACACCTGCTAGATTAGATACTTGAGTCAGCTTGACAAGGTCCCTTTTCCTGGGAGCATCGTTTTCATTTGACTTGAATTGATTAGGAGGATCCTTTCTAACTCTGAGATTCTGTGAATCTTGATTTTTTTTAAAAAAAATCTACATTGCTGAAGCTCTTTACCTTTTCCATGAAGTTTCATGTTTCTTTCTACAACTGAAGAAGGAAGAAAATTGCTACTACTGCATGCACTAGTACACGTGTACTGTTTCAGAGCCTGGAGCTGTTTGGGACATGATAAGGTAGAGCTGCTAAACATGTAACAGAAGCAGTGGCTTCTCTGTTATCAGGCCAGCTCCCCAGCCAGGGGAAGCTGGAGTTAGTCTTTTGGTAGGTGTAAGTGTTCATAATTGTGGTGCAACTGTTGCTAAGTAAGTAATTTCCTGTGTCTCAGAAAGAGAACTGCATAGCAGTTTGTTTTGGGTCTTTATTCAGGGAAGTAATAATAACATTCAAATTGGAGGGCTATTTGAATGGGTGCCAAGCACTGACCTGTCATGGGCATTCTTCCTGCAGGATTCCCAGCCTGAAACAGAAGTACCTTTGAAAACTGTGGTGACCTTTGTGGACATTACCCAGAAGCCAGAGCCTCCAAGAGGCCAACCCAGAATGGACTGGAAATATCCATTTGACTTCTTTTTTCCCTTCAAAATGGCATTTAGCAGAGGAGAAGGCTCTCAGAAAGGCTCCATCTTTGCCATTATTATCTTGTGTCTCTTACTGCTTGGAGTTCTCAACCTAGAGACTGACTGAAGAAAGGAGAAGAATCAGATTTCAGTTTTCCCCATGGGAAGTTCTGAAGCAGCCTGCTTATTTTGGCTAAACAGATCCTCACCTACTCATGACCAGAGGGCAGCATTTGGGAAAACAGAGGACCTATCTGAAGGAGTGGAATTGCTAGGCCATATGGCAACTTTATGTTTAATTTACTGAGAAACTGCCACACTACTTTCCAGAGTGGCTGTGCCACCAGCAATATATGAGGGTTCCAGCTTCTCCACATCCTTTGCTATTGTTTTTATTTTAGCCATCCTGGATAATGGGTGTAAAATGGTCTCATTGTGATCTACCATACCTTTTTAAACTATAGTATATGAGATCTGTCGACAAAAAAAAGATTTACAACTTTAGAGTTGTGAGTTAAGTTTTATTTGGGGCAAAATGAGGACTGCAGCCCAAGAGGCAGCATCTCAGATAGCTCTAAGAGACTGCTCCAAAGCAGCAGTGGGAGAAAGAAATATATAAGGTTTTGGTGAAGGGGGAGTTCAATACCATGAAGCACTCATTTTACAAAAGGCTTTTTGTTAGTCATGAGGGTCTGATGTCACCATGAAGGGATTTAGGGCTTCTCTAGGTATGAGGAGATTGAGATCATAAAATCTATTCCTAAAAACATCCAACTATCTAAAGACCTGTGCCACCAGATTCCCTGGAGCACAGAGTGCCCCCCTCCACCCTGAACTCCCTCGGGGGTTGTTGAAGGTCATCAGCTACAGCAGCATGGGGTTCAGTCTCCGCACAGGCAGATGGCACACGCCTCTGTTGTTCAGTCACTGGCAATGCTCTTGGTAAGTGCCAATTTGTAGTTGATAGATCTTATACCAGAAGCGAGCACATCTGCTTTTCTAAGGCAGGAATGCCCCCAAGTATTCTTTTCCTCTCTACCTCTCTGCTAATTTGATTTATAAGCCAAGTTTAGTTTATAAGCCAAGATTCCAATTAGAAAGCTGCTTAATTAACATAGGTAAGATTTTATGGTGATCTTCAGTCACTCTTATTTATAACAGACCTATGTGAAACTTTATTCTCGTCTAAAGAATAATGCAGTCTTCTTGCCTCCCTTTATTTATACATGACATCTCTCACTGCACAAGTCCTCTGCTGTAATCTTGTATTCAATTTAAGGACCAAGTTTTACTGTAAAGGGGTATGTACAATCTGGATAGAATGAAACTAAAATCCCAGGTAGTCCATTGTAGATGTAGAAAAACAGGTACTCTCAAATACTTTTAGACAGAATGTAAACTAGTAGACACTTGGAGAGAGGGGCAAATAATTATTTAATATGTATCAAAAGCCTTAAAAATGTTCATAAACTTTAACCCAACAATTCCATTTATTAAATATTATGGGGTGGGGGAATGTCCCAACAATAGGGGATTAGTTAAATCAACTATGATGCAACCATAGATTGAAATGTCCTACAACCACTGAAAATTGACTACACCAGTCCTTATTGCCATATGAAAATACTCATGATCTATTTTTAGTGAATAAAATAGGCCATGAAATAGTACATATACTTTACAGTCCTAATTTTGTAAAACAAAAATATTTATACATATGTACTTAGGCAAACAAAAGTCTGAAAGACTGCTGCTGCTGCTAAGTCGCTTCAGTCATGTCCGACTCTGTGCGACCACATAGACGGCAGCCCACCAGGCTCCCTCATGCCTGGAATTCTCCAGGCAAGAACACTGGAGTGGGTTGCCATTTCCTTCTCCAATGCATGAAAGTGAAAAGTGAAAATGAAGTCACTCAGTCGTGTCCGACTTTTCGTGACCCCGCGGACTGCAGCCTACCAGGCTCCGCCATCCATGGGATTTTCCAGGCAAGAGACAGACAAAAGTCTGAAAGACTAGCATGTCTAAAATGGGACTCTTTCTCTTGATAAGCATTTCTGATTTTTATGATCAGAAAATAAAACTATTTTAAATGAAATAATTTGCTCTTCAGAAAAAAACCCTCCCTGTTTATCATATATAGGGATGTTTCTTATTTATGAATAACTTCCCGTTTCTGTTCATGTATTTGTTTGCTTGACATTTAAGCTTGTCTTTTAAAGAAGGAGTTCCCAAAAGTAGTCACATCATAATCTGGGGTTCTTTAAAAATGTTGATTCCTAGGCCCTGCATCTAGAGATTCTAATTCACCTGCTAGAAGAATCTGTATCTTTTTAAAAGCCTTTCTGGTGCTTCTGATGTTCAGCCTGGTTTGTGAAACTATAAAGGATATTCCATAGTGTGGCCGAAACTGGTTTAGGTGTTTGTCCTAACATTGCCAGCTCATATAACATGTCTACTGGCCTAGCCTACTCCCCTTTCTCTGAGAATCTCCCATCACGTAGAGCTCTGCTGTGTTTGACAGAGAGGGGTCTGCGTGACCCCTCCTCTCCCTGCCACAGCTGACTAGACCAAAATGGAGACCTGGGGCAAATTAGGCCAGTAAGATTTTCTCTCTAGGAATATGAAACTAGGACCAAGTCTAAAAGTCAGTGGGGAATAGGCACTGAAGATATTTTAGGGCCGAGGAAGCCATTTTTTTTACCAATGTTCACTAATGAAGAGTGTATCTGAAAAAGAGAAAAAGAGAAGCAGATGTGCAGATGTAAGTGTAAATAGGAAACCCAGAGATAGGGGAGAGTCTTGGTTCCCAGCTTCTAGTTCCTTGTATCCACCTCTTAAGAGATCCAATTTTACCTCCTGCTTTTGAAAACTACTTTCCAGTAAATTTTTTTGTTTGAATAAGCTTCTGTTACAAGTAAAGAGCATGGGACTAAGATAGCTTTAACCTGGTACTCTCTGGCAGAGAAGGCGACGGCACCCCACTCCAGCACTCTTGCCTGGAAAATCCTATGGGCAGAGGACCCTGGTGGGCTGCAGTCCATGGGGTTGCTGAGGGTCGCACACTACTGAATGACTTCACTTTCACTTTTCACTTTCATGCCTTGGAGAAGGAAATGGCAACCCACTCCAGTGTTCTTGCCTGGAGAATCCCAGGAACAGGGGAGCCTGGTGGGCTGCCGTCTATGGGGTCGCACAGAGTCGGACACGACTGAAGCGACTTAGCAGCAGCAGCAGCAGCAGTACTCTCTGGCATGTGAAGAAGCAGTCCTCAACCCTGCCTTATACTTGGGTTCTAAATAAGCCACTTCCTATGTAACTTTCTGGTCATATCTAGCCCTATTTCCACTTGCTGAGACAAAAATCCCTCCAATCAAAAGAGAATCTTTTTTTAATTTAAGTCACATTCAGGAGATACCATGGCTAAAATATTTTCCTTGATTTTTTTTTTTTTACTTATATTCACTATTTTTATTTCCTTTCTTTCTTTTAAGAGGCAAATGATTATAATTCTGGTATTTGATTTTTCCCAATCCACAGTCATGTATCCCACTCATCTTTATTGGTGGAGTAGAATATTAACAGTAACATAGTAATGAAAACAAACAAAATGTTTGGGCCATGTTAAAGAATTTTCATATTTGATCTTAGCAATGCTATAGGCTAGTATATGTAGAATATACTATATAGAATATAGGCAAGTATAGAAAGTAGACAAGGACAGTATTACTAAGCCCAAAGAAATTAAATTCATTCATTTATTAAGTATTTATTGGCTATTATGTGCCAGGAATATACTTTCCTGCTCTTAGGAGCTTATATTCTAGCAGGAAAAGCAGACAAGCCATTACTGTTTAAGGTGATGTGTGGTTTGAAGTGAAAATGTTAGTCACTCAGTTGTGCCTAACTCTTTGCGACCCCATGGACTTCAGCCTACCAGGCTCCTCTGTCCATGGGATTCTCCATGTAAGATTACTGGAGTGGGTAGCCATCCCCTTCTTCAGGGGGTCTTCCCGACCCAGCGATCCAACCCTGGTCTCCTGCATTGCAAGCAGATTCTTTACTGTCTGAACCACCATGACACATTAAGAACAGAACTTCCTGAGTGGAGAAAGCCTCTGTCCCACTCTTTCTATAGTGGAGAAAGCTATAGCCAAAGCTATAGCTAATGGCTTTAGCTATACCAGCAGATACCTATTTTGTTCTAAGTTAATAGTGAGACTCTTAAAAGCTGAAGTACCCACTGAAACTTCTGGAGGGCAGTTTTATTTCTTTTGTGTCTTCTACTTTAAATCCAAAATGCTCAAAACTTAACACGTTTGGTGTTCTCATCCTTCACCCAAAATAACTATTCCCCTCATCTATTTCCTAAATGCTGTAGCACCACCAGATTTGATTTGCAATCAACAACCTCAGATAGGCAGATGACACCACCCTTATGGCAGAAAGTGAAGAGAAACTAAAGAGCCTCTTGATGAAGGTAAAAGAGGAGAGTGAAAAAACTGGCCTGAAACTCAACATTCAAAAAGATCATGGCATACAGTCATTCAGTTCAGTTCAGTCGCTCAGTCGTGTCCAACTCTGCAACCCCATGAATCGCAGCACGCCAGGACACCCTGTCCATCACCAACTCCCGGATTTCACTCAGACTCACGTCCATCGAGTCAGTGATGCCATCCAGCCATCTCATCCTCGGTTGTCCCCTTCTCCTCCTGCCCCCAATCCCTCCCAGCATCAGAGTCTTCCAATGAGTCAACTCTTCGCATGAGGTGGCCAAAGTACTGGAGTTTCAGCTTTAGCATCATTCCTTCCAAAGAAATCCCAGGGTTGATCTCCTTCAGAATGGACTGGTTGGATCTCCTTGCAGTCCAAGGGACTCTCAAGAGTCTTCTCCAACACCACAGTTCAAAAGCATCAATTCTTCGGCGCCCAGCCTTCTTCACAGTCCAACTCTCACATCCATACATGACCACAGGAAAAACCATAGCCTTGACTAGACAGACCTTAGTCGGCAAAGTAATGTCTCTGCTTTTGAATATGCTATCTAGGTTGGTCATAACTTTTCTTACTTCATGGCAAATAAATGGGGGAAAAAGTGGAAACAATGACAGACTATTTTCTTGGGGTCCAGAATCACTGCAGATGGTGACTGCAGCCATAAAATTAAAAGACACTTGCTCTTGGAAGAAAAGCTATGACAAACATAGACAGAGATGTCACTTTGCCAACAAAGGTCCGTATAGTCAAAGCTATGGTTTTTCCAGTAGTCATGTACAGATGTGAGAGATGGACCATAAAGAAGTGCTGAAGAATTGATCCTTTTGAACTGTGGTGTTGGAGAAGATTCTTAAGAGTCCCTTGGACAGCAAGGAGATCCAACCAGTCAATCCTAGAGGAAATAAACCCTGAATATTCATTGGAAGGACTGAAGCTGAAGCTCTGATACTTTGGACACCTGAGGCAAAGAGCCAACTCATTGGAAAAGACCCCCTTGCTGGGAAGATTGAAGGCAGGAGGAGAAGGAGATGACAGAGAATGAGATGGTTGGATGGCATCACCGACTCAATGGACGTGAGTTTGAGCAAACTCAGGGAGATGATGAAGGACAAGGAAGCCCGGGATCACAAAGAGTCAGACACAACTCAGCGACTGAACAGCAACAACCACCTCCTTGTCTCTCATTCTCCCTCTTCCAAGTAGTGAACAAAGTCAGCTCTCCCTCCTTTATGCTCCCTGTCTGCTGCTGGAGCCCTTTCCCCAGCCATCAGTTCTCACTTGAGCCTTTGCAATAGGCTAAGTGAGCTCCCAGCTTAAACCCCTCTCTACTCATTTCAGACACACAGAGCTGATCATGTCACTCCAGTACTTTGAAAGGCAGGGTTCTCTAACTTTGAGGATGAAAAGATTCAAATTCTTTGGCGTGTCACAGAAATTTTACAAGCCCCCCTCCCCCTCCCCCAAACACCTCTCCTGTCACGTCCCACATGTAGCCTCTCCTCACAGGGCGTCTCCTGCCTCCAGATAGTCCATTCCCTCTTCCTCCTGCGATCCTGCTCCCCGCTTCCCCCAATTCGAATGTCTACTCTTTCCAAAGACTTGCCTGAATCCCCAGACACCCCTCCTCTAACATTAATCAAATAGTGTAATCATTTGCTCACGTCTGTCTCTACCATAAGGTAACCATGTTTTCCTCCGAACCTAGGGAATGCCTGCCACAAAGTAGCCAAAGTTTAATGAATGAGGAATAGGCTCAGCATTGTTCTCAGAAACTACCCCAAACCGGCAAGATGCCTTCCTAACAAACCTCCACCAAAGTGTTCTGCCAACCCCAATCACCTACATGCCCAGCGCTACGTCTAGGCCTATCTATGCAGAAATATGCCCTTTGAGGAAAACACTGCAAGTAGAAAAGGAGAGAGTCCGAACTCTAATTTTAAGGGTGAATCCAACTGTCAGGGATTAAATACTACTATTTTAAAATACAGTAGCCTCACCAATGCCCTTGCTAAACGACAGTTGGGCTGGGACCCTTGGGGAAAGCTCCAGGCGACTAGGGGGCAAATCATTTAATCTCTGTCAAACTATTTCCATTTAAACAGCATTAGTTTGCCTGGAGTGCGAGATCCTCAAATACGTGCAAATTGATCCAATCTATTTCCAAGATGTGGCTGAGATACAACGATCAATACTGGCAAACACATCGTATGGGATCTACCAGCAGCTGAGGAATCCAGGCGTCCTTTCTGCTTCCCGGGGAAGGTCCGAGGGGCGACTCTCCGTGGCCCCTGTCCGGGTCTGCCGCTGGGACGTGGACGTTCACACAGAACACTCGGGCTCCGCCCCCTGGCGTCTGCGGGCCTCAGCGGGCGGGGCTCGCCACGTGGAGCGCGGGCCCGATTCTCCAAACGCACCTACGCCATTGCCGCAGCGCAGCTCGGGGTCTGCCAGCCGCCTCGCGTCAACAGCGGAGGCCTTGCGGCCTGGGTTTACTCCAGCGCTGCTGGCGTAACGTCATCTTGCGGGACGTGGACGGAAGAAAAAGGGGAGTAAGCCGGCGCGAGAGACGCGTGGCGTGGAGTGCGGGCCGGGTGGTGGGGCCCAGCGGCTGAGGCGAGGCAGGTACGAGCGGGCCACAAAGAAGGCGGGGACCGTGGCGGGGATGGCGAGGTGCCGGCGCCTGCGTGAGGGCTGAGGGGGCACCCGGGCTGAGCCCAGGGAAGGTGTGCGCGCCGGGTCACGGGCTACCGTGGCGACTGCGGGGGCGCGCGGCCTGAGCGGGAGCAGAGTGAAGGGGTCGGACCCGTAAGTGGGTGTGGGCGCGCCGAGGGATGGCGGCGGGCTGGGCCTCCCAGAGCGCGCTGCATCGCCACACGCCGGCGCGCGGAGGCTGGAGGGCTGCGGGGGCTGTGGGCACTCGAACTCCCCGACCCCCTCGGATACACCCAGATGCAGAAACTGATCCATATGGAAGCTTGAAGACCCAGCGCCTGATGCCTTCTCGGCCCGGGATCCCGGAACCAGCTTCAAGTGCACCTGCATGCGTGATGGGGTTTCACCCTGCTTGTAACTGCCCACACAGCTGTCAGGGGCCTGCACACATTGCAGTCCCGCGCGGCCTGCCTGGGCCTTCGTGATCCCCTCTCGATAACCACCCCCGAGCCCGCAGCAGGAGAGCTCGCTCACGACCGCCTTTTGCAGTGTGGCAGGAGGTCTGTGGATAATTCTTTCCGTGGCTCATCAGGGCTGGGCGGACCCAGATCCACCCCCCCCCTCCCCCATCTCCGTTCCTCTCTCTAGAGGAGGTGAGGTTTATCATTGGGGCTTTGTCTTTAACTGGTGAACCATATAGCAAGCCTGTATTTCTGGGCGACGTTTGTTCAGACTAAAGTTCAGTTCTCTATTCAAGTAAGTAAGATAAGGACTATCTGTTCAGAACCTGTAAAGAAGTACTTGAGAAATGTCCTGAGTCAAAACATGGGAACTTTTCATTTGATGACATGGGGTCTAGACAGACACACATACCCTTTGCTCCCTGGGATTAGCTAGCTATCTTACGAGGGCATAATAAATTATGGCAGGATAAACTATCCTTTGCAGTGAGGGCGGGATCAGGCAGAGGTGATGGGAGAGGCCAAACTGACTGACCTTAAACATTCAGAGCTTTCGGTTTTTCATAGATAAGAGAGAGATAAATAGTCAATAAGTATAATTTGTGACTATGTCTGCCCATCAGAGACTATGAAATTCTTTGTTCCAGTGACAGGTCCTGAAAGAAGTAAGGAAGAAAGTGGTTGTAAGATATAATAACATTAGTGCCTAAAAGACAGATGGAGGAGAGTAGATGTTTATTGAGCATCTCCTGTATCCAGGCATTCCATTCTTGGAACTCAGTTACTACATCTCTCACAATAATTCCAGGAGGTCCTATTGTTATTGTCCCTGGATTACAGATGAGGAGACTGAGACTTTAAAAGATTGGAAGGCACACAGCTAGCAAGCACAAAGCCTGATTGTTTCCCATGTTTCCCATGCCTTCGGTGGGAAGTTTATAATCCTTTTGAGAAAGTCAGCAATAGCATGAACCAGTCGGAAACTAACCTGTAGGAATATATCCAACTTTGAATGCTAGGGTTGCTGGGGAAAGTTTGTGAATATGATGGAATTAGAATTTTAGGGTCATTATTTGATTGTTTTACCCTTTTGGCTCTACTAGAATTATTTTGGTGAATTCATGTATAAATAATTGTTTAGCAGCAATTTCAGAAGGAATTTGTATAAGCAGCAAACATAGATCATGGCCTCATAGCATGCTTCAGTATTATGCAAATAATTTTCTCTTGGAACCTTCCTTACTGTCACAAACACTGAAGTCAACAAAGACAGCACTTAACACTTTCTCTTGCTTATATAGATGCATATTTTGTATGACAGATGTATCCTGCCAGTCTCTTCTCTCTTCTTTCTGTACCTTTGTGCAGTATAAGTTGAAGAACATTAACCATTCCTTGTTTCTCTTCACTTTTGGGCAAAATGCTAGTCTTTTTAAGCATGTTTAAACACCCTGAGGCATGTTTAAGAGAGTTGGAATATATCTGTTAACATGTAGAGCAGAAGTTAAAAGGAGGCCCAGAAGCAAGATGAAGGATTTTCTTATCTCCTGAAAACAACCATGTCCCTGTAGTGTAAGAGCTGAAATAATGAATGGCATAGTCTCTGTGTGAGTATATTTATATATTAATATACACACACATAGGAAGAAGCCTCCTGCCTTTTTATGAAATAAACTATTCTTTATATAAAATCTTAAGTTTGACCTGCAGTGGGAAAATACCCACAACCCAGCTCTGAAAACTAGCTGTGTGTTCATCCTCCATGAGGTGTGCCCAGGGTCGTTCTAGATGCCAGCCATTTACAGGTGTCGCCACTCCCTCCAGGGATTGAAGAGTATGCTTTGGATTCCTCTGGACAGCAAGAAGAAAGACAAAGCCGCCATCTCCGACCTTTCCTCCCTCTCCTTTTGTCAGCAGAGATCAAGCTGATATTTCAAATATGTGGTTTTCAGAGTTCTTTTGGGAGATGAGAGAAGGAAGGTAAAGGTGGCTGCTTATGGAATATGGAATCTGTGTTTTGATTGGTTGAAGACTCCCTAATGGTGTAGAAATTGTAGTGAAGATTAATATCAGTAGATAAACATTATACCTTGAAGATGTTTTTTGTCACTCAAAGTATTCATAATACTTAGTTCCCATTTTTTTCCATAAAAACTAAGATGGTCCTGGGACTTCCCTGTTGGTCTTGTAGTTAAGAATCCACCTGTCAATGCAGGGAACATGGGTTTGATCCCTGGTCCAAGAAGATCCCTCCTGCCTCGAAGCAGCTAAGTCTGTGCTCCACAACTGCTGAGCCTGCATGCCACAAGTAATGCATCCTGCGTGCCTAGAACCCACTCTTCCCAACAAGAGAAGCCACCAGAATGAGTAGTCCATGCACTGCAATGAAGAGTAACCCCCACTCGCCACAACCAGAGAAAGCCCATGCACAGTAGTGAAGACCTACTGCGGCCAAAAAATAGAAATAAATTTATTAAAAACAAACAGAAAAAAAAAACTTAAGATGGTCCTAAACAAGGAAGAATAGAGTCAGAGCTTGGGGCGCCGTTTGTTTTTCTCTCTTTTCTGTATGTAGAAGAGGTAGGAGTTCCTCTAATACAGAATTTGGATCAGGAGAGTCAAGCTTTTACTCTTGGTGTGGGGAGGTGGATGAAAGTAAAATGAACTGTCTAGTATTTTGATAATTTATTTTTAAAAAATGAATTCTGCAGATACCTTGGTCAGTGACCACCTCACAGCATGTTGAGTCAAGTCTGCCGCTCTGGGTTCCAGTCCTTCCCTCAGCGTCTCCTGCCCTGGGTCCAGTCCACAGTACTCTCCAGATCTCGTAGGTATCCTAGGAAACATAAGTATGTGGGAGGTTTGGTCCAAGAGTGTTTGAAAACAAAGTTTTAAAAAGGAAAAAAACTGTTATTTGGCAGAATTGGACAAAGACAGTAAGCAGGGAAGCAACATACTGCTGAAATGCTGTGTTTGTATTTATCAATAAAGTAAAGTTTTTGGAGGGGATAGATGGGTTATGGCATAGATTATGGCAGTGGTTTCACAAGTGTATACTTAGCTGCAAACTCATGAAGTTGTGTACATTAATTTTATAGCTTCTGGCATATAAAAATAACCTCAAAATTTAAAAAGATTTTTAAAGATAAAATATTACTTTTATTTAATCTCGCAAGATTTTTTGCAGGCTATTTTTGTTCATTCCCTTTTTTTGTAATGAAGTGTTTAATTTTGAGATAATTATAGATTCACTTGCAGCTTTAAGAATGAATACAAAGAGAGCACTTAGACCTAGTTACCCGGTATCTCAACCAGGGTATCAATGTGGACAGAATAGGTTAAGATTTCCATCACTACGGAATCCTTCAGTTTCTCTTATCTAGCCATCCCCCTTCCTGTCCCTAACCCTTGGCAGCCTATAATCTGTTCTCCATTTTTATAATTTTTAAATGTTATGTAAATAAAATCATACAGTATCTGACCTTTGGGGGTGACTTTTTTTACTCAGCATAAATCTCTGGAGATTCTTGTTGTCTGTATCACTTTGTTCATTTTTATGACTGAACAGTATTTAGTGGTATGGGGGTACCGCAGTTAGTGTAACCATTCATCACTGAAGGACATCTGGTTACTTTCTTTGTCTGTGGTGAATAAGACTGCTGTGAACATTTGTGTACAGGATTTTGTGTGAATATAGTTGTGGTTATTTGGGATAAATGTCCAGTAGTTCAGTTTCCGGGTTGTATGTTGGTTGCCTGTGGTAGGTAGTTTTTTTCTCTCTCTTTTTTATTTTTTAAATTATGAAAGTATGCTTAACACATTTACAGGAGACTTGGAAAATATAGAACAAAGTTACTTGTAGTTCCATTATATTTAAAAACTTTTTAAGTAGATAAATTTTTAGTTGGAGTTTCAATATCACTCTTAAAAATTAATAGAGTGAATATACAGAAAAGTAGAAGGATATGGTACGCCTGAAAAGCACCATGAATGAATTCAACATACTTAAGATTTACACACTTTCCACAGAATAGTAGGATACAAATCCTGTTCAAGTTCCCATAGACTATAACTAGGAGACACTGAAAGATATCCAGGGATATAAAACAAGGTGCAAAAAGTTCATAGTCTAAAGGTATTTAAATCATACAGAGTCTGTTCTCTTATCTCTATGGAATTCTGTTAGAAATCAATATCAAAAGATATTTGAAAATAACTCACATGTTTTCAAGGGTAGTGTGACAAAAGAGATCACCCTGAAAGCCATTGAAAGCCTCAATAAAGTTAGAAGACTGAAAAAACACAGAGGATAATTGCAGAGAAGAAAACATTTAAATGAGAAATTAGTATCAAAATGAGAAATTAATATTAAAGATACTTAAAAAACCCCATGTATTTGGAAATTAAATGTCCACTTTTAAATGATGGGTATATCTAACCATAAGAAGGAAAACTAGAAAATATTCATAACAGAATGGAAATGAAAAGAGAATTCACCAGAATTTGTTGCTTGCAGGTGAAGCTGCTCAATGCAGTGTGGTAGGTAGTTTCATAAGAAATTGGCAAACTGTTTTTGCAGTGGCTGTACCATTTTACATTCACACCAGCAGTGTGTGAGTGATCTACTTTCTCTTCATCCTCAACAGCATCTGATGTTGCCGCTCTTTTTTATGTTATCCATTTTAATAGATATATAATGATATCTCACTGTGGTTTTCCTTTTCCCTGTTGGCTGATGAGATTGAGCATCTTTTCACATGCTTATTTGCCATCTGAATATCCTCATCAGTGAAATGTCATTTTTAATTGGATTGTTTGGTTTTGTACTGTTGAACTTTGAGTTTTTTAATGTCTGCTAGATACTAGTCCTTGGTTGGATTTGTGCCTTGAAAATATTTTCTCCCAGTTTGTAGCTTGCCATTTCAGTCCCTTAACAGGGTCTTTCATAGAGGGAAGTGATCTTTGTGTTTTTAACTTTGATGAGACCCAATTTATCAGTTTTTCACTTAATGGATTGCATGTGTGTACTGAGTCCCTATATTCATGAGCTACTGTTTTCTACCCCATGGACTGTAGCCCACCAGGTTCCTCTGTCCGTAGGATTCTCCACCCAAGAATACTGGAGTGGGTTGCCATACCCTCCTCCAGGGGATCTTCCTGACCCAGGGATCGAACCCGAGTCACTGGCATCTCCTGCGTTGGTAGGCAGATTCTTTCTTTACCACTTGCGCCACCTGGGAAGCCCATGGATTGTACCTGTGAGGTCAAATCTGAGAACTCTTTCATAGCCTTAGATCTTGAAGATTTTCTTCTGTGTTTTTTTTCCTAAAAGTTTTGTGGTTACATTGAAGTCCCATGATCCATTTTGAATTAATATTTGTATAAGGTGTGATAGTTAGGTCAAGATTCTTTTTTTTTTTTTTGCTTACAGAGTTCTAGTTACAAAGGCTGTTTATGATATTTTGAATTACTTGTCTCCTTGATAACACCTAAATGTTATCAACAAATCTCAAGACCTTTCTGCAAGAGGACTTGCTTACCAGCTAATCAAGCTTATCACCATTGGAAAAATCTGTTTCCCATTCATGCAAGTATAGTTGTTCAGTCATGTCTAACTCTTTGCGACCCCATGGGCTGTAGCCCACCAGGCTCCTCTGTCCATAAAATTCTCCAGGAACACTGGAGTGGTTTGCTATTTCTTTCTCCAAGGGATCTTCCTGACCCAGGGATCAAACCTGTATCTCCCACATTGCAGGCAGATTCTTTACTGTCTGAGCCACAAGAGAAGCTTTCATGCAAAGAAGAGTGTAAAGTTTAAAAGCTGTGGGTCTGAAACTAGGCTCCCTGTGTTTGAAAACTACCTTTGCTACTTACTTAGTGACCACAGCTATGGATTTAGGTCATAATTCCATGAGCTGGCATTTTGGATCAGGCTCAGCTACACAGTGGTTCCATGTCCTTGTCAGCTCTCAACTTTGGCTCAGGTCAGGGTTGATTGTTGAAGGCTGGGGGGAATCTGCTGGGGTGACGGATCGTCTCTGTTCCACATGGTCTCCCATCCTACAGCAGGCCATCCATGGCTTCTTCACATGGTGCTTCCCAAGAACAGCAAGCTTGGGAGTGCCAAGGTCTCTGCGACCTAAGCTCAGAGTTTATACAGAGCCAGGCGTGTTTTAAACAGGCTTGTAGAAAACAGTAGGTCACGACTAGAGAGACTTAGCACGCATGTACAGCCCATAAAGTGAAAACTGATAAATTGGATCTCGCCAAAGTTAAAACAGGGCTATAAACAGTGTTGCAAACAGCTAGGCTCTGCTGACTGTATTGGTCAAAGCAAGTCATAGGGCCAGGAGAGGAGAAAATAGATTCCACCTGTGGATGGGAACAGCTTCATGTATTGTGGCTGTTTTTGCAGTCTGATAATGCTGATAAGTTACTCAGCTTCTCTGAGCTGCAGCTTCCTTATGTATAAAATGAGGCTAAGATTGAAGGCGGGAGGAGAAAGGGACAACAGAGGATGATATGGTTGGATGGCATCACCGATTCAATGGGCATGAGTTTGAGTAAACTCCGGGAGTTGGTGATGGACTGGCGTGCTGCAGTCCGTGGGATCGCAAAGAGTTGTACACACTGAGCGACTGAACTGAACTGAATAATAAAAACTCACGCGTAGTAATACCTAACTCCTGAGTCTTAACTCATGAGAATTCAGAAAGATGATGATGATGATAGTCATAGCTAACACATTTTTATATATCACCTAATATTTATTAAGTGTTTACTTTGTGCCAGTCCCTGTTCATCCTCCACAAAAACCTTATGAGGAAAATGAAGTAATAGCAAGTAAGTGAAGGAGTTGAGATTCCAACCCAGGAAGTCTGACTCCAGAGTCAGACACTCCCTTCATATTTCCTGTTCCTCTGTATAAGGTGTAGGAATAGTTTTAACACAGTTCCTGGTATATAGTAAGTATTCACTTTAGGGTTTTTATTGTTGATATTATTGTTTATTCTTATTAGACTCATTCACAGGAGACACTTTGTGATCTTATCCCTAGATTTTTCTTTGTATTCAGTTATTTCTGGAGCCCCATGTTCACTGACCATGATGAGCATAAGAGCAAAAAAGAGAAAAGGCAAATGAGAAAGCATATAGATACAAACAGAGGAAAGTAGAAGGGCAGGAAGGGAGATAGAAACCATCTCCAGGTCCCTTCCTGTTCAGGCCTGAAACACAGCCTCATTACTGAGTATTAGGACTCTGATGCTGAAAAGCTAAAGGGCTTCTCCCTTGAAGTGTGACTCGTGGCACTTCTGATAAATATAGGCAACCCCTCCCCCCAGCACATGTGTATACATATGTACCTTGGTATCCCTTCATCCTTAACAGGAGTAGATGGCTTTTCTTTGAGACTTGGGGCCTAAAGGTCCTTAGAAGATGGGAAGAGATTACCTGTTCAGAAGCTGTGGATTTTTGCTAACTAATCAAGGCCTTCTCAGTCCTTCATATGAACCCCAAAAAGTATAATACACTGCAGAACATAAAAAATGTCCTCAAGGAAGATGGGATCAATCTAGAAGGGTGACTGCATTGTCACAGAATAGGAAACCTGGGAAAGCCCTGGGCCCCATAGAATGCTCCTTGGTGCGGAGCCCGCTGGATGTGACCGAGCTTTTATTTGCTAAAAACCTGGTTCATAGATGTGGCCTCTTCTTGAACCTTTCCTTAAACCTGATGTGCTGTGATCCAGTTGCCTGTCGCCAGAGTGACCCTTGACTGCCTGGCACCAAGCCATGCCACCCTCCTCAGCCATGCTGATACAGACTGTGGATCAGGAGTTTCATTTATGCTAACCTGGCTTGCTAGGACTTACCTGCTTGCCACTACCTGTGTCCCTGAGGTGCCCTCTCAGGTTGCCCCACCCATGCGCAGCTCTTCTCTAGGCCAGGACATGTCCTACAATGCACAGGAGAGAAAAGTGGCCACCAGGCCTTGAGAGCTGTCAAGAGAGATGCATGCGACATGGTACAGCTCTGAGCGCTGCATACAGCCACTGACGATCACAGGTCCAAACTCCAGGAGAGTAAGTCTCTCCCTCTACACCCCTTCCTCCATCAGGTCAGTGGGGCCAAGACTATCAGGTATACAGCTTTTATGCTTAGACTCAGGTGTGTGTATGGCTTAGGATAGTATCCTTGAAGACTAGGCCCGGGTACTTATATCGACCAACCTGATGAAGAAAGAAAGCTGTCCAGGGAACAGCCCCTGCAACACACCGGTCCTTTGGGTCCTAGGACTCCCTCACCAGGAACAGATCCAGCAAGAGTGTCAAGCTCCAGTTCTGTCCCAGCTGATGGGCTTACTGTGCAGCTGTCTGCTGGAAACCAGACTGCAAGTCTGTTGTGAAAAAAGACCATATTGTCTTTCTTTAATCGCCACAGATCTGAAACATTGTCACTTAAAGAAATGGTTAAGAGAGGAGAGAAAGGACTCTTCATGACTTCATTTAAAATATTCTTTCTCATGTTTGTGTGTGAAGGAGGTAGAGAGGGAAGAGAAACACAGTGATCTTCCAGTCCATGAGGATAGGGATCTGCCTGCTTTACCCTAATTTTTGTAGTGTAGACAGAGACAGCTGATGCTCAGTTACAGTTAGAGGAGTCAGTAGTTGGGAGATAGAGGCACTGGGTAGAGAAATTCTGAGAAATCTGTCTGTAAATATAAAGGGAGGTAAGAGTAGTTGATTCAAGTGAAGGAGGTTACTCTGTAATAATAGAATTATAGAAGAATAGTCTGAAAAGTGGTAACTCATTCCAGTATTTATTAAGGTCTGTGGTGATACGTAGAGAACTCTGTGAGGGAAGGCAGTCAGCAGGAAGTTGGATTCACGAGAAGTGATAAGGAGGGTCAGGAACGTCATGCCTGACGTTCAGGTGTGACTTATTTTCAGCATTTTAATCAGGTTTTTTGTTCTTGTTGTGGTGAGGATTCTTTTTGGGGTTGTTTGTTTGTTTTTGTTTAGTTTCTTAGAAATCTTGTTCAGTGTTACAAGAAGAATCAGGAAAGACTTGATTAGGGGCAGATGTCCACAGGGATACAAAGAAGGATCTGACTCCAACATTACTTTTACTTCAGAAAGCTATCCAGTTTCTTGTATCCTTGTTACAGACATCTGAATTCTTGCTGCCATATTTGAGAGAAAATTTAGAGGGAGATTAGTTATGATTCTTTATTACTTATACCAGTTACTTTATATTGTCTTAGCTAATCAGACTTATAGCAGTGTGGTTTCTTTAAAAGCACACATATTTTTCTGGTTATGAAAGCAATACATTTTTGCTGCATAAGTTTGGAAAACATAGATAAGAATAAAGAAAAATAAGTCACCCATAATATCATCATGAGATAAAGTGAGATTAATATTTTTATTTATTTACCTTTTTGTATGCATTTAAAAATGTATGTGAAACAACATATCATGACCATTTTCCCATATTATTAAAAATTCTAAAAATGTTAAATCTTTCTGCCTGTTTTTGAACATTTACTCTGCTTCTGATTTTTCCTATTATAAATAATACTGATGAATAGCCTGCTGATAAATTTCTTTGTCTCTATCTCTAATTAGTTCCTTAGAATAAATTTCCTGAACGTGAAATTGCTGAATCAAAGATGTGAATATTTTTAAGGTTTTTAATACATTTTGCCAGCATGTCTTCAGGAAAGATTGTTTAAATTCTTGACCAACAATATTGGCGTGTACCTGTGTACTGGATACAAACTCCACACAATATTGGACTAAAACATGCTTGATGTGGCTTTTGATATACTGGTTTTCTTCAGTTGAGAATGGTAAAACTATTTTTTGGTGGCTGAACTGGTTACTATTTTGCATGCATATTTTCAATGAGAAATTATATCGCGTATTTCTCTCTTTTTTTCTTGCATTTGACTTTGGATTCTGCAGGTCGTATTCAGCCCTCAGCCATCAGACATGTCCGTTCTTGGAGCAACATCCCCTTTATCACTGTGCCCCTCAGTCGTACACATGGCAAGTCTTTTGCCCACCGCAGTGAGCTGAAGCATGCAAAGAGAATTGTGGTGAAACTCGGAAGTGCCGTGGTGACCCGAGGGGATGAATGTGGCCTGGCCCTGGGCCGCCTGGCATCTATTGTTGAGCAGGTAATTCCCAAGATGGAAAATTCAGCTGAACTAAAACAAAGTCCATTTTTTAAGCTGTCATTTCAGATTTCTTAGCTTATAAAAATGATCCTCATTTGACTACAGTAGATTTAACCCAATCTGAAAACTCCCTTTCCTGAAGAAGGTGCCACCAGGAGACAGCATCCCAGGGCAAGCAGAGGGAATGTCAAGGAGCGGAGCTGATTTCGTGCAGTTCATCCCTCAGGCTTCTTGGGGAGAAGGAGCTGTGTATGTCAGTAGTTCTTAATCCTGGCTGCACATTAAAATCACCGAGGGGCTTGGCGATGCCTGGGCTTCACACTCAGCTGCTTAATAAGTGAAGATGGGATGGCTCTCACCCCTCTAGTGTTTTTAAAGTTTTTAAATTAGGGTTAGTCGTAGTCGTAGTCAGAGTTGAGTATCCAACTCTGGATTTGTGTGAATATTGAGCTTCCCACCACTTTTTGCTAGGCTTTATCTTTTTAAATTAGCCCAGTAATTTTGAAATAAGTAGGAGCTGTCATTGCAAATATTTCTGAAGTTCAAATATTTGAAAAGACTCACCAGACTCCACAGAGAATACCCATATAAGACTTTCATTTAAAGGCAGAGGGATGCAAGGCCACAGAAGGGAAGGTAAGCAAGCATTGAGGGGCTGAGAGAAATCCTGTGCACAAGCCCCCCAGGGTCCTTATCTCCACAGGACATACTATTTCCAGATTGAATCACCAGGAGATCTGTGCAAGGAATCTTGGCTTTGCAAGGCCTCAAAGCAGAATTTTCAGTGGGAATTTTTTATCAGACTGACTGCTGATAGTTTATCAGTAAAGAAACTGACCTTAAGGGGTCAACATGTGAGTTTTGGACTTTAAACATCACATCACAAATCCCACTACCCGTATCTTTTTCTGGGAGTGCAGGGATCAGCAAAGTTTTCCTGTAAAAGACCAGTACTGAATGTGTTACTCACTGTAAGCCGTTCAGTGTCCGTCTCAACTACTCACATACCATTGTACCACAGAAGCAACCTTAGACAGTATGTAAGTGAACAACAAGTGTGGCTGTGTTCTGATAAACCTTTGTTTCCAAAAACAGGCGCAGGTCAGAGTTGACCTGCAGGTCATAGTTTGTCAACTCTTGACCAAGAGTCAAAAACCCAGACATCCAAATATCCTTGAGATAAAGCTGGAGTTTTTCTGTCCTAGCTGTAACTCAGCTCTGTCTTCCATAGCTATGTTTTTAGTTTTAAAAAACATTTTTACTGAAGTGGGTATTAGAATACTGCTAAAACTGGATGGAATTTTCATCATATGTTTTCTGTTCTAAGCATTTATCATGAGATCTGCCTTTCAGATTGAATCCCTCAGTTCAGTTCAGTTTAACAAATGTTTATCAAAGGGCTACTTCTGCTTTGAGGCCTTCCACAGCCAAGATTCCTTGCACAAATCTCTTGGTAATTCAATCTGGAGACAGAGTTTGGTCCCAGTGTAAATAGAGGGCTGCCTCTAACTGTAGTCTCTCCCCTTGGGAAACCAGAATAAACTGGGACTCCCCAAATAATTAGGTGATTGTTCAAGGCAGACCATATCCAAATGAGAGGACCCAAATGAGAGGTACTGACAGGTCTGGAGGTGGGAAGGTCGGATGAAAGTGTGGTCACTGCTGGAACTTCCTCAGAGGGATGAGCCTCAGGGTGAGCCTTTGTGACTGACAGGATTTGAAGCAGCAAAGAGAAGTGTTCCATGCTGCTAAGTGCACATTGTGAATGGTGCCCCTGGAATTGTGTAGCCTGGTGGTCCTGGGAACAGGGAGGCTCCAGGAGTGGTCTCCAGACAGGAAACAAAAGCAGGAATGAGTTTGGCTGATGGGCCAGGGAGGGAGCTGAGCTTGAAGGCAGTGGAGGTGATTTCCTCAGGGAGAATGTGTCTAATTCCATTAGTTAAGGCTTTGACACTGGGTGGACGAATTGGGTTTGTGCCTAAAAGGAAGATTGAAGATTTTGAGCAAAGGAGAAACTTGATGCAGTGGGGAGAACCTGGTAATGGTTTGCTTAGATTGCCAGCTCTCCTTCTAGGAGAGCATGGACCTTAAGGAACAGTTTTCTAGGCCAGGGCAGTCCTGACATATGGAGTCCACTGTCTTGTCCAAGGATCTGATCATGTTAGGTAGACTCAGGAGCCAACTTAAAGTGGATTTCATTGGCCACAGATGAGACTATCTGAATATCGATAATTATTGCACTGAATTTAAGCACGTGAAATATATTTAAATCTATGAATGACAATGATACTTTAAAAAATATTCATTGGTTACTTTTGAAGGATTCCGGAGAGCCTACTCATTTAGGAAACTGGTGAATAAAGGGAAAGACACATCTATGCTGCCTTTCACATATAAATCATACCTCAAGGTAGCCAAATAGTTGATGAAGGAAAGTTTCCCTTTATGGAAGTATTCCGGCCTTTAAATAGGGGAGAAATGAGTGGATTAGAATATCAGTGTAGCCCATAATGAATTAACACTCTTGATGATGGTCATCAACAGTAACTAACATCACAGAAAGATGTGCAGGCCTTCTATATCCCCTTGATGGACACCATGACATGTAAAGAATTCTTGACAAAAAAGATCAAACCTCCATACCTAACAGCAGTTGGCAGCAAAGAGAATACAGCATTAAACTGTATCACAGGGATAGAAGCAGGAAAGTCAAGGTTGAGAAACCTTGAAGGACAACCCAGTTTCTTTAACGAACAATTACAAGGGAAGAAAATGATAGAGGGGAACCTATGGATTACAAATGAATTAAGAGACCCTTCAACTAACTGCAGTGTGTGGGCTTAATTTGCATCTCAATTTGAGCAAGCTTAAAACAGTGGGGAAATGAAAAACACTGACTGGATATTTGATATTAGAGAATTATTGAAATATTTTAGATAATAAGTTTAGTTTTGTGGATATATGCATTTACCCTGTGTTTTAGCAATTACTTTCAGAAATATTTGCAAACCAGCAAATAATGTGTCTGGAGTCTGGGATTCATATTAAAATAACAATGGAGCTATAAAAGGAATATTGGAGAGTGAGAAATTGGTCATGAGAGACAACTGCTGAAACTGGGTCATGAGTCCACAGAAATTTATTATTTGATTCTTACCACTTTGCCTAAGTATGAAATTTTCTATGATAAAAAGTTTTTTCTCATTTCAAAAAAATTTATTAAAGTACAGTTGATTTACTATGTTGTGTAAGAAATAAATTTTTTAGATTATGATTTATCGTAGCTGTCTCATAAGTTCCTGATCCAGGTTTTAGTGTTCAAGCATCAGGAGGAGTGGACAGGTTAGGAATATCGACTCTTTGATTCTCTCATGTGGATCCCTCCTAGGTGGGAAACAAAGTAACCAGCACTGTTTCAGGCAGACCGGGCTGAAGAGCAGCAGCATCTGTCCCTGGTCTAGCCAGAGGCGGCCCACGAGAGTCAGACGTGCCATCTCCCCAGGGCATGCCTTAGAATTTGAGAAGCCATCTGCCAAGTTTATGTTGCATTTCCTGGCTCCAAACTTGTGTTCTGGGCTTCATTTCCTCAAACAGCTAGGCCTTCCACATTACAGATGGTTCTATGTTTCTTCAAGTCCTGTCGGTACCAAAGCTGGATGCATGCCAGAATCCCGTTATTAAAACTTGTCATTTCTGTCTGCCATCTACTTATCAGATTTGAGGAAATGTGTAGAACTCTGTATTTTTATCACACAACCTTGGTGATTTCTTCCAGAGCCAGCCCAGTGCTGATCTGTAAGCTGGCACTTGGGATCCACTCATTAGTCTACCCTGCCTGAATCTGTTGTGACGAGAGGAAAGAGATATTACAGGGACTTGTGCCTTTTCCTTTGTCATCGTCAGGTGTCAGTGCTGCAGAATCAAGGCCGAGAGATGATGCTGGTGACAAGTGGAGCTGTAGCCTTTGGGAAGCAACGCTTGCGCCATGAAATCCTTCTGTCTCAGAGCGTAAGGCAGGCCCTACACTCAGGGCAGAACCACCTGAAAGAGATGGTGAGTGTGGCTTCCCCACCCCCTATAACAGGGTCCCTTAGGCCTCCTCCCCACCCTCCCAACCACACCTTGTCTGTTGGCATGTTACAGGCAATTCCAGTCTTAGAAGCCCGAGCCTGTGCAGCTGCTGGACAGAGTGGGCTGATGGCCTTGTATGAAGCCATGTTTACCCAGTACAGCATCTGTGCTGCCCAGGTGAGAGAGTGACCTTTGCAAGGGGATGGGACCTGTGAGGGTGATTCCCGCGGAATAAGGTGATTGCCAGCCGGGCTCTGGAGCCAGACTGACAGGATGCAGTCTCAGCTTCAACACTTGCTAGATGGAAGATCTGGAGAAAGTCTCTAGCCTTTTTGTGCCTCAGTTTCCGTATTGAAAAATGAGGATGTCATCAGTGCCCCTTGCAGAGGGTTTTCAGAAGGGCTCAATGAGAAAATTTCTTAAAAGCATTTAATGTGTTTGGTACAACACATACTTTTCTCAGTAATGTTAGCTCTTGTTGCTATACTTGTAACTCTTAGGACTGCTCCAAGAACCGATACTTCCTCTGAAGATAGGTTAGATGTCTTTATTTCATTGACTTCTTCGACTTCGGGTGGCTTGTTTCTCTTTGCATCTGGTTGCCTTATATAATACATATCTACTAACCACTGAAGGATAATGCTGTTGGTTCGTTGGTTTTTAATTCATTTAGCAAATGTTTATTGTGCACCATTTTGTACTGAGGAGTCTGTTAGACATCGGGGATACTGCAGCAAACAAATCAGCCATGTTCCAGTTCTCATGGAACGTGAGGTTACCGCCTGAATGTTCTAGAATCTTCTTTCTACATTATTTCATTTTTACCTTAATTTACAGAATTCTTGTCAGTTGTATTTTTTAATCAACTATACAACTGTACACCAAATAGAAACATTTAAATATCACCAAACAACAACAACAAAAAACCTAACTTCCCAAGTTATTTTCAGATTTGCTGTCTCTGATCCTATCATTTACACAGATGTTTTTATATACAGATGATGTTATTATACATCCTTTCAGGTTTGGCTCTTGCATTTCCTATCACTTTTTCTGTTTTTCCATTATTTTCCCAGTTGTTATCCGTAATGATGTTCAGAGTGTCATTGAGTAAGGGAGCTAAAACAGAAAAGCATGGACTTGTTCACTTTTGCTTGTGTCTGGGACCCCACTCTGAAGTCTCAGATTTCTTTTCAGTCACATAAATGCAGTGGAAATCTCAATTTTGGGCACCTCTTATTATCAGTTCTTTTTTCCTCCATAGTCCAATGACAGTTTCAGTCTTTAATTTT
Source organism: Capra hircus (assembly GCF_001704415.2). NCBI lineage: Eukaryota > Metazoa > Chordata > Mammalia > Artiodactyla > Bovidae > Capra > Capra hircus. Next base: position 34,476,389 of record NC_030833.1, read on the forward strand.
CTTTTTTTTTTAAGTGCCTGGAACCAGGTGAGGAAAGTAAAGTCCAGGAACTTAGCTTTTGTTTGCCTTCATCTAGGGGCCCCTTCACTCCCAACACCTTTGCCTTGCCCAAGATCTGTTCTATAGGAAATCTTTGCTCTTTGCACCTTATCACGTGGTTCCTTGTTTTCTTTAGTAATCCTGTTCTTAAGACCATTACTGGGGGCTTTTGAAAGTTTCCCATAAGTTGTCAGGTTAAAGACTTAAACAAGAACAGCAGCTATTTTTTCTTCATAGAAATGAACCTGATTTTCATCCTAACAGATCAACTTTGTCCAAACACATACTTTTCTTTCTGATTTCTTGTCTTCATCTCTTATTTGCTAAACTGTTTGAGCAACAGATATTTTCACTGGACCTTTATACCTCCTGCTTGCCTCTCCTATTTACACATGTGTTTACTTTTATTGTTTGACCTTCCACCACCAGGACCAGAATCTATATGTTCACCTTTGACCCAGACCTGTTTCCTACAGGACTAAACTTTCTGAAAAGACATTCATGATCTAACCTATTCCATCTTCCGCAAATCATCAGCTTATTTATTCTCCATCCCAACAGCTAGTACAGGGTCTGGCATTTCAGAAGTACACAAACAGGTTATCAGATGAGTGAGTAAATTACTTCCCTTGGTGATGTTACCATTTTTGTCTTCATCGCCCAAATCTCACATATCATTAAGGTTGCTGTTATCTTCTCAGTTACCATAGCAGACCCTAGTTCAGGACTTAACCATTCCCACTTGTACTCTTTCAATACCTTCCTTATTGACCGTTTGCCTCTAGCTTTTCCTACCTCAGCTCTGTCCTGTATCACAGGAGCCTTCTTCCATGAACATCAGAGGGATTTCATTGAAACGTTTAATTCATGAGCTTAGGAGTTTGTGACCATTTTGTTTCCTGCTGTCATACCCGTTTATCTTTCTCTCCTGCTGCTGCTGCTGCTGCTGCTAAGTCGCTACAGTTGTGTTCGACTCTGTGTGACCCCATAGACAGCAGCCCACCAGGCTCTGCCGTCCCTGGGATTCTCCAGGCAAGAACACTGGAGTGGGTTGCCATTTCCTTCTCCAAAGCATGAAAGTGAGGTTGCTCAGTTGTGTCCGACTCTTCGCAACCCCATGGACTGGAGCCTACCAGGCTCCTCCGTCCATGGGATTTTCCAAGCAAGAGTACTGGAGTGGGATGCCATCACCTTCTCCATCTCTGCTGCTAAACATTGCCTAATATTTTGATTCCAGCAAGGGGGAGCTGTTAGCCAGCCCCCACACCCAGCTCTCCACTCTTGCCTTTGAGCAGCTTGAGTAAATCTGTCCCTGAACTAGTTATGCTGAGCCCTTCTTTCAGTTTGTGTAAAGACTCATCTCCATAAGCCTCTCAGACTCATCCTGCTTGCCCAGATACAGTCTTTGCTAACTCCAGCAGTGGTCAGCCACAGAGCAAAAATAGGGATAGTACAACCCTGTTCCATTTCATTCAGTACATGTTCAAGGCAGAGTAACAGTTCATTCACTCACTCACATGTTTCAGCACCTACTGTGTGTATGGCCAGACTTTGAATCAAATGCTGGGATGCAAAGATTGTTTAGAAATGACAGTTATTACTGTCCCCAGATCTCTCTAAAGTAGGTACATTCATTTTCTTAATTTTATAAATGGATGAGATTTAATAGCTAAGGATTAAAGTACTTTTGCAAGATGGCTTGAGCATCCTAAAATCTTCCAGGTGATTCTTTTCTCTCATTTCTAGAAGAATTAGATAAGTCTCCAAAGATGTGTTCCATTTTGAACTTTTCAGGATCCAAGAAACCTAAAGTTTAACTCCTATACTCTTAGCATCCTTTGTATGAATGCTATTCCTGGGAAGTTCCCTATTTTCCTGTCTCCCACATTTTCAATTTCTTTAATCCGTTTAGATTTTGGTGACCAATTTGGATTTCCATGATGAACAGAAGCGCCGGAACCTCAATGGGACTCTTCATGAGCTTCTCCGAATGAACATCGTACCCATTGTCAACACAAACGATGCTGTTGTCCCTCCAGCAGAGCCCAATAGTGATCTCCAGGGGGTAAATGTGGGTAAAGTATTCATGAGGGTTAGCATGCTGTAGACACTAATGCCATGCTGTGTTGCATGTACTAACACCAGATGTTGGGCATAAACAAGATGGAGAAATGGGAGAGAAGCTGGCCTCCTGGAAGGCTGCATAAGCTCTTATAAAATCAGGGGGTTTCATTCAACTGGTGAGGTGCAATATGGATTTAAGGTGGTGCTATGAGCATGGCTTGTGTGTGTCAGTGGAGAGAAGGGGGCATGTTTGGAGAGGGGGTTGCCAGTTATGGTGTTTTGCAGACTGAAAGGGCCTTTAAGAGCTATCATGCGCATGCCCAGATTCATTCATTTTGCCTGCCAGAGCCTAGCTGAGTACTTCTATGAACTTCTGTTTGAACTGCATAGGTCCCTTACTCACAACTTTTTATACCTGTATTTTAGGTTATTAGTGTTAAAGATAATGATAGCCTGGCTGCCCGTCTGGCTGTGGAAATGAAGACTGACCTCTTAATTGTTCTTTCAGATGTAGAAGGTACAAAGAAATGCTTTACTTTATATCCAGTCTTTGTTTTAAGTACTGTATATGTGAGCATGAGTTCCCCTGATCTTTTCACTGTAGACCATTATTTTCTGAGCCATATAGTCTGAAGAGGGTTTTGTGATTCAAAAAAGGTGACGGTGGAGGGGAGGCACCTGGGGAGATGAAGTTGAATGCTGTGAAATGTTGTCATTTCCAGGCACTTTAATTCACAAAACATATAATTTACCTTTTAAAATTTACAGTTCAATGATTTTTAGTATATTCATACAGTTGTTCAACCCTCCCCACAACTTAGAACATTTTTAATCACCCCAACAAGAAACCCAAACCCTTTAGCAGTCACTCCTCACATCCTTTGAAACCCTCCAGCCCTTGGCACCCTCGAGTCTACCTTCTGTCTCTGTTTTTTTTTTTACTGCTCTGGGTCTTCACTGAGGCACGTGGGCTTCTCTAGTTGTGCTGCCTGGGCCTATATTACGCAGGCTCAGTAGTTAAGATGCGTGGTTTAGTTGTGGCATATGGGATCTTCGTTCCCCAATCAAGGATTGAACCTGGGCCCGCTGCATTGGGAGCGCAGAGTTTTATCGGTTGGACCGCCAGGGAAGTCCCCCTTCTGTCTATTGATTTGCCTATTCTAGACATAAGTGTGACCATACAGTATGTGTGTGTGATCCTTCATGACTGGTTTAATGTTCTCAAGGTTCGTTGATGTTATAGAACATATTAGTACTTCATTTATTTTTATTGCCAAATAATATTCCACTATGTAGATACACTACCTATTTGTAAGTTTTATTTGCCTAGTTGTCAGGATGGTAGACATTTAAGCTATTATAACTACTGATTCTGTGAACATTTGTGCACAAGTTTTGGAGTGAACATACTTTTTATTTTACTTAGGGGTAGAATTGCTGGATCATTTGTTGAGCCTTTTGAAGAAGTACCAGGCTTGTTCCCTGAGCAGCTGCGCCATTTTACATTTTCCCGGCAGTGTATGAGGGTTCTAGCTTCTCCCATCCTCACCAGCCCTTCCTTCCTGGTATCTGCCATTTTGATTATAGCCATGCTGGTGAGTGTGAAGTGATACCGCCTTGTGGTCTTGATTACTTTTAGTTTTTAATGTAAATCATGAGATACATTATTTTAAATTGGCTCCACTATGGAAATTCCAGGCTGTGTGACCACTGTGTTTTTGTGTGTTACTCTGTTCCTCTCTGCATTCCCCCTCTTCATGGAGGGGCCCTCCCAGCTCCAACTTGGCTTCCCATTCACTCTGTTCACTTTCTTAACCTGCTCCCATTTTGATCCATAGAGAATATGGTTCAGTTCAGTCGCTCAGTCGTGTCTGATTCTTTGAGACCCCATGAATTGTAGCACGCCAGGCCTCCCTGTCCATCACCAACTCCCGGAGTTCACTCAAACTCGTGTCCATCAAGTCGGTGATGCCATCCAGCCATCTCATCCTCTGTCGTCCCCTTCTCTTCCTGCCCCTAATCCCTCCCAGCATCAGAGCCTTTTCCAATAAGTCAACTCTTTGCATGAGGTGGCCAAAGTATTGGAATTTCAGCTTTAGCATTAGTCCTTCCAATGAACACCCAGGACTGGTCTCCTCTAGGATGGACTGGTTGGATCTCCTTGCAGTCCAGGGGACTCTCAAGAGTCTTCTCCAACACCACAGTTCAAAAGCATCAATTCTTCGGCACTCAGCTTTCTTCACAGTCCAACTCTCACATCCATACATGACTACTGGAAAAACCGTAGCCTTGACTAGACAGACCTTTGTTAGCAAAGTAATATCTCTGCTTTTCAGTATACTATCTAGGTTGGTCATAACTTTCCTTCCAAGGAGTAAGCGTCTTTTAATTTTATGGCTGCAGTCACCATCTGCAGTGATTTTGGAGCCCCCAAAAATTAAGTCTGACACTGTTTCTACTGTTTCTCCATCTATTTGCCATGAAGTGATGGGACCGGATGCCATGATCTTAGTTTTCTGAATGTTGAGCTTTAAACTAACTTTTTCACTCTCCGCTTTCACTTTCATCAAGAGGCTTTTTAGTTCCTTTTCACTTTCTGCCATAAGGGTGGTGTCATCTGCATATCTGAGGTTATTGATATTTCTGCCAGCAGTCGTGATTCCAGCTTGTGCTTCTTCCAGCCCAGTGTTTCTCATGATGTACTCTGCATATAAGTTAAATAAGCAGGGTGACAATATACAGCTCTGACGTACTCCTTTTCCTATTTGGAACCAGTCTGTTGTTCCATGTCCAGTTCTAACTGTTGCTTCCTGACCTGCATATAGGCTTCTCAAGAGGCAGGTCAGGTGGTCTGGTATTCCCATCTCTTTCAGAATTTTCCACAGTTTATTGTGATCCACACAGTCAAAGGCTTTGGCATAGTCAATAAAACAGAAGTAAGATATTTTTCTGGAACTCTCTTGCTTTTTTGATGATCCAGCGGATGTTGGCAATTTGATCTCTGGTTCCTCTGCCTTTTCTAAAACCAGCTTGAACATCTGGAAGTTCACGGTTCACGTATTGCTGAAGCCTGGCTTGGAGAATTGTGAACATTAATTTACTGGCGTGTGAGATGAGTGCAATTGTGCGGTAGTTTGAGCATTCTTTGGCATTGCCTTTCTTTGGGATTGGAATGAAAACTGACCTTTTCCAGTCCTGTGGCCACTGCTGAGTTTTCTATACCTGCTGGCATATTGAGTGCGTCACCTTCACAGAATCATCTTTCAGGATTTAAAATAGCTGAACTGAAATTCCATCACCTCCAGTAGCTTTGTTTGTAGTGATGCTTTCTAAGGCCCATGTGACTTCACATTCCAGGATGTCTGAGAAGATGGTAGAGGTATCTAAAGGAGGCCAAACCTCAGGATCTCAAAAGTCCCTCATTACATTCTCAGCAAGTTAGGAAAAAACCTATTTAGTTCCCTGCCCCACACCCATGGCAGGTTAATATGGCAGGATTTGTTCCCAGTTTAGAGAAAGCCAGCATGTATCAATGAAGACCTAGCATAGCCAGAAATAAATAAATAAAATTATTTTTAAAAAATAATAATAAAAATAAAACCCAGTTTGAACTAGACTTTAGTATACCTTAGTTTTAATGTAGCCTCAGACACCAAAACTGGCCATTGGCAGGCTTGTGCTCTTAACTCTGATTAGTTATCCACTGAATATTGATTTTTAAAAAGATGCCAGAATTTTAAGTACACTCTTAGTGGGTTTGAGAGGCTGCTATAATGAAAAAGAAAAGTAGGTGAAATATCAGAATGCTAGGAACTCAAGGTGTCTGGAGGTTTGGCTTAAATTGTCAAATACTGTTTATGATCCCATAGCATAATGCCTTCTGAGAAGAACCCAGCCCTGAACCCCCAGAGCTGTCAGCTGCTAGGTTGAGGCAGACAGGGGTTATGAGAGGTTATTTCTCTTTCTCTGTGTAATTGCTGCTTATGGTTTGCACTGCTTTGTTGTGTCCTGGACACTGACCATTCTCACCACTCTGATTCCCTTACTCTCTTAGAGGGGATGCATATGGCCTGATTGTATTAAAGATTTGGAGCAGGGAGGTGTATTTTAGCACAAGAAAAGCAGTAACTTGAAACCAGAAACATCACTGCCTAAATGTCCTTCAGCCAGCCCCTGACTACTAGCAGTTCCCTCTGCCTGTGTTCCCCTTAGACCTCGCCTTTCAAGGCTCAGATACACTTTTTTTCAAAGTGAAATTGTGAAGATTTTTAATCTTGGATGGTATGCGTATAACATTTAGTGTAACTCTCATTTTATGTCAGTCTCCTCAGTTTTAAAGAGGACATTGGCGTTGTGGTGACAGATCTGCGCTCTTCTGCTAACTCAGCCTGACCTTCACAGGCTTACCTGTAATGTGGGGAGTACAGTGCGACTTTTTGAAAGGGTACTCTGAGAGTGAATGAAAGCCTGTCTATTTCATGCCCTTGGAAATAGTCACATTAAACATTATCCAGCTGCTGCACTGCTTGTGCAAAAGCCACTTACCTTTTTCAGTTGCATCCTTAAGGTTCAGTGTCATAGGTAGCAATGGCAAAGGTGAGGACAGCTTCACTGTAGACTATAGGCAGGACCAGTAAATTTTGTGCCAGGGATATGGCCGTGCTCTGATGCTGGCAAACATTCATTTACCAGGCAAAGTTAATAAAAGTATGTAAGATACGTCCTCCTGGAGCTGATTTCCAGTGTGGGTAGGCTCCATGGACCTCGTAACCTCTTTTCTCATCAGAGCTGGCCAAATAGCAGAATTTACCTGGATGAGTCGAGTACAGAGTGGTTGTCAGGTCCCCGGGAAGGTCTCTCTTGGGGGTTGCTCACTTCTGCTAAACAGTATTACTGACTCTTGTTTGCTTTTTAGGTCTCTTTGACAGCCCCCCAGGGTCAGATGATGCAAAGCTCATTGATATATTTTATCCTGGTGATCAGCAGTCTGTGACATTTGGAACCAAGTCCAGAGTTGGAATGGGTGGCATGGAAGCCAAGGTAGGACTCTGTTGCCTTTACTGCCCATAACAATTTTAAAACCAAACAGTATTTTATCCTTCTTGCTTTTGTAATTGTTTGAGGGCTGATGTATATATACAAAGATGCATATTTAAATAAAGGTTTAATGAATATTGTGTACCTGTATTTAGTCATGTCTTTCTGTGTATGTATTAGTGATGTATAAAGAATGTGTTCATATTGTAACCTCTTAAAGAACAGAGTGTGTATTTTTTATAATTCATAAATCCTCTTAAGTGTTTTTACTAGAGCTCAAATATTTTCTGATAAAATCTTTTACAAAATTCTTCTCTCCCATTAATTTTTCTAAGAAGTTATACCCTTCAGGTACAGCATCATTTGTAGCAATGGCAGAGGTGAAGACCACAACCCCATGTATGTAGCTCAGAGTACTCGATCATATTCTGGTCAAGCAGCAAGCTGGACACTTGAGTTGAGGCACAACAAGTCAAATGTAGAAGTCACATGTCTCAGTACCAGTGTCTCAGAGAACGCACTGAGCACAAAGAGCAGATTGGTTCCTCTTTAGACAACGCGTGCCAGGATTGGGCTGAGACAAACACATGGGCTGTGTGTGTCTTCAGAGCTTCTGAGCTCCTTGAAAACCTTCCTACAAGATACTTAAATTGCTTAGTATCACACTGTATTTTCTTTGTTTTTACATGTTTAAAGTGCAGGGGTCTAGACCCTGCAAAGGTCTGTATCACAAAGTATTGAATACTTAAGTGAATGCTGTTTTCAGATATCCCTGAACCTGTGTGATTAATGGTTGTATCAACATGTATGTTATACTTGTACCTAACCAGACTTTCATAGTCAGTAATGAATAAATGCCATTTGGATGTATTATTATCATTTTAATTGTTCTTTTTAAATATTAGTAAAATTTCTAGATATGATTTGGAATAAAAATCTGTTTCTATACTTACTGGTAAAAAAAAATTTAAATAAATAAAGGTCTGAATCTCATCCATGGATCTAACTTCTCCCATTAGGTAAAAGCGGCTCTCTGGGCTTTACAAGGTGGTACTTCTGTGGTCATTGCCAATGGGACCCACCCCAAGGTGTCCGGGCATGTCATCACAGACATTGTGGAGGGAAAGAAAGTTGGCACCTTCTTTTCCGAAGTAAAACCTGCAGGTAGGTAGTTCTGCATAGTGTCCCGTGGTCTGTGGGTGATGGCTAGTGCCTCCATGGCCTAGATGGGGCTGAAGACAGAGCTCTCCTAGGAGGAGGGCTCACAAAATTAATGTGCTAATAGTATGAAATATGGTGTAGTTTTGAATGCTGCTTGCAAAATTGGATTCTCCTATGTTTTTGTAAAACTTATCTAACCTGACTAACCTGCTAAAATCATCAAGTTAAAGAATATAAGTATCCATTTTCCCAAGAAACATGTGCTAGGCCCACGCTGGATGCCAGGTGCTAGGGAACATTAGAGATGGAAAGATGCATAAGAAATGGTGTATGTGCTCTCAGATATTCAGAAGGTCAGTATTGTCATAGAATCTACATTCAGGAGTGCAAACACATGAGAAAATTTAAGCCAAAGTGGAATTGAGAACTCCAAAAGATGTAAATCCTATTGTGTGCAGACAGGTTCTTGTGTTTCTGCCTGAGTTAATCTGGTATGCTCATCTGCCAGTTTATTGGTCAGAGTGATCTCTGGATGTGAAGCAAGCATATCATGACCATGAGCTGATGTCTGCACATGTTCTTGCAGGCCCTACTGTGGAGCAGCAGGGAGAAATGGCTCGATCAGGAGGAAGGATGTTGGCCACCTTGGAACCTGAGCAGGTAATAATCTTTGCTGATAGTTCTGTTGGTTTTCAGAGCAAGTCATGCTGTGAGGCTTCGTGCACAGTCAAGCCTGCTGTTTCTCCATCTATTCCTCAGGTCCCATAGACTTAAATCTGGGTAATAAGTGTGATTCAGATTTGTTTTGCCCTTTTTCTTGATTTCATTTTGTCCTCTGTCTTTAATAGGCTGAAGCCTGAGGTAGCTTGGCATAATTATGATGTTTTGATCAAAAGTATCATGAAAATCATGAGACTAGAGAGGCTCCCTAATCCTGCCACATACTGGGCAGGGAAATGTAGGAAAGTAACTTATTCCAACTCACCCAAATCATGTAGCTTACCTACAAGATGGAAGCTTCAGTCTGCTCCATAGCTTAGCCCTGCCCTGTCCACAGTGATTCAGTCAGTTGAAGTAGCAGATGCAATAAAATGTGAGAAAGTCAGGTGGAAGCGGGGGCTGGCTTCCTGATAGTTGTGATGTTAAGGCTAGATTTGAAAGTGATGTATATAGGTTTCTTCTGAGGAGTTCTTTGGCCTGAGAATGGAAAAGAAAATTTGAAATAACTACAAGTAAAGAAAGGAAAGCCCAAGAGGACCCTAGTTTCTCTTTCTCTTTAGTCACTTCTTTTACTCCTTTAGTAATCACTAGTCTGATTTTCTATGTCTTCTTATCTAGGTGGGTAAGGATTGGGGTCTCCTCCAGCATTCAGGACTGGATTTTTACATTAATTGTCAGTAATAATTGTCCAAAAAGAAGAACTAGATGCAAAAACTTAACCTGGGAAATCAGGTATACAGCTGATGCTGTTAAATAAGTGCAGTGTGTATATCATGCTGATTCCAAGTGCTGGCCCATCTCATCAGTGAGCCAAATAATGCATGCCTTCTCCCCAAACACAAGGCCAGGGTGTGTTAATCATCATGATCAGGAATGAAACAAGAGGAAGAAAAGTGGAAAGATTACTACTGAGAGGGGAAGGAAGAATGAGGGGAGTGGTGGTAGGGAATGAATGAATGAAGTAAGGAGATTTGATTTAGGAGTGAGGCCTGGCACACTCAGAAGAGTAAGTCTAAAAGTGTAATGTGCATTCTTCATGAGTTAACATGTTTGCTTATTTGTGTTAATCTTTTACCTTTCTTCCTAGAGAGCAGAGATTATCCATCACCTGGCTGATCTGTTGACAGACCAGCGAGATGAGATCCTGTTAGCCAACAAAAAAGACTTGGAGGAGGCCGAAGGTAAAGAGTAGGCAGCTGAGTCAGTGTTATGGAGAGATTTGTTTCGGTTTTTAGTCTTTGTTTTATCAGTAATTCTTACATCATAGTCTGCCCAAAGATAAGATCGTTATGGAAGAAATTACATACTACACATCATTTTTTATTGAGGGTTGGTGGCTGGTGTTCGTTGGGAGTTTTTGAAGTACACCTACTACCTCCACCCCCTTTCTTAGATGTTCTGTACAACACCCACCCACCCCTCACCTGCTGAGGGGCTTTTTGCGTTCCCCACACATCACAAGTCAGAAAGGAAAAAGACTGAGGACTGCACTATTTTAGACATTCAGCTAATAGCAGATAACATTTACTGAGGCCTTTGTATTGCTGGGCATTATGCTAAGGAATTAACAGGCAGGATCTCATTTTCTCTTTAGAATATGGTGCCTATAAAGTAGCTACTATTTATTATCCCTGTTATACAGAGGAGAAAACTAAAGTAGAAAGAAGTTGTTAACATGCCTAAAACCATACAGTCAGTGACAGATTTGGGAGCCAAACCCAGATGGACAGTGTATATAAGAATAGTGGAAATAGTTGGTGCAGCCTGTGGTGAAAGATAGCTTTATCTCCTTAACCAGCATGTAGTCTGCCATCCAGAAATGCCCTGGAGGTCCTAATGATAGAGTAAGCTGAACTTATGTTACAGACAACTAAATTACATGTTGAGTCAGACAGGCTCTCGTCTGTCTCTCTTTTTCTTAGTTCTCTGTCTTTTCCATCCTAAAATAATGGGGCTTGATTTTATCCTTGTGAATAAATGTGCCTCAAATCAAACATCCAAATCAGTAGATTCCCTTTAAAAAAACCTTGCAGGGCTCATCAGTGTTACTCTCATTCCTTAAAACATTTTTGAGCCATTACCTTGGAACTTTCTTTGGACTTTACATCTGGTCTTTTGAATTTTTGCAGTATTGGAAAACCACAAAAAATTTCATAAATGGAAGAAATCTTTTTTGACATCTTACTGAAATCTTTAGTTTAAAAGAATTAAGACCCGAAGAGATTAAAGCTGCTGCTTAAGATCACACACCTAGTTGTTGGCAGAGCTCTGACTTCTGATCCCAGTTATCTCTCTCTAGGAATCCATAAGGACACACATGACCTAAGAACAAAGTCTAGTGTATACATGAGCATAGTAATTGCCTTTTTCTCGGCAAGCCCAGTTTAGGAAATTTATCCTAAGATAAGATTGCAAGAGGAAAAAACAGCTCTGCATGTAAAAATTCTTTAAAAGAAAAAGATTCTTAGAGCAGGATTATTTATTCCAATGAAAACTGGAAACAACCTGAGTGTTTAATAACATTGGTACAGTCATGTGCATTGAACTGTATCAAGTCAATGGGATGTTTAGTAGTAATTAAATTATTTTGGCAACATGGAAAATGTCTATGCATTATGAGCTAGAGTATAATATTTAATATGCACTACAATTAAAACTTGATTTTTAGCACATGGGGGAAAATGAAGAAATTAATATAATTGGTTGATGAAATTATGGTTTCATTTTTTTTTTCTTAATAAAAGGTTGGTTCCTCCACTCCAAAGTGAAAGTCTTATTATTATTTTGTCTTGGTGGTTATGACTATAACAAAGAAGGGGAAATTTTTCATAGTATCATTCAACATTAATCATAATAATGATTTGTGATGTGTGTGTGTGCTTAGTCGTGTATGACCCTTTGCAAACCCATGGACTCTAGCCCCCCAGGCTTCTCTGTCTGTGGCATTTTCCAGGCAAGAATGCTGGAGTGAATTGCCATTCCCTTCTCCAGGGGATCTTCCCAACCTAGGGATCAAACCCAGGTCTCCTGCATTGCAAGCAGATTCTTTTCCATCTAAGCCACCAAGGAAGCCCAATGATTATTTGTGATATGTAATTCCAAATGGTTTTCCTGACTGCATGTGTATACATGTATATATATGTAAATGTGTATATGTTTGTGTTAAGAGAATCACACAATGCATACTGTTAAATTTAAACAAAATTCTGTGTATGAACTTACCATAATTCTATTTGTTTTGTTTTAAAACTAAACAGCTTTACTTCTACCTATTATAAAACAAATTCAATTGTTTATAAAAAAAATAATGCAGAAAGATAGATCATCACTGTTCTTAAAGTTTTCTGACATGTGTCTGTTCACATGTATGTGCAATATGTGATAATTAGGGTCATATCATGCATGATGTTTTATGGTTTGCCTTTTCCACAAACTATATCCTAGACAGCTTTCCATATCAGTATAGTAACTGCATTGTAGCCCATTGTGTGAATCTATAGGTAGAATCCAGTTCCCACTACTATAAAAATGCTGTGGTAAGTATCCACCCTACATGCAGATTTGCACATGAAAATGATAAATTTCTGGAACTGAAGTTGCTGGCACCAAGCTCATGGGTGTCCACACCTTTTCATGATGATGTAAGCTGCCAAACTGCCCCTCCCAGCAAAGCTGTGTAAATGACATATCCTTGTCTCCCCGAGACCCCCTGAGTTCCTTGTCTGCTCCTAACACAGTGCCACGTGTTCAGTAAAACAGCTGTAACCCACCCCGGTCTACTGCTTCATCGTGTACTCTTCACACCTCTTCAGGGAGACTTGCAACTCCTCTGCTGAAACGTTTGAGCCTCTCCACGTCTAAATTGAACAGCCTGGCCATCGGTCTGCGGCAGATCGCAGCCTCCTCCCAGGAGAGTGTGGGGCGGGTTTTGCGCCGGACGCGAATTGCGAAAGACTTGGAACTAGAACAAGTCACTGTCCCAATTGGAGTTTTATTGGTCATCTTCGAATCTCGCCCTGACTGCCTACCCCAGGTATGTGACTAATGCCGGCCATTGGAGTAGGGAATTGGAGGAAGAACGTCTTTTCAGGACTCGAGATAAATCTCCGAGAGATGCCTTTCGTTTCCCTTCCTCCTACTCCTTCACCCTCCCTCCTTCCCTTCCTTCCTTCCTTTGTTTCCCCAGAGATAGCTTTTGAGACTTTATTCTCAGGTTGCTCTTAAGGCAATTTATATTTTTGATCCTTCCAGTAATTCTAAAAATAGTAATTCATATGTCCATTTTACAGTAGAAAAAACCTTAAGCTTATAGAAGTCAGTACACCTGTCACACTTTTAAGGATGGAGCTAAACCTTGAGCCCAGATGAATCTCCCATTCTGTGATGATTCCATGCTTCCGCTGCAGGGGGCACAGGTTCAATCCCTAGTCAGGGAACTAAGATCCCACATGCTGCGCAGTACAGCCCCAAAGACAAAAACTTAGTTCACCGGAGCACTTTGTTCCCTGACCACAGAGTGTCTGCTACCCTGCTGTAGGCTCATTCATCTAATAGCTGGTTTTGCACATTTGAAAAAGACCATTTAATATCAGTGACACAGATGGCTTCCTGTAGGTACATCTCTTAGGAAGAGGAACTTTCAGTAGTTGATGGAGCCTAACATGTGAGCCCTTTAGGAAATCTGACCAATCACAGGCTATAATTGTGGAGAAACCATGTGGCAAAGATCTTGCCAAGCAGCCATGCTCTGAAGTATAAGATGGAATTAGAGGGTGGCTTTGTTTGTGGCCCTAAATAATTCCCAGAAATCTGGAACCAGTTCCCCACTGGACTGACAGCAGGATGATACCAGCTCTTTCTTTGCACTAGCCCCAAAGTTTCAAAGAGAGAACAGAACCTTTTCTTCTACGGCTTATGCGACCCTGGGAGTCCCACATGCTTTGTCGAGGCTGCTCCCTGACATTATCTAAAACCAGCTGGCCCACTAAGCGACTGCCATGCCGTTGGGGTCTGTCCTGAGCCTGTGGCGGGTGCTGTCACACAGTCCCTTCTGTGCGCATATCTGTCTCGTGAAGAACCCCCAGAGATAACTGTCAGCTGGTAGAAACGGGTCCTAAGTTGCTGTGCAGGCCGTGTCCATGAAGTCTCTGCCACCTTTTATCCATACTAACGAATACTTCACTAGGAAAAAGTTTCCTCTTATCCAGTACAGCTGAGATTTCTCACCAGGGATCTTAACCTTGGACGGCATCACGGAATCCATGAATCCTGAAAATTACTTGCAGAATGCTCTTTCTGCATTTATCTGGGAAAAGTTGACATAGTTTTTATAAGCGGTTCATGAGCAACAAAAACAAAAAAGGAGTAAGAATTATTATTCTGGAGATAAACATGTTCAAGCAAGTTTTATTTTGTAAAGTTTCTTTTGATACATTACAAGAGCCCGAAGATTTTCATTCATCCCTAGAGCATTCAGAAAATTCAGCTTCAGGCCTCATCAGATCAGTGTCATTAGCCCTTCACTCCCAGAGGGTAACTAACTCTCCTTCTAGATGGCCTGCTTTGTCCTGCCAGCAGTCTCTGCCACAGCTGTGCAGGGGCTCAGCACCAGGCATTAGAGCTCTCAGAGCAATGACAGGGCCACGGTAGGGTGTGACCAGAGATGCTGCATAGCCTCAGGTGCTGCTGAGTCAGGTGGAGTAACATCTAAGTCAGGAGGCTCCCGAGCACCTGTTGCTGGAGAGGGTGGGGCCTGTGTGACCCTGGGCACTTAACTTGGGTTACTTTGTAATGGTGCTGAGGAAGCTGTATAGTACAGTTTCTCAAGATCTGTGCTTTGGCTCTGGGGTAAAGTCCCCAGCCCTGCCACTTATAAGCTGTGTGTCCTTGAGGAGTTACCAACCTCTCTGGGCTCCAGTGTCCTTGTCTGTAAAGCAGTGGATAAAGCAGATACTTAATTCACTGGAACGTTATAAAGATTAAACACGGTAGACCTTATAAAGTGATTAGCACAGTGCTTGGCACAGAAAATATGCTCAGTGTTTCACTGTATTCCTCTTTGATCTGCAGGTGGCAGCCTTGGCTATAGCAAGTGGTAATGGCTTGTTACTCAAAGGAGGGAAGGAGGCCTCACACAGCAACCGAATCCTTCACCTCCTGACCCAGGAGGCCCTTTCAATCCATGGAGTCAAGGAAGCTGTACAGCTGGTAGGTCCCTGGGAATGAGCTAGGTCAGGCTCAGAGGAGCCGGGCCAGGTCTTTGGGTGTTTCAAGCAAAGCTCAGGCTGCAGAAAAGGCCAAGCCACTGTGTAGGCAGGCTTGACTGGAGGAGCAGCAGGTCCTGTGTGTCTGTGATGTTGGACAGTGCTGGTGCTGCCTTGGCCGAGGTTGGGGGGCTCATGAAGGTCCTCTCTCACAGCTGTGTTCTGGTCCCACTGATTGACAGGAATCATTCTTGAGGTCATAGGCAGCAGGAATACCAGACCTGGAGTGTGAGGCCTGGGCTCTGCTCACTGGCAGTGATTTAGGCGAGGCCTGATGAGATATGTTTTATGAAAGTTTGTCAGAAACCATGCAGCTTGTATGAGGTCCTGCTATTAACATTGTTATTGTTATGGCCATTATTTTAACAGCTGTGTCACTCTCTTCAACCATCCAGTGGAGGTTTTGAACTACTAGATCATTTTATTGAGCACCTACTGTGGACACAGCACTTTCATCCATCATTTTATTTAATCCCCACAACAACCCTGTGAAAAGGATACCATTAATTATTAGGTCTATTTTATAGATGGAAGAAAAATAGGCTTATTGGTAAAATAACACCCCAGAATCAGAGTTGAGATTTGGACCCAAGCAGACTCCAGATCCTTCTCTTTTCCCCTTGAGGCCCACTCGTGCGTACATTCTAGAATACTGTTGGCTGCTGGTGGGGAGAGGGGTTGGTGTATCTACAAACCTGCCTCATTATGTGCTCCCCACCAAGAAGCTGGGCTATTCTTACAGCAGCATAATGGATGGAAAGAGCACAGACTGTAGGGTTTAGGTCTCGGCTGCACCATATCCTCATTTAATGTGACAGATTTCCTCCTCCTCCTCCTTCCTGTTGGTGTGTAACGTATATAAAGAAGCGTAACGTATATAAGAAGTGTAACGTATATCTTATGTGATGTATATGTATGCTTAGTTGCTCTTTGTGACCCTGTGGACTGTATGTAACCCACCAGGCTCCTCTGTCTGTGGAATTATCCAGGCAAGAATACTGGAGCAGGTTGCCATTTCCTACGCCAGGGGATCTTCCCAACCCAAGGATCAAACCCATGTCTCTTGTGTCTCCTCCATTGGCAGGTGGTTTCTTTACCACTGAGCCACCTGGGAAACCCATATAATTGTGTCCATATATATATACACACGTGTATAAACTACCCCGACACAGAACATGGCCGACACCTGAAAGATTCCCTGTGCCCTTCCCCATCAGCATGCCCCCCTCCCACCATCAAACCATTTTTTTTTTTACTTCTTTCACATTCCATTTCTTTTGCTTATTCTTGAATTTCATGTAAATGAAATCATACAGAATGCACTCTTTCATCTGTATTTCTTTATTCATTATGTCCTCGAGATTCATTCTCATTGTTTCATCCAGCAGTAGTTTTCCTTTTTACTGTTGTGTAGTATTCCATTTATAAGCATGTACTACAGCTTATCCTTTCTTCTGTTGATGAACATCAGGGTTGTTTCCAGTTTGAAGTTGCTGTGAACCTTCTTGTAAATATATGTTTGTACTTCTGTTGTTAGTAACACAACCATAGGGGGGGAAATTAAAAATCAAGGGAAGGGAAAAAATGCCCATAGTCTTCAAGGTCTAACACAAGCACTTCAGTCAGTCCAGCCAGCATCCCGGGGTAGAGGTTGTCAGCCCAAATCATGGAGAACCATGACTGCCTAGGAAGACCCAGCAGCGTGCATTAGGCTGTGATCAGGGAGCCAGAGGAGCAGCCCCTTCCCTTTGTCACCCTCACAGCCTGGCACTCTCTGTATCTTCTTGAACTTCCAGAGATCACACTTTGTACCTCTTCTGTCATCTTTAAAAGTATCCATCCTGTGTTTTGGCTCGTTGTGGCCTAGCCTGTCTTCCCGACCAGACTCCTGAGTTCTTTGAGGGCAGGGATCCTATCCGGCATGTTTTGTAATGTGGAGCACAGTACCTGATGTGTAGAGTTTAAGCATTTGCTGGACAACTTTTCAATTCCCATGATTCCTTGTTTTTGGAATAAATTCTCACAGCATCAGACTTAGTTCTCAGGAGGTACAGGCATTTATCTGTGAAAGGGATGCTGCTACTTCCATAGTTTGTGTGATCAAAAGTCATCTTCATCTTTTTATTCTCTACCTCTTCAGGTGAATACCAGAGAAGAAGTAGAAGATCTTTGCCGCTTAGACAAAATGATAGATCTGATCATTCCACGAGGCTCTTCTCAGCTGGTTAGAGACATCCAGAAAGCTGCTAAGGGCATCCCAGTGATGGGGCACAGTGAAGGCATCTGCCACATGTACGTGGATTCAGAGGCCAGTGTCGACAAGGTCACCAGGCTAGGTGAGCTCGATCAGGTCCCATCTTACATGCACAGAATAGTTCTCATGTCCTCAGTGGTCCTGGTTCATGTTAATGGAAACAATTCTATATTCTCCTCTTTCAGTTAGAGACTCTAAATGTGAATATCCAGCTGCCTGTAATGCTTTAGAGACTCTGTTAATCCACCGAGACCTGCTGAGAACACCATTGTTTGACCAGATCATTGACATGCTGAGAGTGGAACAGGTAGGACAAGGCCATCACTTCCTGTCCTCACTCCCGAGACTTAGAAGCCTCTGGGATTAGACCAGGAGCGGCTGCCATTCCATTTAAGGCCATCTGAGAAGCAACGTTTTTGAGCATCTGCCATATACAAAGTTGTGTGCTGAGAACACAGAGTGAGTGAGACACGCCTGTGCCTCCAGAGACTGGAAGAAACCCGTACACAAATAGCTTCATTCCAAAGTGGAGTGTGTTCAGGGCTAAGAGGGTTCAAAGATAACGCCTATCACATGGCAGCCCACTGAATGGACTCTTTCCTGGCATAAAGTTTATGTTTCGGAACACACATTCCTGTTTGGGTTTGACTTGGAAAGATTATGCAGAAATGCTTTCAAGCCAAAAATTTACATATATCCTCCCCTCCACAAATGTCTTCAGTTGCCAATATTAATGTGCTTATTAGTACAGTGATTTTTAGGAGTGAGCAATTTGTATAATGTCTGCTCTGGATTATTTTCTTACCGTATCATTAAGATGATAAACAACCACGGTGCCAGTAAGTTTTGAATAAAAATGTATGTTCCATCCTAAAATCCTAATTGCAAAGAAATAGACACTCTCCAGGTAAAAATGAACAATGTTAAATTTTCTGTCAGGACGCATTTTAAGCTTTAATATCTGGTGTCCTGGCGTCCTTTCAGAACTGTGGGAACTGGCACAGCAGTAGAGAGAGTGACTGCTGGCCTTGGTTGCTTTGACCCTGAGCATGTGTCTCTTCCCTTCCATCATTTTGCTGGAAATGAAGGCTTCAGTCAGCTTACAGATATGGCATGGGAACCTGCAAGGACAGCTTAGAAAATGAAGATGTACCCCACAGATTACAAGGGAGTTAGATCACATGACCACTTATGTTTAGGGCCTGACCTCACACTAGTGGCCTGTTTGAGCACTGGTGTGTGCCAGACACCATGTTGGACTGGACTGGACAAGAGGAAAGCTCTCTTGTATCCAGGAATCAAACCTCCAGTTCTGATTCAGACAGACCCACAATGTCACCAGTCCTTCTCAGCATCGCCTGGACCTTCCTTAGTCAGAATGAGCCCAGGTGTGTACTTCTCAAAGCACCTTGTAATGCAGGAAGTAAAGCAGAGGGCACCTTGCACAGGGATAGGGTTCCGGCCCCTAGGGAACCTGGTTGGATCCCAGGCCTGGAGGATGTGGGCCCCCAGATGGGAAACCATGCAGGACCTTGGGAGCAATAGGGACCAGACAAATGGGGCTTGTTGGTACTTGAGCCAGTGCTTGATCTTGAAGAATTGTGACTGTGTCCTCAGTGACCAGCCCTCAGGATCCTTAAATTTCTCTAGCCAGGAGCGGGATTAGCCCCAAAATCTGGGCCTGAGCTGAACCTGGATATGGCGCCCAGCCTAACAAAGTCAGAAATCTAACAACTCACCACAGTTTGAAGTGGCTCCCAGCCAAGTACTGTTTTCCTCTAAAGCACACCTAGGACTTCTCTGGCAGAGGAAGAGAAGTCTGTTTGGAGCATCTCCCTCTTTCCATCTGAGTCCAGTACCTAAATCCCACATGCAGGGGATTGGTATTTCTTTAGCCACATGTTCATTTCCATAAAATGCCAGCAGTCAAGGGCTTATGAAACTTCCTGCTTAAATCCCTGCTCCGCTTTTACTGGGGGCTGTTGGTAGCAAGTGGCCGTCAGCATTTTCCAAAGCAGAGCATTCTGGAGCATGGAGGCTGCCTCTAAAAGGAAGCAGGAGCCGTTTTGGTGTCTAGGCCCCAGGATCCCTAGGCTCATCATCTCTAGACTCACCTTGCTGTTGGATCCAGAAGGAGGGGTATGCACTGCCTGTCTCTCCTGTGTTTATGTCATTGCCCCCAACTTCCTCTGCCCCAGGTGAAGATTCATGCAGGCCCCAAGTTCGCTTCTTATCTGACCTTCAGCCCATCTGAAGTGAAGTCCCTCCGAACTGAGTACGGGGACCTGGAGCTGTGCATTGAAGTGGTGGACAGCGTGCAGGACGCCATCGACCACATCCACAAGTATGGCAGCTCACACACGGACGTCATCGTCACCGAAAACGGTCAGCGCACAAAGGCAACAGCACGCAGCGTCTGCCTTGTCTGCCTTGATCTGCAGGCTGGCCCTGCTCTGCTCAGCCACTCTGGGCCTGCAGGAAAACACAGCCTCAGTGGGCTGCTGATAGTGCCCGGGGCTGGCGGCACTTGCTGGCTCACTGAGTGCTTGTATATCTGTTACCCTGCTGTGTTGTCACTGTGGGAGGAAGCAGGGAAGAAGTAATTCGCTCCACTTTAAACAGGGCTCACCGTGTGTCAGAGTCATCACCGTTTAATCCATGCAGCAGTCTTTCCAGATTGCTGAAATAAGCCCATTTTATAGCTGAGGAAGGGCTTCTCAGGTGGCACTAGTGGTAAAGAACCTGCCTGCCTGATGCAGGAGACGTAAGAGATGCAGGTTTGATCCCTGGGTCAGGGAAGATCCCCTGGAGGAAGGCATGGCAACCTACTCCAGTATTCTTGCCTGGAGAATCCCATGGACAGAGGAGCCTAACGGGCTACAGTCCATGGGGTCACAAAGAGTTGGACACGACTGAAGTGACTTAGCACACATGCACACAGGTGAGGAAACCAAGGCTCCAGAGGTCAGGCAGAGAAGCAACTAGCGTAGGGCAAAACCAGCTCTGCGCAGTCACTCGTTCCTTCCCCATGTGATCCCTGAAAGGCACGCCTGGGTGTCAGGCCCGGGAGGCTGACCTAGGGTCAAGGAGAAGCCAGGGTGGCCCCTCAGGGAACTTCCAGTTAGTTTACTGAGGAATCACAGCACCACCAGTGAGAACAGCTAGTGCTTACCAAGCGCTTGCCATCTGCTAGGTCTGGGACGAGTACTCCCCAGCTGTAAGTTCATTATGTCCTCTCCACAAGCTGGGAACGAGGTGATAGTGTCAGTCATCGTTGACTGCAGGCATAGGTTCAGAGACCTGCCCACAGTGACCCAGCTGATGGGTGTGAAGTTGGAGTTGAGACTTAAGGATTTGGCTCAGAGCCTAGAAACAGATAGTGTAGACAGGCCATTGTCACACTGAGGGTATGTCTACAGGGAGATCTGGATTCTAACCCAGTCTTTCCCATGTACCTACTGCTTCAGCAACATGACTAATGAAGTGGGTTTGCTTTCTTCCTGTTTTAGATATTCACAAGTCTGTATGTTATATATTCAGGGAAGTACCCCAGGGGCCTGGGCCCTGACCTAGTCAGGCCCTGTTGAGTGGCTGGAAGCAGGGATAGTTTCCCCAGGCCGTCCTAACTCAATTTCTTCTCATTACGCTGCAGAGAAGACAGCTGAGTTCTTTCTCCAACATGTGGACAGTGCCTGTGTGTTCTGGAATGCCAGCACTCGCTTCTCTGATGGCTACCGCTTTGGACTGGGTAAGAAAGAGTCTGGTCAGAGAGAAAGCAGTCCCTTCTGGATCACTTTGTGGCCCAAGGAGCATAGTGAGGGTGGAGGAGACACCTGGCATTTACAGTCACAGATGTGTTCAGGATGATGGAGACAAACTGAGGGAAAGTGGGTTTATGAGAGAGAATGGTCACAGCTACCATGAACTGGTAGAAGTCCTGTGTTCTACGCATTTCACAGGTTAAGAAGGTAGGTACTTGTATTTCCTTTTTCATAGATGAGGATGCTAGGATTTAAAGAAATGAAGTAACTTGCCCAAAGTCACGCAGCTGGTGTTCAGACCCAGAGCTACTTGAGTTCAGAGCCTGGCTCACTCCCTCCACGTTTGGCAGACCGCAACATGTCTGCATGCATGGGTTGTGACAGGCGTGCATCCAGGGTCCCCTGAGGCCACCGCTGCTGCAGGCTTACTCCTTCAGAGAGACACATCCAGGTTGCGTTAGAGATAGGAATCCCCCCAAGGATAGGACAAAGGAAGTCCTTACTACTACCTGTGCTGGGCTGAAGTATCAGCATCAGAGAGGTTGACTTCTAAAACAGACTTTGAAATACAAAGCTTTGGAAAGGCACCCTCCCCCTTTCCATCATTACTAGTAAAATCTCCATTCCCCCAGTAGTATAAGGATTTTTCAGACAGTCTCTGATTTTCAGGGGCACCCTTATACAAAGCTCCAGTAAGGCATTTATGGCACATCTGACAATTATTTCAGCTACTTAAAACATTTTAACTCCTCTAAACATTTGAATAAAGAACTGCCTAGAGGAATAATTCTCATTGAATTATGAAACGTTGTTAAAGGGAATTTTGCTTAGTTATTCTTAGTCATTGGGCTCTTTATTTTTAATTCCCATGTTTTTAAAGAAGAAATAACACACTTGTAAGGGCTGAGGTTCCCAGCATTCAAATGAAGGTCCAAGATGGGGGAGGAGCAGAGACCGCTGCCTTGTCTTCCCATCAGTCACTCAGAGCAAAAGCTCAGACTCCGGTTGAGTAAATTCCTGTGAAATGCACGAATAATAGTGTCAGATAATATTTACTGAGCATTTACTAGACTTCCAGCACCATGCATAAGTACATCACATGCATTATCTCAGTTCTACATAATGGATTCTATTATTTTCCTGCTTTTCCAAAAGAAAAAACTGAAGCAAGAGATGGTTAGGCAGTATGCCCAAAGTCATGTGTTCTCTATGCTGTTAAACCAGAGTTTGAAGCCAGTGGTTAGTCTCCTTGCCAACCACTGCCCCAGGCACCTCTTTGCTGCCTGCAGCACCGCTCCACTGCTGTCCACTAGCTGGCTGCTTCTCATTGTTCAGGTTTCAGCCAAAGACAACTCTTCAGGGAGGCTCCCCCTGACCACCCTGTCCCAGGTGCTGCCACCCTGCCAGTCTCTATCCCAGCATCCACTGCACCCCATCACCACATGCAATTGTTTGCTGAGGTGTTCTCTTGGCTGCCTTGCCTACAAGAATACAGGCTCCATGAATTGCATCAATTATTCACATACTTTATCACCAAGGCCTAGCCCAGTGCCTGCTCAGTAAAGTTGGGATGAGCAGGGGAGCTCTGCCTCCACTGCACACAGTGCAGAACACTACACCAGACTCAGAAAAAGCCTCGATGCCCCATGTCTGAGGCTGGAGCAGGAGGGAGGGAAAGGAACAGTATCCTTTCGTGTATTCAGTCACTGTCTTATGAGCACCTACCAGCTGAGCATTCTGGGGACTATCTAGAGCATATCCCTTACTATCTAGGGTTTGAAGGATACTTGGGTAGATAAAACCTCTGTACATTGTTGTACACTTCAAACAATGCCCAGATATCAGATAATGGTATACAATCCAGACAGATGTCAGAGACAGCACTTGTAGAATTGTCAAAATACGCTGCAAATAAAATATGAAAGAGATACCCATAGAGTCTGTTTCATTAGAAGAAGGGGCCTGACCATGATTTACAGTGAGCAGAGAACATGTTTATGGGGAGAGTGGAAGTCAGGCCAACCTAGGGAGGGTAGGTCAGGAGCGGAAAGGGAGAGGGTACCAAATGAGGAGAAGGAAGAAATGGCCTGGTGGGTAGACAGGAAGCAGTCTGGGCAAAGCTGCTTCCTCAATCCTTGCTTTCCTGCAGGAGCTGAAGTGGGAATAAGTACATCTCGGATCCACGCCCGGGGGCCAGTGGGACTAGAAGGACTACTGACTACCAAGTGGCTGCTGCGAGGGCAGGACCACGTGGTCTCGGACTTCTCAGAGCACGGAAGTTTAAAGTACCTTCATGAGAACCTCCCTATTCCTCAGCGAAACACCAACTGAGAGCCTTCAGAGGAAAGCCGGGCGTGTTCTGAGGGGTCTTCACAGTGAAGCTTATCTCAAGCGTCTCGGGGTGAGCCCGGTTGTCTCCCACCTCCTGGTAGGACCTGCCTGTTGGAAAGTGCACC
The DNA here is from genome assembly GCF_001704415.2 of Capra hircus. Taxonomy (NCBI): domain Eukaryota; kingdom Metazoa; phylum Chordata; class Mammalia; order Artiodactyla; family Bovidae; genus Capra; species Capra hircus. Next base: position 34,500,144 of record NC_030833.1, read on the forward strand.
TCCATGCTTCTGGGCTGTGTGGCAAGATCAGTCTAGGCTAAGGACTCGCGTTCCAGCCCCCCCTTCTCTTTTTTTCTTTTCTCTTTAAGTTAGAAAATAATTGCTCTAGATAGGGATTTTGCATAATTGCTACAGAGAGGGACTTTGCTTCACATAGTGCAATTCCTTTTGATGATAAAAATAGAAAGGTGCGGTTTTCCCACATAAAAGGCAATGGAAAAATCACAGTCGCTTTTTACCTTTTATCACCTCAATGAGGTAGAGTCTCTCTTGGCATGTGGTTGTTACAAGAGCCAGTCGTACCTGACAAGTCTCTCCACATTTCATTTCTTTCACATTCTTGGTCTTCAAAAATGAGACATTTGGAATTTGGAGAGGGGCAGTTCTTACTAGCATTTTCATCAGAAACAGTCACAGAGATGGACTGAATCATTTGTACTGGGCAGGTTGGCCTTCTGTATTTATTTGTGGAGTGAATATAAAAAGCTTTCTAGCTGCTTGGTAGCCTCTCCGGATCCAGAGCTCAGCCCTACTTGTGACGCAGTTGGAGCCAAAGCTGTGGACGGGAGGTGCAAGTTTGAGGATGAGGTACCTACCGCCATGATGCTTGAAATTTTAATGAGTTATTTTGTCATCCTGTCCTTTCTCTCCAAAACAAAAAATCAGAGAATTATTTTAATACTTTGGATTCTTCCCCCCTTTTTGAGAAATAAAGTTCTTATGAAAAGCCTGTGTGCACCATTTAAGTTCTGTCACTCCGTGCTGCCCTCGTCCTCTCCCCGCCTTGTGCTCTCACACCCTGCTCTGACACAGCCTCTTCTCTGAACATTGATTGGCCTCAGCGGTGTCAGGTGTTGGTGGGAGCGGCACAGGCAGATCCCCACGGGGGGGACTTAGCCTGAGAGAGGGGAGGGCAACAAGAGATGAAGCCCCAGAACCCTAGGGACGGAAAACATGGAGATGGTCTGAGGGTGAGCGTGCTGTCCTTGGGCCGGGTCTGCACAGCCTTAGGGTCGCCTGCTTCCTTGACAGCTCTGAGCTCTCCCTCCTTCCATCCTGTTCTTAACGCCCTTGGTGCCTGATAGTCTGCAGTTGAAAGATTTCTTCTCTCATGGGGGCCCTCCCAAAGAAATAAGCATTCACTTACATGTTTCTTCTTATCCTCTGAGGAGATTTTATGAGCACAAGAATTATGGTGTCATGGGGAGCATGTTCCCAGGCTGGCTCCAGATGCTACCTCTCATCCCGACCCTTACATGGTCGGCCACGTTACCCTGCCTGCCCTGCCCCCCCTGAGTGGGGAGTTCTGGCATAGCTTGCCTGAAAAGGCAATAAACATAGCTGCCTGAAACTGTATGGCAAGTACCACAATCAGCTCCCAACCAGACAACAAATGCCCCTGGAATCAAAAATAGAAAGTGACCCAAGAAGGCCAGACCCTTGGGGAAGACTCCACTGAAGAGGCAGGCCTGGAACTGGGCCCTGAGAAAGACAAGTTGTAGGGTAAGGAGAGGCCAGAGCGTTCAGGCAGGAACTGGGGAAGCAAAAGCTGGAGAGGGGATGAAATGCAAGTCAGAGAGCAATGAATATACAAATTTGGAGCTGAAGTTCATGTGGGTAAAGATGATAGTACATCCCAGACAGCTGGGAGGTGTAACCTTACCCTTCTTAGGGCCTGGATCAGGGCTGAGTTTAGTGCAGGAGGTGCAGCTGAAGTTCAGTCATCCATGAGTCCATGCTCCCTGTGCAACCACAGGGAACCTCCTTAGTCCATTTCTGCAGAGGCTGTGGACCATCAGAATTCTCCCCTCTTCCCTCAGAAGCAAAGCGATTCCCCAAAGAAGACCAGGGAGCAGCCGGAGCCTCACCAGTTCTCCCACCCAGACGGTCTTCCAGCCCTTGGCTAGTCCTTGCTCTGGGAAGCCAGCTTTCTATTCCAAAATCCTTTCTGTGGTCCTACCCTCCTACTTCCCTTTCTTGGCTACCAACTTCTGGCAACACAAGCTGCTGAGCAAACCAATCCTGAAGTTCCCACCTCCCCACTGAGGGGTGAAAAGCCCTCAACAAATGTGTTTACTTGGGTTTAGGTTTTCTATTACTTAGAAATAATGATAACAAAGGTAGTTATAATAGTAATAAAAATAATGTCTGACAATATAGTCATACATTATGGGGGCATTTACAAAGTTATTAATATTCATATGGAAAGAAAATTGGGCAGCCAAAGACTGGATTCTTAAAGGTACTATTTGCTCTATATCCTTTATTTTATGAAACCATCTCTCCCTTATTTTGCAGTAACCTTGCTGAGTTCCTGTGATTCAAGGTGCATGGTGGGGCGGGGGGGGGGGGGGTGAGGGGGGCGCTTATCTGCCCCTGATAAGTCACCTGGTGAGCCTGTCTTTAGATTCCCTACTATCCATGATAAACAGTGCGCCTAGGTGCTGACTGACCACCTGGTGACGTGGACTACCTGGGCAGAGTTATGGAGGTGGAGGGGGGACTTCTCTGAGATCCATGGATCATTCGGGACATTAGCAGCCTAAACACTATATGTCGTTGCTGACTCCAACTCCTCTCCTAACCAGCGTCTTCATTCTTGCCTAGCCATGGACATAAACATGCCTCGGAGTCTACTGAAGTGGAAGGTGGGGTTAATGTTACAGTGTCTTTTCTGCTGGTGTTTCTGGCAAAAATCAATGAAGACCTTTGTAACTGCTCTTTTGGCAGCACTCACCCTTTAGTGAGAATGAGAGGTAAAACTTCATTCAATATTCAGTGAGCACCAATTGTGTGTTGTCTGCTGAGTATAAGAGACATTCCCCCATCCAGTGGTTCAATGCTTAACCTCAGCGTACTGCTCTACCCCCAGTAATTCTTAACTACCAATCTCTGCAAGCTGTCTTACCCCTATTCCTAGGAGAAACCCTTTAGCCAATAGGAAGATACCAGACTAGACAGATTTGCTCTGGACTGTAGGGGAAGCGAGTTCCCTACCACTTCAGAGAAAAGACACCTGATTCTGGGTTCCAGCTGGCCCCAAGAATGCTCTGACACTAGAGGGCAATCAGGGTCCACAGACCTAAGGAGGTCTGTCCTCAAGTCTGATGAGCTACACTCTACCAGCATCCTCAGACTATCCAGCTGGAGAAGAAGTGCTGCACAGCCCAGTGACTTCCAGAAATCCGTCTACTTAGAAGATAAGAACATGGGCTTCAGGTGATAAGAAGCAGAACAGAGTTTGAGCCTTGATTGCACCACCTGCTAGCTGTTTGAGGTGGGGAAAGTGTCTTTGAATTTTGATAACACTTATCCGTAAGTGGGCTTTGTGAAATTATATATAAAGCACTCAGCGCAATGGCCAGCCTACAGTAAACTGTCAATACTGTTAGCTGTATTCTTCATTTTGTTCTAGCTTTCACTTAGTTCTGGACATTTCTATTTTAAGTCCAAACATCTCTTCCTAGGAAATGAAGTGGGGAACACTCTTGGGAGATAGTCTAGTACTTAACAGGCACTATAGCAAGAGCCTTACAGATGATTCCACAGCAATCTGAATGAATTATCTCTCTTTTCTAGGCTCAGAAACCGAGGCTCAGAGAGGTGAAAGTCGCTAGCCATGTCCAACCCTCCGATCCATGTATAGTCCATGGAATTCTCCAGGCCAGAATATTGGAGTGGGTAGCCTTTTCTTTCTCCAGGGGATCCTCCCAACCCAGGGATCAAACCCAGGTCCCCCACACTGCAGGCAGATTCTTTACCAGCTGAGCCACAAGGGAAGCCCTTGATAGTCTGAGTAAATTCCCAGGTCACACAGTTAGGAAGTGGCAGAACCTAGATTAGAACCAGATAAGTGGGCTTCAAAGCTCTTCACCACCACAGCAGGCTACAGTAGTAGTGTTTTCCTAGAAGTTCCTATACCTTAGCCCAAGGCAGGTTGTAAGGCGGAAGAAGGGGGTTGCCATAGCTACTAACTAGACCCCTTTTCAAGTAATCAGATCCTAAGTCTGCTCCAGTTTTGCAAGAGGAGATGCTTGTCTGGAAACTCTCCTCAACACCTGGCCCTGGAGGGAGCCGACTGCACCTGAATTATTTAGAAAGTCCCTAGACATTTGATATAATGAGCAGGTGTGGATGCTTCTCCAACTTTACCCCAAACATGCCTTTACTGACCCTCTCCGCCTCCCCTAGTTGCCTATGAGGGAAAAAAGAAGCGTCAGCCTTCCCACATTGTGTTTGTCTACCTCCTTCATTCTCTATCCTGAAAATTTTCCATAAGAAGTAGGCTATTTTCCTTGAAAATCTCAAACTACTATTGGTTTGGGTTGAAATTTATGTAACTAGCACCCTAACTAGTCAATGGATAAGTTGTCTTTTTCTGCTGATACACACACAGTGCATTTTCCTTTATCCTGAAGTTGTACAAGTCAAACCAAAAGACTGAATTTAAATAAATGGGAAAAAAAACCCAGGTAACAAAAATATTCATACTATGGATTTCAATCACATAAAAAAAAACTATACTTAGAAAAAAGACTGGAAGGAAATATAAAGTGGCACTTGGCCTATAGTTTTTACACCATATTAGCATATGGGATAACATGATGGCAGTTATTAATGAATTCAATGATTCCGGTAATAGGGTGTGCTCCCCACTCATACATCCTTATGTACCCCTCACATGCACCTCTTACCTAGACTATCCATCCATCTATCGCTTCCGTTCTCTCATTTCTTATTCACAGGCCAGGAGTGAGGTCACTGTGCAGCCTGAAATTGTCCTAGTGAAGAATTGCTTCCAAGTTTGTTCCTGATCCTCTGTATCTAATCTGTAACTCTGTGTTGTTTTCGATATCTTTTGTAGTAACCCAGTTAGATTTTAATGTGAAATTAAGCTGAAACCATTGACTCTTAATATTTTAAGTCTCTATCTCTTTACAGTGAACTATTTGAAAACAATTAGCCATTAAAAACCTTGTTTGTAAAGAATATTGATTGACATGGGGAAGAGGCTCACTATAAAATGTTGAAGAAAAAACTTGTCTATACCTCCATATCCATAGTTCCTCCACATCCACAGATTCAACCAACCATAGACTACATAGTATTGTAGTATTTACTATTGAAAAACACCTGTGTATAAGTGATCCTGCACAATTCAAATCCATGTTGCTGGAAGGTTGACTGTAGTTATTCTAGGTCCATATCTATAGTATTTTATCTTTGATAAAAAAATATTTGAAGCATATATGGCAAAATGTTAACATTTGGTCTTGATGCTGGTTAGTAATAAAACAGTGATAACCGTTACATTACTCTCTCTGAATTCTTTCACAATTAAAAAAGAACAGTGAAAAGATATTTATTGTTCATATTGACATCTTAACCCAGTTATTTTATCAGATTTTCCGATATCCCTATTATAATGTCTGGAATAATGTAGGTAAATAATAAGTATTTCCTTTTAAAAAATAAAAAAAGAAAAACTTGGCTTTAAAGAGGATAGTTAAAATTTCCCAATTAGGAAAAAGGCTGGAAGAAAATGTATCAAAATATTATGAATGATTCTTTTTTATTTTTATTGAAATATAGTTGATTTAAAGTGTCATATTAGTTTCAGGTATACAGCAAAGTGATTCAGCTTTATATATATATATATATATATAGTCTTTTAGATTATTTTCCATCATAGGTCATTAGAAGGTACTGACTATAGTTCCCTGTGCCATAAAGTAGGTCCTTGTTGGTTATCTATTTTACATATAGTACTGTGTGTTTTAATCCCAAACTCCTAATTTACCCCTTTCCCCTCTTTTTCTCTCCGTAAATTTGTTTTTTATGTCTGTGAGTCTATTTCTGTTCTTTAAGTTCATCTGTGTCATATTTTAGATTCCACATATAAATGATTGATTTGTCTTTCTCTGACTTGCTTCACCTAGTATGATAATCTCTAGATCCATCCATGCTGCTGCAAATATCAGTCAGTATTTCATTCTTTTTGATGGATAAGTAATATTCCACTATGCATATATACCACATCTTCTTTATCCATTCATCTGTTGATGGACATTTAGATTGTTCTCATGCCTTTAGCTATTGTAAATAGTGCTTCTGTGAACATTGGGGTGCATGTATCTTTTCAAATTAGAGTTTCCTCTGGATATATGGCCAGGAGTGGGATTACTGGATCATATGGTAACTTTAGTTTTTTAAGAAACCTCCATACTGTTCTCCATAGTGGCTGCACCAATTTACATTCCCATCAACAATGTAGAAGGGCTCCTTTGTCTCCACACTCTCTATTGTGAGTGATTCTTGCTGAGTTGCTGTTTTCATTGTTCAGTCACTCAGTCATGTCCAACTCTTTGCAACCCCATGGACTGCAGCATGCCAGGCTTCCCTGTCCTTCACTGGGGCTAATAGTGAGTTTTACTCATCATTATACTTTTCGGTTTTCCAAAGTTTCTATTTTCCTACTTGAAATATTTTTAGAACATTTTTCTTGTCTTCATAGCTACTAATATTTATTCCTGTGGGAAATTAGTGGTATGATGGCAAATAAAATTTATGATAACAGTCTTTTAACTCTGCTGCTGCTGCTGCTAAGTCACTTCAGTCGTGTCCAACTCTGTGCGACCCCATAGACGGTAGCCCACCAGGCTCCTCTGTCCCTGGGATTCTCCAGGCTTTTTTTCCCATCCCATCCCACATTGTAGTCTGTCTTTTGGAGAAAAGAAATCAAGACTCAGGGGACTAAGTCCTGGAACTGGGCCTCTGCCTGCTAGGGAGATTGTCAGCTCTCGGGCACCTCCAACCAGTGGCTCCTGGTTTGCCTGTTGCTGTGCTGGTTTTACTCCCATGCTCAGAGCCCTCCCAAAGCAAAGAAATGTCCAAAAGCCATGAAGTGTTTCTGCTTCAGGTCCTCCACTGAACTCAAGTTTTCCTTCCCTAACTCACAAGTAAGACTACATCTCTGTGTTGCCAGATTCTGTTTCCATGCAGACAATTAGATGGTAAATAATTCAAGAGAACGGAAACTGGCAAAGTGGTGTGTGATGTCCAAATAGCTATCTTGTTTACCCTCTGGTGTAAACTTCAGGCTTGTCTGCAAGTCAGAGCCCCAGGAGTAGGCAAAATGTGCAGACACAGGAATGTCCCTCTTTCCATTCTCTCCCTCTTTGACTATTGTTGAGGGTAAGAATTCAGTTTCCTTGTTTGGTTAAAATGAAACAGCATGGATTTGGCAGAAAGATTCAGCCAACTTCTTAGGTAAGTCCAAAATTCCTCCGATGATGGGCTGGATGTCCAGAATCTAAAAGCATCCACTTCCCCTCGTGGTGAGGATTCGTGATCCAAAGCTGAGGTCTCAGCGATTTCACCATGCATCCTCCCTGTCTGCCTTCTATGCAGTGAGGGAGATACGTTTCACCAGGCTCTTATAAACCTGCCTGTCATTAAAGAAGCAGTCTTAGTTAAGACTCTTTGAGTTACAGGTAACAGAAACCAGCTCCACCTTGCTGACGAAGAGGATAATGTATTATATGGACACGGGTGGTCTCACAAAGCCCAGAAGCAAAAACAATTTAGAGCTGGCCCACCCTCTCAAGAGACTGAAACTAGCTCAGACCAAAAAGAGAAATTTGTGCCTCAGGTAAGCAAACCATAGTGAAGGTGAGTGACTAGAATCAGGGGTCCCAACATCCCCTCAATGCTCCCGTGCCTCTGCTTTCTGCACGAGCGCTTCCTTTCCTCCTACTGGAGATGTCCGTGAACATGGGACATAGCCAGCGAAATCTTGCAGACTTACTCTCAGAACTCTGTCTCACCACCCTCTCCCGGCTAGCCACAAAAATAAAAAGACTCTCAGCTCCCAGCTTCAGTGTGGAAAGACTCTGGTTGGTCTACTCAGGCCACTTATCCCCCCACTGTAGTGACTCTGTAGAGGAGGGGCTATGGCATGGTCTGGGGTGATTCAGCCGTACATACCTGTTTACCTGTATCATGGTTAAATCTTGAGATCATTTCATAGGACTTCCTTTTCTGATAGGATATAATATGCAACAATAATCCAATGCTCCTGCTGAAACAACTAGAAAAAACTGGATAAGTTATAAAAATTATATTTTTAAAGACATTGGAGAGGAGTAGCAGCAACAAAGACTAATAAGACTCTGGAGAGGAAAGAGCTTTTTCTAAATGGGATCTCTGACCATTTTCTTCCTTGGAGACATTTGCCAAAGCTAGGATAGAGCTTGACCCAGGCATAAGGTCTCTCCTGGGACAAAAAAACTCATAGAGCTTTTGATGATCAGTGTGATCTGGCCAACGCTGGAATCTAGAGGAGCTCTAAACACATGGCCAGTGTTCCCCATGTAGCACTTGCTGAATTCTGGGATGCATCAGGAGAGATTGGGTTATAAGTGTCTCACAGCAGAGAGAAATTTCCCACAGGCTTGCAGTAGCAATGAAACAAAGAGAGATGAGGGCCGCATCAAATATGGCAGCTGTCCCCTCAAGACAGTTGCTGAACTTTGAAACAGTGTGGGGCAGAACAAAGAGCCTGAGCTCCTAAGAACAGAACGAAATCTTCCACAGTCTTTCAGAGTTGAGAAGATAGAGATCCACCAGACTGTCAGTCAAAAGCTCAAGTGGGCTCCATCCAAGGAACAAGATGACCCAGAGTTGTACTGGGACTATTACAACAGCAATTCAGCCCCGGCTCAGCTGAATCCTTGACTAGACTGAGATGATCAGTCTTTTATACCATTAAGAAACATGCAAAGAGCAGGGAAATGTGACTAATAATTAAAAGAAAAAGTAGAGAATAAAAGCAGACCCACAAATGATTCTGACCTTTGAGTTAGCAGACTAGGACTGTGTAATAAGTGTTATAAACTTGTGAGAGAAAATCTAGCAAAGGAAAAGAACACAACATATGAAAAGAGAAAGAATTTATAGAACTAGAATATATATATATATATATCTATATCTATCTATCTATCTATCTATATATATATATATAAAAGAATCAAATAGACGTTCTGGAACTGATAAATGCAATATCCAAAATTAAGAACTCACTAAATGAAATGCTTCCTTCAGTTCAGTTCAATTCAGTCGCTCAGTCATGTCCGACTCTTTGCGACCCCATGAATTGCAGCACGCCAGGCCTCCCTGTCCATCACCAACTCCCGGAGTTCACTCAAACTCACATCCATTGAGTCGGTGAAGCCATCCAGCCGATGCTTCCTTACTAGTTGGTAAATACCTACTGGTCCAAGCCTCCATGGCCACCTGGCCCTTCCTGGAATGCCCTGGACTTCCCTATGATCCAACAACTGAAATGTTTACTGCTGACCCAGCCTGGGGCTTCTAGGACCCTGCATTACCACTGCTGCAAGGATCCCTTCTGATTGGTTGGTGTCTGCACTTTTACCATTTGTCAACTGCTTTGATGTTACTTGGTCACTGAAAGTCCCCACCAGAAACAAGTGATTGAAGTTGGGAAGAAAGAATCTCTCAAAGGGGGCAATACCAGAATAAAAGGAAAAATGAAACGACATAGAAAGGGGTGTTTGTTCACTATGAGGTTCACTAACAGAGCCAGAAATCTGGACCCGAAGGCTGCTATTTGCTGAATTTACATTGTGCTAAATTTCGTATCTACCATGGCCAAGGAGAATGGAATGAGCTGTGGAGAAGAGATTGAGCGACAAGTTGGACTAGCTAGATGTGTTTGCTATGTTGCTTGGTCTCTGGAATCTGATCGAGTGGCAGCTCACACACCAGTTCATCTCACGGAACACTAAGGAGAGCTGCAGAGATTTGGGTTTCCTCAAAGGCGAAAGAATCTGGTGAGAACTAAATGCCTTTCAGAATGCAGGGCCAGAGAATAGTTTTCAGAAACAGATAATTCTGGGTTCAGAACCCACGCCTGCCATCGGCTGGTTGTTTCACCTTGGGCAAGTCACTTTGCCTCCTGTTTGTCTCATAAGCTGGTGGAAGGCACTGTTGGTTAACTGCCTAACCGTGTCCTCCCTTCTTTGCTGAAAAAGGCCTCATTGTTCTTTCAGAGTGTTTTACTCCTTCCCCCTCAACTCAGGGGTGAATCATCCTTGGTCTAGGCCACTGTAGTAATTCTACACTCTGGTCAGTGCTTGAATTAAGCATGTGTGTATGATGACCCAGTTCCAGCCATTGAGATGAGAGGGGTGATCAACCAAAAGCTTCTTAGAAAGCTTTTCTTGTACTTAAAAGAGCCCGTGCCTCTGCTAAACATTGTCTTGTTCAATTGGATGCCTGGAAATTCAGCAAAAATTTTACAGTCATGAGAGGAGCTGTCCTGGATATTGAAGCCAACTGAACAAAAAGACGGAAAGAACCTGGGTCCCTGATGACATCACTGAGCCTCCAATTTAACCAGTCCTAATGGGGAGAAATAGCAGTAACCTTCGATATGCAGATGACACCACCCTTATGGCAGAAAGTGAAGAGGAACTAAAAAGCCTCTTGATGAAAGTGAAAGTGGAGAGTGAAAAAGTTGGCTTAAAGCTCAACATTCAGAAAACGAAGATCATGGCATCTGGTCCCATCACTTCATGGGAAATAGATGGGGGAACAGTGGAAACAGTGTCAGACTTTATTTTGGGGGGCTCCAAAATCACTGCAGATGGTGACTGCAGCCATGAAATTAAAAGACACTTACTCCTTGGAAGAAAAGTTATGACCAACCTAGATAGTATATTCAAAAGCAGAGACATTACTTTGCCAACTAAGGTCCGTCTAGTCAAGGCTCTGGTTTTTCCTGTGGTCATGTATGGATGTGAGAGTTGGACGGTGAAGAAGGCTGGGTGCCGAAGAATTGATGCTTTTGAACTGTGGTGTTGGAGAAGACTCTTCAGAGTCCCTTGGACTGCAAGGAGATCCAACCAGTCCATTCTGAAGGAGATCAGGCCTGGGATTTCTTTGGAAGGAATGATGCTAAAGCTGAAACTCCAGTACTTAGGCCACCTCATGTGAAGAGTTGACTCATTGGAAAAGACTCTGATGTTGGGAGAGATTGGGGGCAGGAGGAGAAGGGGACGACAGAGGGTGAGACGGCTGGATGGCATCACTGACTCAATGGACGTCAGTCTGAGTGAACTCCGGGAGATGGTGACGGACAAGGAGGCCTGGCATGCTGCGGTTCATGGGGTCGCAAAGAGTCAGACACAACTGAGTGACTGAACTGAACTGAACTGAACTGAAAGCTGCCTTTCCCTGGTGGCTCAGACAGTAAAGCGTCTGTCTACAATGCGGGAGATCCAGGTTCGATCCCTGGGTTGGGAAAATCCCCTGGAGAAGGAAATGGCAATCCACTCCAGGACTATTGCCTGGAAAATCCCACGGACAGAGGAGCCTGGTTAGGCTACAGTCCATGGGGTCGCAAAGAGTCAGACACGACTGAGCGACTTCACTATCACTATCACAAGCTGCCCTTGCTATGGACTTCTTGCTACATATGTTGTTTAGTCACTAAGTCATGTCCGACTCTTTTGTGACACCATGGACTGTAGCCTGGTAAGCTCCTCTGTCCCTGAGATTTCTCAGGCAAGAATACTAGAGTGGGTAGCCATTTCCTTCTCCAGGGGATCTTACTGACCCAGGGGTCAAACCCACATCTTCTGCTTTGGCAGGTAGATTCTTTACAACCTAGCCACCAGGGAAGTTCTATTACATATGAAATAACTAATTTCCTTATTGTGAGTTTGAGATTTCTCTTATGCAGAGTCAAAAACTTCCTAATGAACTCTGGATTGTGTTACTAAAGATTAGATTAAATCAAATAATTTGTGTAAAGCACTTAGCATAGTTCCTGGTATAAAAAGTGCCTAAGGGACTCCCCTGGTGGCCCAGTGGCTAACACTCCGTGTTCCCAATGCAGGGGGCCCTGGTTTGACCCCTAGTCTGGAAGCTAGATCCCACACGCCGCAACTAAGACCCCATGCAGCCAAGTAAATAAATAAAAATTTCCAAAAGTACTCAAAAGAATAACAGGTATTATTTTTATACCACCACCATCATCAGTATCATTATTATTTTATTTCACTTATTGCTTCAGCTCTGGTTATAGGCAGAGAAAACTAAGTCTGGGATTTAAAGATGTGATGATAGGGATGAAGGTGTCAGAGGAAGGGAGGTGAATCCAGGTACTTTGGCTCCTCATCCAGTGGTCCTTCTAACAGTGGTTTTAGTTAAGAGTTTTTCTTTGCTGGTATGTGTGCATAAGGCAATAGAAACTGACATAATTTAGTACAAACAAAAAAATGATTTTTTGAAGGTTATGGAGTATGTCACCTAAATGAAGAAAGAGATGAACAAAGAAAATTTAGTTAAGGAAGGAATTAGGACGATACCAGATACCTCTGTGGTCAGCATCCATGGGCCTCATGCCATTGGTGTGACTGTTTCAGGAGGGTGTTTTTGTTTGTTTGCTTGTTAAGTGCTGTTAGGAACTCATAAGTTTAAGCATATTTAAGGAGCTTGGGTTCAATGAAGTTATAATACTTATTGACTATCCCATCATTGGCCAGTGGGATTGTGGGAGCCTCCCATCTGTTCCTAATCCCTCTTGGTCCAAATCCAGTAGAGTTTGATGGGCTCTTACTTTCTGTGGACTCAATTTCCCAGATAATGTCTAAGATCCTTCTTGTTCTTCTTCTTCTTTTTTGTATCTATCTGTTTGGTTGGGACGGGTATTGTGGCCCGTGGGATCTTTGATTTTCGTTGATGCATGTGGTATCTAGTTCCCTGACCGGGAATCAAACCCAGGGCCCTTGCATTTAAAGTGCAGTCTTAGCCACTGGACCACCAGGGAAGTCCCTAGATTATATTTAAGGAATTATTGTTCATTTTTTAGATGTGATAATGTTGTAGTTATAAAATACTTATCTTTCAGAGTGACATACTAGAATATTTATGGGTAAAATTATACAATGTCTCAGACTTGCTTCAAAATAACCTGTGAGAAGATTTAGGGGTTTGTTGGATAGGAGCACTGGAAAGTTACATAAGCCGTAAGGGATGATTCTTGGAACTGGTTAATGGGTGTATGTGAGTTTATTTTGTGTTCTCTGTACTGTATATGTTTGAAACTTAATAAGCATTTAAGGAGGTATGTGCCAGCACTGAGGACTCTGAGATGAAGCAGATACCATCCCTCCTCTAGAGCATCTTACAGCCTGGTTCCCAAACTCTTATCACCAAGCACCTTTTCTGTTATTCTTTATCCTGGCAAGCCCCATGTTCAAATGATTCTGATCAGTAAATAAAGCTATTTATCATGTAATAATTTAAAATTACTGTATCTCTGTATGGTGGATGGACCTGGAGATTATCATACTAAGTGAGGTAAGTCAGATACAGACAAATATCATGATATTGTTTATATGTTGAATCTAAAATATGACAAATGAATGAACAAAAGAATTTATTTACAAAACAAAAGTAGACCACAGACATAGAAAGCAGACTTATGGTTACCAAAGGGGGAAGGGGGAATAAATTAGGAGTTTGGGATTAAAATATACACACTACTAAGTATAAAATAAATGATAAGAACCACATTGTAAACCAACTCTACTTCAATAAGTGAATAAATAATAAAAATACTGTAGGTCTTGAATGGCTTGAAATGTTCAAACATTCTGCTCTTACGGCGCCTGAAAGGAAGCCTTGGCTGGGAACCACAAAGTTGTCCAGCTTTAAAATTTTAAGGAGATGGAAATGAGGTAGACGAAGAGGCTGCTAAGGCCATAGATCGGCAGAAGCGGGACTGGGGCCTAGTGCTCCTAAGTCCATTGTTTTTTCCAGTGTACCATCAGAGGTATTTTTGGAGTGTGTATATTATCTAGTTTACTGTACTGGAAACAGTCATATATGAGCCTGTCACTTTTTTTTTTTTTTTTTTTTAAGGCTCAGCTATGCCAGTTTTTTCAACTTTTCTTCGTAGATTTTATTTACTCACCACCTTCTCATACTATTTCAGGCTGTCTGACACATTGCCACTTTGTTTAAAATTTTCCTCCATGGCAGGTTTCTTAGCACTTATTTTCCTCACCCCTCTTCAGTTAAGAGTGGAACTAAGTGAAAATGTCAAGCACAGCCATGGTTATCTGGGGGCAGGTTGGCCAATTTTCTGTCAATCATGGTAAAAACAAAGCAAAAAACTCCCAGAGCTACCATACAATAGGCATAGAACGGCAATCACTAGATGCCACATGGATTAACTTTAATATTAGAATGTCCTTTCACCAGTCCCACTGTGTACAGGTTGGTATACTGAGAAATGTCTGTATATGAGAATTCAGTATTTTATTTTGAATGCTTGTCACAAACACTTTTACTGAAGTTTTCTGGTGTTAAAGGGCACCTTAGCAATGCTTCAGTTGCAACCTCTTCTCCACTGAAGATTTTCCTCTCAAAATGGCAGGACCACACACCTCCTCCCAAGCCTCCATGTAGCTTACTCTGTAGAGCCAATAATCAACCTTGAGTGCCAATGTTCTCATATTCAAGATTGAAATCTTTAAAAGCCCTTTTGGATGGTACTGTGGTCAGCCCTTGTCTCTTCTGGGAATTACTTGGTTTCCTTCCTGAATTTCTATCAAGGAGAAAAAGAGGCTTGATCTGCCCCCAGCCAGAACAAGAAGTGGCTTTCACAGCAGCTGATTGGAATGGAAAACCAGGATCAGATCCTCCTCCAAAAAGCTCTCACGTGAAAAGGGATGAAGTTTCAGTTATCTGCTCCAATTTGAGAGGGTCCAAAAGCTTCTCGAAAATCCAGAATTTCTTATTTAAATTAATGAAAGAAGAAACACAAGCTATAAGTAGAGCCAAGTTTTATACCTCATACACTCAAGGGTCCAGGAGAGTCTTTGAACCCCAACACCACAGTTTAAGAGCTGAATATGAGGAGTAACTATCAGCACCAGGAAAAATCCCTCAGGACAGGATGCTCCATCACCCCACAGCCTGCACGCTTGGCTTCAATTCTGCCTTCTGATGTTCCCAGGACACCTTGCAGGTCAACCTACTTGCCTACACCCTGCCTCCCTGATATTCCTGCTTTACTTCCAATCTAGAAATTCACAACTGCCTATGGTACAAGTTTATCAAACTGGACATCAAAGAGCCCATTATCTCCACTGGATAAAAGTTATTTGGTACAAGAGTTAGAAAAAAATCATAATTAATAGCAAAATATTTGAAGGATTTCCATTAAAGTCAGGAACAAGACAGGCAACTCACTGTGGTGCAGTAATGCAATGGACAAGGAAAGGAACAGGAAGCACACACAGAGCAGAGAGGGAAAGAGAGCTTCCTGTTTCCCCTCCTTCCTCACTGCTGATGGCTTCCTCTCCAGTCTTGATTTTACCGCTCAGTCTGTGGCAAGGAGCAGATGGAAAACAGCCCATAGTTTAAGATGCCTGTGTGGTAAGGCAATTAGTAGCACTTCCTGACTTTACTGTTACTAGGTTGATCATTTCCTCTTGGCTGTCTGGAGCCAAGGGAGGAAACAAAATAGAAAAGGAAAATTAAAAAGAGAAAGAAAAAAATGACTTTACTGGTTAGTTTCCAAGATACCATAAAGCTGGGAGGAGAAACAAAAAGCAAGAATTGAGCAAGAAGGACAAGAAAAAGAGAAGACGAATCAACACGTGGATGATGGATGAGTAGCCAGGGGTAGGACAGAGGGCTAGAAGCCTGAGCTGGAGAAAATGGGAAGAAATAAAAGCCAGCAAAACACCTGGATGCAGGACTTAATGTGTTATCTTGACTGAAGGAGTTTGGCGGTGTCTGATTTGGAGCTGGGTTAGCAGGAAGATTTGACTGGGACAAAAGTAGCTTGCAGAGGCATAAAGTGCTATTTGTTAGTTCAGTTGCTCAGTCATGTCTGACTCTTTGCAACCCCATGGACTGCAGCACGTCAGGCCTCCATGTCCGTCACCAACTCCTGGAGTTTACTCAAACTCATGTGCATTGAGTCAGTGATGCCATCCAACCATCTCATCCTGTGTCGTCCCCTTCTCCTGAATTCAATCTTTCCCAGCATCAGGGTCTTTTCAAATGAGTCAGTTCTTTGCATCAGGTGGCCAAAGTATTGGAGTTTCAGCTTCAACATCAATCCTTCCAATGAATATTCAGGACTGATCTTTAGGATGGACTGGTTGGATCTCCTTGCAGTCCAAGGGACTCTCAAGAGTCTTTTCCAACACCATATTTCAAAAGCATCAATTGTTTGGTGCTCAGCCTCTTCATAGTCCAACTCACATCCATACATGACCACTGGGAAAACCATAGCCTTGACTAGACAGACCTTTGTTGGCAAAGTAGAGCGCTATTACATCCTAAGTATAGATTGTGGAAGCTCCAAGTCCTTAGAGATATGCCAGGTACTCTGCTAAGTGGTTTACATCCACTGGGTCATTCAATTTAACCCTTACCCAACTTCTGTTAGGTAGGTGCTCTTAGTTTTTCCCTTTGTACAGGTGAAGAAACTGGGGTTCAGAGAAATTAAGTCATTTGCCCAAGATCAGTCATTTAAGAAAAAGTAGGTTGGGATTCAACCCAAGACTGCTAATTCCAGAGCCTTGGCTGAGTGATGTTCAGCTTTGCTTCTCCAAATTCTTATCTGACTTGACCTAGTTTGCCACCCAAGATTGGGTATATTCAAAGGGTAGGATGGGAGGGGTTGCTATGCACCATGTAGGCAGTTAAGAAGAATTTTCTCAGACCAGTGAAATCACAGATGCCAGTGTTCTAATATTCACATCAAAGAGTCTTTGGAGAGGCTTGGTTGATTAGTCTGGAGGATAGAAAGGTGAGACACTGGATATTTGAGGGACTGACTTGGAAGAGGCAATCGTCTCCTGAGTCATTCAAGAGAGAAGACCGTGAGTATGATGGGAAGTGGATTACAATTCAGTCTTGGGTCAGACTTTTGGTCAAGACTTTCTGAAAGCGGGATGAGCTGCTTTAGGCTGTGGAAGCTCCCTGATACTGAGGGTGCCCACTGTTCATTCATCCAATCATTTTGATTCCTGCAGGGGATCCACAACGTGCCATCTCTATTCTAGGGAGGCAAATCGGTTCACTCCTTTCCTGGAGATTGCATTTCAGTGGGGAAAAAAGGCAGCAAATAAAATATAGAGATGAACGATTATATGAACTGCTTATAAATCACAACATGTGTTATGAAGGAAATAAACAGGGCCTGAGACAGGCGATAAGGGAGGAAGCTGCAGCGGTTCAGTGGGTGCTCCCGGATCCCGTCCTGGTTCCTGCATGCCAGTCCCCTGGCGCTTTTTCTGTGCACTTTTGCTGTAAGATTCGGCTCTTGGTACTTAGTTCCAAGGAAAGCCCTTGGGCCACTGGAGCTTTTTGCCTGTATGTGCAGAGAGCGACTTCGAACTGCTCTTAGCCCAGGACTCGGTGGAGAGTGAAGTGTGGGAGAGTGGAGTGTGGAAGCCCAGGAACGATATCCTCCTAGGCTTCTTCCCGTGGGGTCTTCTGTTCACCTGTGCAGCTCCCCCTACTCCCTAACCAGTTTCTCCTGGGGGCACTTTTAAAACAAAACACTTGCTTATGAATCCTTGTCTTGGGATCTGCTTCTGAGGGACTTGACCCAAGTTGAGGACACAGTTATGATCTGATTGACATTTTAAAAGATAACTTGGTTCCTGGGGGAGAACAGACTGTGAGACTGGAAGTTTGAAAGTGAGGGGACCAGTTAGACTCCTAGCAATCCAGGCGAGGGATGAGGGAGGCTTGCTCTAGGTGGATGCCAGGGGTGATACTGGGAAGAGGAGAGATTTAGGATCTCAACAAGAATTGACAAGGTTTGCTTGGAAATGACTGAAGGAAAAAAAGGAATCAAAAATGTCTCCTAGATCAAATGAGGCCATGTGTTGATAACACAGATAGAAACCCCCTCGCTGAGTGGGAAGTAGAACTGGATGAATTCAAACCATGTATCCACTGGAAAATCCATTTGCAATGGCTGGATTTAGCAACCAAATGAGATGGGAGCTAAAGATGGCAACACCTGAGAATAAACATAAAAAACAAAGGGAGTATACATAGACTGGCAGGTAGCTTGCAAAAATCATTAAAGTATTATAACAAATTTCTTTTGAATTATCTAATGTAAGGGGTTTGCATTTCCTGTTCCTACTGGAATCCAGTCGCTAAGTCAGGTCTGACTCTTTGCAACCCCATGGACCACAGCATCCCAGGCTCCTCTATGCTTCACTATCCGGAGTTTGCTCAAACGCGTCTCCACTGAATCGATGACGCTATGCTTAGCGGTTCATTTACCCTTTACAATGACTCTTTCAGGTGGTGCTTTTGTATTTGATTCTCCTTTGGGGGCTGAAGCCATCACGGCTTAGCCACATGCCCAAAGTCAAATAGCTGAGAGTGGCTGAGTTGGGATCTGAACCAGAAGCCCTGTTCCACACCCCAAGTTCTAATTGTTAAGTTATGATGATTAAACTGACAGAGGAAAAGAAAATGCTCTTAGGGGAAACTTGAGCACTTCCTCTGCCTACACAAAACTTCAGTCATCCCAGGGCATTGGAGCTGATTCTCACTGTCCCACACACCAGAGCCACTCAGCATCCATGCCAACTGCCCTCTGTTCCTGCCCAATCCCATCGTCCCAGTTCTTCAGGGAGCCCAGCTAGCTCTGCTCTACAAAACAGGCTTCTCTGATTTCTTCCTTGGGTTTCTAGTGAGCAACACACGCTCTTGAAAAAGTCCATCCTTCTGGGCTTCAGGAGTTTCATTAGAGTTGACCCCAGCATAGCTTGCTTAGGGACCTTGAGATCCATTCAACTCACGATTCCCAGTAACTGCTCTGTGCTAGGCTCTGCGGCTGGGAATGAGAGTAGGAAAAGAAATACGCAATCTGTGTCTTTGGGAAGTAAATCAAGTGTCAAGCACGTCATCCAAGTGACACAGGTCTAGAAGGCTGAATACTCCCAATTTTGTAGAGACCTGAAGGGCCTTTTCTAGTTTAAAAAGGGAGGTGGTGGTGGTTGAGTCGCTATATTATGTCCGACTCTTGTGACCCCATGGACTGTAGCCTCTGTCCATGGGATTCTCCAGGCAAGAATACTGGAGTGGGTTGCCATTTCCTTCCCCAGGAGATTTTCCCAACCCAGGAATCGAATCTCGGGTCCCCTGCAATGCAGACAGATTCTTTACCGACAGCCGGAAAAGATTCTTGCCACACAAGAATGTGTGGCAAGATAATAAATGTCCGATAATAAAGGATTAGTTAACTCACTGATACGTTGTACTTCTCCACACCACAAGACATTCTCAAAGTCCTTAAGAAGAATTCTGAATCACCTGGGTTTCATAATATATTTTTGAGAAGTGCAGGGGTAGAGGGGGGTAGTATAACATTTTGCAAATTGTGATGCCATTTACATGGGAAAAAAGATACATTGTATGCATAGTTAAGTGACCAGGCTTCACTGGTGACTCAAGGGTAAAGAATCTGCCTGCAATGCAGGAGACACAGAAGACACAGGTTCGATTTTTGGGTTGGGAAGATCCTCTGGTGGAATAATAGATGGCAACCCACTCCAGTGTTCTTGCCTGGAGAATCCCACGGACAGAAGATTGGCGGGCTGTGGTCCACGGGGTTGCAAAGAGTTGGACACAACTGAAGTGACTAAGCATATCATGCATGGTTAATAGTGATTATCTCGAAATAGTGAAACTTTTGGTGGATTTTGTTTTCATCTTATGATTGGCTTGAAAGATTTGATTTTAAAATAATGTATTTAGAAGACTAAAGACTACATACTGTACCATCCCGACTACATGACATTCTGGAAAAGGCAAATCTGTGGAGATAGCTAAAAGATCAATGGTTGCTAGGAGTTTGGGTGGAGGTAGGGAGGAATGAAGGAGGAATAGGTGGAGCACAGGGGATTTTTAGGGCAGTGGAACTACTCTGTGTGATATTGTAATGATGGATACCTGTCACTATACATTTGTCAAAACCTTCCCTGGTGGCTCAGACAGGAAAGCGTCTGTCTACAATTCTGGAGACCCAGGTTTGATCCCTGGGTTGGGAAGATCCACTGGAGAAGGAAATGGCAATCCACTCTAGTACTATTGCCTGGAAAAATCCCATGGACAGAGGAGCCTGATAGGCTACAGTCCACGGGGTCGCAAAGAGTCGGACACGACTGAACGACTTCACTCACTCATTCATTCATAGAATATACAACACAAAGAATGAACCCTCATGTAAACTATGGACTTTAGTTAACAGCAATATACCAATATTGACTCCATTGTAACAAATGGACCATACTAAGACAAGATATTAATATTAGGGAAAACTGTATGTAAGTGTTGGGGATGAGGGTAAGAAGGTATATGGAAACCTCATGTACTTTCTGCTTAATTTTTCTGTAAACTTAAAACTGCTCTGAAAAATAGTCTATTAATTTCTTTTCTTTTTTTGGCAGCATGTGGAGCTTGTGGTATCTTAGTTTCCTGACCAGGAATCAAATCCCCACTCTGGCTAGTGGAAATGGGGAGTCTTAATCACTGGACTGCCAGGGAAGTTCAGTCTATTATTTTAAAAAATAGCAATCTATTCTATATTTCAAATGTGCAGAACAATACAGAGAATATAGTGAACACAGATTTATTTACCACATAGATTTAATAAGCCTTAAGATTTTGGCATATTTGTTTTAGATTAATTTTTAAAGAAATTACAGAAACAAAGCCTCTTTACATCACTTCCATTTAGTTTCAACTTCTTTCTTCCCTCACCAGAGAAAATTCCTTCCATCCATTTTCCTTTTTTTTTGCATGCTTGTCAACATTAATAATATATATATATTTTATATTTTACTTCTCAAAAATGGGATTATATACTTGACTTTGAAATTTACCTTTTTATTAATCTTGTCATAAGAATTATGTGTTGATACATGAAGCTCCAATTCATTCACTTTAACTACTGTATAATATTCCACAATATACCAAAATAATGACAAGGTTTAAAATAATGTTTGGGGATATACGTTAATGATAGGGGCTTCCTAGGTGGCACTAGTGGTAAAGAACCAGCTTGCCAATACAGGAGACATACGAGATGCAGGGGCGATCCCTGGGTTAAGAAGATCCCATGGAGAAGGGCCTGGCAACACTCTATTATTCACGCCTGGGGAATCCCATGGATAGAGGAGACTGATGGGCTACAGTCTAGGGTGGCAAAGAGTTGGAAACAACTGAAGCGATTTAGCACACACACATACATATGTTGATGATATAGGGAAGTGCTCAAGATATTGAGAGAAAAAAGAGATATAAAATCTTACTTACAGTATGACACAAAAGGGACTTCCCTGGTGACTCAGTTGTAAAGATTTCACCTGCTAATGCAGGAGATGCGAGTTTGATCCCTGGGTCAGAGAATATCCACAGGAGAAGGAAATGATAACCCACTCCAGTATTCTTGCCTGGGAAATCCCATGGACAGAGGAGCCTGGCGGGCTACAGGCCATGGGCTCTCAAAAACATCGGAGTCAACTTAGTGACTAAACAATAACAATGACACAAAGCACATGGGTACACAATAAAATGCTGCAATGGCAAACAAAAATGTTACAAACATAAACAATATTACTTTTGGAATGTGGGATTAGAGATAGTTTCTCATATTTCCTAAACTTATACAGCAAATAAGCCTTCATTTAATAATTTTTTAAAAAGTAAGGCTAAAAGCATGCAGCCCTACTAACACAGGAATTTGAGCTATGTATCCCATGAAATTGTCACCTTATTCCCCACCTCTGTTGGCAGAGTCCCCAGACACTCTGTAAACAGCCCTGCCCTATGAACTCCTGTTGTCTCACAGAGAGGCAGCAACTGGCCCTGCGGCTCCTGTTCCAGTAGTCACATCTTCCTGATCACCAACATTGAGCTGGTTTTTGATGCCTGATACCCGCAACGCAATTACGGGATTGGTTATAATTATGCTCGCAGTGATATTATAGGATCGGATATAAATATACTTGCTACATGTGAAAAGAGTTTATTTCTGTTCACAGTTTGCCATCTGGCTGCAGTACACCCTTTCCTAGCTGAGAGGGGGAAGAGCACTATCAAAGCCAGAGGTGAAATGGGAGTCAGATTGGAGGCTTTGAATAATCCAAAAAATCATCTCAACATGTGTGACAGGGCCAGAATGTCAGGAATCACAGGAGAGAGGCAGCAGGTTTTACCAGGTCTGTGTTTTTCCTTCTGTGCTCTGAGCTTGGAACGGAATTTGATCAGGCTTGCTCAGAACTTCCTAAGTCACAGGACTCCTGTGGACCTGAAGGCCCCCTCCTCAGAGAGGTACCCACGCTCCCCACCTTCTGCCTTGGTCTCTGCCCTGACCTCAAGTCCTACATTTCCACCTGTCTGCTGAATGGCTCCCTCTTCCTGTCCTGCTGTCTCATCAAACTAAATTCAGAACGATTTCTTCTCAACAGCTCAAACTAGATCTTCCCCCTGACTTTTCTATTTCTCTTAATGGCAACACTATGATCCTAGCCATCTGAGCGGGGCGGGGGCGAGGGGGAGGAACCATCTTTTATCTCCTTTTACTTAGGACTCTGTATCTCAGTAGAAGGCAAGTCGTGCATTGAATTCCTTTATGAATTCAGTTCCTGGATCTAGCACAGTTCCTGGCTCTGGATGGTTACTAAGTATTTTTTTGAAACGATGAACAAAAAGATGAATGAAATACTTCTTCCTTTCCATCGCCCATGGTTACCTCCCAGCCCTTGTTGCCTCACACCAGGACTATTGCTATAACCTCTCAACTGATTGTTCTGCCTCCCATCTTTCTAGGCTTCAGTTCATCCTGTTGTTGCCACCAGGCAAGTCATGCTCACCTGCCATTTACATCACACGACTCCCCTGTTGAAAAGCTTTTGGTGACTCCTCACTGGCTACCAGATAGAATTCAAACTCATGATCTTAGGCTTCAAGGCCACTACATTCTAGCTTCAATTAACATCTCTAACCATTTACCTGAAACTACTCACACTTCTAAACCCTACTCTTCTCATGCATCTTGCCCTTGACCATCTCCAAGACCATCCTCAGGCCATTTCCCTATGGGAAATGGGGATGTTCCCACTTCGATCTGTTCTCCAGGGTACGTAATATCTGAGCTAAAACTAGAAGTGTGACTAGGATGAAGTAAAACCATTATTCTTCTGTTTAAATTTTTTTTAATTAAAAAAAAATTTTTTTTCCCCCATGCTGCACACAGCACGTGGGATCTTAGTTCCTTGGCCAGGGAAACAACTCGCACCTCCTGCGGTGGAAGGTGAAGTCCTAATCATTGGACCACCAGGGAAGCCCCATTCCTCTATTTAACAAATATTTACTAAATTTCCACCCTTCTGGGTGCTGGGCCAGCACCTTCCTCTGAGGGTGAGACTCACCATTTCAGGCCATCCCTCCAGGACCTTGGGATGCTCTCACCCTGGACCTTCTTGGTCAGACTGGGCCTTCAGTCTGGGCCTTCTTGGTTTTCTGGCCATTCTTAGGTTTAATCTGCTGACTTCACAGGAGATATTGTGTGTGTGTTAGTTGCTCAGTCATGTCCAGCTCTTTGAGATTCCATGGACTGTAGCCCACCAGGCTCCTCTGTCCTTGGAATTCTCCAGGCAAGAATACTGGAATGGGTTGCCACTCCCTTCTCCAACAGGAGACACTGGCCATTGTTTTTTCCTAATGGTTGCCTTGGAGCTAGCAGACTAGCCAGGCCTGTGGGGCTCACCTTTTGCCTGGGCCCCAATTCCTGCAGGACACCCACCTCCCATCAGTGGTTAGATTTTATGTTAACCAGTTCCTTCCACACTTACCTGAGCCAAACCATTCCAGTTAGGCCTCCCACGGGCCAAGTAGGTTACCAAACAGAAAGGTCATCAGACCTTCCCAAGCAATGTTGTGACTGTGGAAAAGGCCTGACTGGAATAAAAACTAAGCTATAAAACAACATGGATTACATGGATTATTTTCAAAATAATTCTGCATGGTGAGAAAATTTTGCAAGATGAAATTTAATAGAGATGATTTAAATTTTTTCTTCTCGCTTATCAATTATTTTCAATTTTTTCCACAATGATCACATCTTCCTAGTAGATTATTTAAGGGAAAATGAGCTTAGTGGCACAAGAAATAATAGAACTTTAAAACAGATCACTATATATTGTGTTTTATAAATGAATTATATAAATTCATTTATAAATGAATTAATAGAACAATGCTTTTGAGATTTGTTCTCTTGGAAAGTTCAGAATGCTGTTCCTTGCTAATTATATCACCTATTACAGAGGGTGGTTTTAAAACATAGAATTTAGCATTTTCTTGCACAACTGAAAGTCCCCACTTCTCACACATGTTGGCTGTCCAGGCCTCTTAGTCACAGTTGCCAAATCTTGGCATGTACCAACCCCTGGGCACATGAAACCCTGGGTAAGGGAGTTATCCTGGCCTGGCCCACAGGAGCTTAGACAAGAATTGCCACAGAAGCACCAAAACAATAGAATGTGATGTCGTGGGCAACTCGGGGGGGATAATGCTAGATTGAAATGCATGTTTGCATCATTGATTCTCCCTGCTGATTGAGCCCTGTTTATCTCATTTGGCAGATCAGCCTCAAAGTGCATGAACTATTTGTGCCTCATTAGTTTCCAATAGATTGATTCTGCTAGGATTGCGAATTGGCCGTCTTACACTGCAGCCTGCAGGAGCCAGCTCTGGCTCAGCCTCAGGGCACAGGCACAGGGCGCAGCAGCAGCCCCTGCACTACTGCCACCAGCAAGAGCCTGGGGAGCTGAGCCACGGCCAGGAGGACAGCATTGCCTTGGGCCTTTCCCGGAACCAGGTAGGATGAAATAGGCACCTAAAGAAAGCAAACTCGGGCCATCTCCACTCTGTTGGCATTCTGTCTCAAGTACATGCTCTCCATGTCTTCTCTCTCCTCTTTCCCCTAAGTCTCCCCATCCTCAATCTTAGCCCCCTCTTCAAAAGTAAGGAAAATAAAGATAACATTTTCAAAAGAAAAACACAAAATAAATAAAACTGAAGACCAGTTTATAAAACAGTGAGTGCCAAGCTACTTACAATATAATGATTAGAGAGAAAAGCAGAATATAAAACTGAATATACAATGTGACATTATTTTGTAAAGAATATACAAAATATATATGCATAGAAAAAAAAGATTAAAAGGAAAAATGCAAGCCAAATGGGGATAGTGGTAGCTTTGGACTTTGGGGATATGGATGCCTTCTTGCCTAAAATGATTAGTTGCAAATATATTTATCCTCAGAAAAATTTTATTGAAATATATACAGTAATAATACATACATAAAATAATAAATTGGCCCATGCTCTTCATTCAGCAAGGTGTACTGGTTCTGCCAGTTAAAATAACAGAAAACTAACTCAAGCTAGTTTGGCAGTTCCTCAAAAAGTTAAATAGAAAGTTACCGTAAGACCCAGCAATTCCACTTCTAGGTATATATCCCAGGGAATTGAAAACATGTTCATACAAAAATTTGTACGTGAATGTTCATAACAGAATTGTTCATAATAACCAAAAAGTGGAAACAAACCAAATGTCTATCAACTGATGATAGGATAAACAAATTGTAGTATATGTGCATAGTGGAATGTTATTTAATCATAAAAAAGAACAAAGTATTGATCATGCTACAGTAAGGATGAACCTTTTTCACATTATTATAAGTGAGAGAAGCCAGACACAAAGGGCCACGTGTTGTATGACTCCATTTATATGAGATGTCCAGAACAGCTAAACCTATAGAGACAGAAAGTACATTGGTAATTACCAGGGATTAGGGGAAGAGGGAAGCAGGGGACCAGGGGTGGTGACTGCTAATAGATACAAGTTTCTTTCTGCAGTGATGAAAATGTTCTGGATTAGTTTGTGGCAATGGTTGCACAACCTCACAAATACACTAAAAACCACTGAACTGTATACTTTTAAAGTGTAAATGTTCTGATATGTGAATTTATCTCAATTTAGAAAAAAAAAAGTGTGTCTATCACACCGTCTTGTAATCATCCATGTCTTTATCAGTCTCTCTCACTTCACTGTGAGCATCTAGAAGATGAGGGCCTATCCTTGTTCTCTGGTTTTCCAGCCCTGAGTAGAGGACCTGGGACAGAGTGGACACATGATTTGTTAATTGAATGATTTGAGGGTTCTCTCCCCACGATCCCAGGGCTGCCTAGCTGGCTCTTCTCCCCTTCAATGAACTGTCTGAGTGTTAGAAGCCCTAGTCCAGGTATAGTATTCTCTGGAACCCAAGACTGGAGCAGCCTACAGTTTATTTTTAAACTATTTATTGATTTGGCTGTGTCAGGTCTTAGTTGTGGCACCTGGGATCTTTGAGATTCTTGCAGCATGTAGAATTTTCAGTTGTGAGATGTGGAATCTAGTTCCCTGATGAGGGATGGAAGCTGGGCCCCCTGCACTGGGAGTGTGGGGGTCTTAGCCACTGGACCATCAGGGAAGTCCCTCAGCCTACAGTTGAAATACTAACTGGTGGAATCACATTGTTTAACCCCATTGAACCTAGTCCAGGGGTCACACTGGGTCAGACAGAGGGGCTGCTACTGACCCCTTGGGGTCCTCACTTCCTTTTTGTTAGAGTGCTTTCCATCTTTGGAGGTGGCAGAATGGGCTGCAAAAGACCCTGAGAAACTGAGTCTAGCATGCTTTCTGGTTCTATTTCTAGGACTTCCCTATTTCTAATAAATGTCAAATGCAGAAGCCCTTGGTTCTTTTGGCCTAAGGGAGGAGATATGTATCTCTGTCCACTTCTTGTATAAAGTCCAGTTGCCCTCACTTCCTGAGCCAAAGGACATGATTCTTTCAGATTATCTCCTTTCTACAGACACAGTCAGATAAACAGGTAGCCCAAGCAAGCACAGCTTAGATTGCCCATTGAAAGAGGGTTGCAAACATCCCTGGAAATGGGTAATTCTCTGAGACCGCCTCTCACAGAGAGGCACACACATCTGAGAGA
The DNA here is from genome assembly GCF_001704415.2 of Capra hircus. Lineage (NCBI taxonomy): Eukaryota > Metazoa > Chordata > Mammalia > Artiodactyla > Bovidae > Capra > Capra hircus. The sequence continues at coordinate 34,527,281 of NC_030833.1, forward strand.
GTTGCCTAGTTTAGCCAGTTGGAGCAGCAAGGTGGAAAGATCCCTTAGAGGCATGGCCCAGTAACTAGAGATGGTCACTAAAATACCATTCACAAAAGTGGGTCGAGGTAACCGAAGATTTAGAAGACAGGTTTAAGAGACAGGGCAAGCGAGTCTGGAGACAGGTCAGACTTGCTGAGGTAATGGAGAATGGCTGATACCTGATAGGCACGCCCGCCATCTTCCCGACTGCCCTTTCCCCAGGGCTCGGTGTCTCCTCTTGGTGAATGCTGACAAAATGTTGCTAACCTGCCCGGGGCACCCAGGTGACTCAATCTGGTCTTGTGTAATGAGTTCTCTCAGTGAACTCTTCCAATCACCTCTGACAAGCTTCCAACAGCTTCCAGAATGTCAGTTATTCCCTTAACACCATTGCTGTTGATTTTTTAACCTTGTTAAGGCTACATTAGTTTACTGAGGCTTGTTGCCCCATTTCTGCAATCGCTGTATATTTTCCCCCAGGCCATTTAAAACAGTCTGTATTTCTCTCTCTTGCCATCTCTCTCAGGTTCTCTTGTTCTCCCCTACTTCTCCTGTGCCACCTTCTTTTCCCTCTTTCTGGCTTCCCCCTTTCGATCTCTCCAACCTCAGCCAGAATGCACCTCTCAGAATGGTCAGCTCTATCCACCAGCTATAAAAATGGTTTTCGCAAGTAAACGCTTCACTAACTGAATTGCTTTAGAATAGTGAGTCTTTCTCAAGTAAACACAGCATATTGTATTCAGTGAATCCCCTGCCTAGTCAGGAAAAAATTATCTCCTAGCAGCTTCCTTCAGACTGCCTATTCTTCTTGTTCCAGGTCCAAACCCCCAACCTAGGACAGACCCTTCCATTAATACAGTGGAAGTGGTCAGAAGTGCGTGCTGTGCGTCTGGTTACTCCCAAAGGTCCACCCAGGTCAACACTGAAATGTCTCATTTCCACTATCTAATAGTATGAAGTGAAGTCGCTCAGTCGTGTCCGACTCTTTGCGACCCGTGGACTGTAGCCCACCAAGCTCTTCCGTCCATGGGATTCTCCAGGCAAGAATACTGGAGTGGGTTGCCATTTTCTTCTCCAGGGGATCTTCCCAACCCAGGGATTGAACCCAGGTCTCCCACATTGCAGGCAGAAGCTTTAGCCTCTGCACCACCAGGGAAGCCTCTTATGAAGCAGTCTCAAACTTTATGCCCCTGGAAATAAAAAAACACAAGTGTATAGAACTGGGATTCTATTATGTACACATATTTTCATCTAAGCAACAACACACGATCAAATCAATTTCCTTCTTTATCCCTCTATTTCCCCATCTGTAGATTAATCATTAAGACTCTAGGATCTGAAAGTGGCTCTCAGCTCCTCCGTCCTGTGACGTAAAACTCCCTGGCAATCATCTCATTCTTTGAACCATTTAATGCAGTTTTTTTGTTACTTTCTTTCTCCACCCATGTGAGTTTCTGGAGGGCAGGAATTGCACTGCCCCCATCCCCACCCCCTCTACACTGGACAGCGAGGAGACCAAACCAGTCAATCCTAAAGGAAGTCGACCCTGAATATTCACTGGATATACCCATGCTGAAGCTGAAGCTCCAATACTTTGGCCACCTCATTTAGAAGAACCAACTCTTTGGAAAAGACCCTGATGCTGGGAAAGATTGAGGGCAGGAGAAGGGAGAGACAGAGGGTGAGATGGTTGTATGATATCACCGACTCAATGGACATGGGTTTGAGCAAACTCCGGGTGACAGTGGAGTACGAACAGGGAAGCCTGGCATGGTGTTCATGAGGTCGAAAAGAGTCAGGCACAACTTAGCGACTGAACAACTACAGCAAACAATAAGACATGTTGGAGCAAGCGTTTTTAGATCGATAAACAGAGGCCTGGTGGCTAGACCATTGGGGTGACTGATTCATTCTCATCTTGACCTTGCTTCCTAACCACAGTGATGTCCTTGGTCCCTGCCTCCTCTCATTCTCTACGTGGCCCCATTCCTGACCAGCCTCCACTCATCTCTCCGAAATCCCCAAATGCAGCATCTGCCAGCCCTGACCTCCAAAATATGTGGAATTCTTGGATCTAGCATGCCATGATACTCAAATCAGTTTTGTGCCCTCAGGCATGACTGTGTAGATTTGCTTTTTCTTAGTAACTCATTAGGAAGAAGCAAGAAAATCCATTCTTTAAGGAAGTTTTACTCTTTCTACTACTTGCTTCATTTTCTTCAAGGTGATACAGAAGAAATTAGGTACCAACAACCACCAGCGATTTTAGTGATTTAACAGCTAAGCTCTTTGATTCATAATTCCTTTTCTCTCACTTGATTTTCTTCTTCCCTCCTGGTGTTTTCCAGCTGATATGTCTGAAAATGACTATGATCAATCTTCCAGGTAACTGGAGAAACAAGTTACCCAAATCAACATGTTTTAAGAAGCATCTTTCTCAACTTGGTCTCCTAGTAATATTGGTAATAATATCTGCTTAGTGAGTGCTTATATGCCGAGCATTTTACACACGTGCTGTCATCTACAGCTCACAAGTAAATCTTAGGAGGGTTATGTCTCCCTCCTGTTTCAGATGAGGGACCTAAGAACTTGCATAAGAGTTCCACATTAGGCACTGGAGCAGGGATTCTGCCCACAGGCTTTACTATGCTTTCTGGTATCTCTGGATCACTTTTTTCCTATCCCCCTCTCCCAGGATGTGTGACCCTGAAGATGGAGAAAAGACTGACATCTCTGGGCTGCCCTCCTCAAAATCCTGTTAGCTCCTCTCCCAATTCCTCACCCTATGGTCTGCTTGAATGATACTTCCTACAACGCATTTATGATCCTGATTTACGTGTTCGACCCTTCTGCCTGATATTTTAATTTCTCTCCAACAGCAGAATGACTGCTGGGAATAATCTGATGTACATGAAGAGAAAATGAGGAGTTACTAATAAGATTAAATTAAATGTAAGCACATTTTTACCAGTGTGTAAAGCACAGTGCTAAGCACTGTCTGAGATGAGCGGACACAAGCCAGGACGTTACGGTCCTCATGGCATTTACAATCTGGTGGGAAGAGAGGGTGAGGAATAAGACTACGCACATATATACATAAGTTCATGCCAAATATGGTAAATTTCATGAGAAAGGAAGAAATGAAGTGCTGTAGGACTGGAAAGCAGGGAGTGCTCACATTTCTCTTGGGACCAAGGAATGAGACTGTATGATATGAGAATGGCTGGGATGAGAGTAGAAAGCCTTGAGCCTTACTCCAGGCTTCATCACTGATAGGCTACTAATAAGGTCTGGGTATTTCTCTTCCCCAGGACTGGCCACATAGTTTATAGGACTCAATACAAAATGAAAACATCTGGTCTCTTGTTTACAAATGGAGAATTTCAGGATGGCGAGAGTAAAGAACCAAGTGTGGGAACCTTCTCAGCACCCCAGTGAAGCTAGACTTCCTTGGGCCTCTGCTTGCTCAGGGGTTACCTTTGGTAGGTGGGGAGACAGGTCTCACCAGCATTGAGCACAGGGCCTGTTACTTAGAAGAATCAGTGAAAGACTGCAGACAACAGCAAATTTACATGACGACTTCTTGGGTCACTTTCAGTGTCAAAATGTTATTAGATCACAATTCTAAACACTTGTTATTTTAAAAAAAGCTTGTTGGGGTATATTTGATTCACAGTGTTGGCTTAGTTTCAGGTGTGCAGCAGAGGGAATCAATTACACACATACACATATCCCCTCTTTTTTAGATTCTTTTCCCATATACGCCATTACCTGAACACTTTTTGGAGGAGACATTTTAGATGAGTGTTGCAGAATAGTAAGATTTTTCCTTCTTTTTGTCTACCCTTTCCCCTTCCTATCTGTCCTTCCAGTATGTTCTCATTTATCTCATAAACCCTAATGACTTACATACTGGAACTAGCAGAGGAGTGTAACACTTGAGGGATGACTCAAGGACTGAGGCCTCATTAAAGATTTCTCCAGGCAGTTTCCCACTTACAGGGGAAGGCTTTGCCTAGAGATCAGATCTCCATGGGTAGAGTCTTGTCTTTTATTGTAAGATGCTTTTGTTTTATTTTCATTGAACGGTTTGATAGATGTTCGTGATGAAAAAAAAAAAGAAAAAATATAGATGAGGAGAAGATATTCATAACCCATAAGAAATAGTTCTAGTGAGATTGCAGCACAAAATGAGTTTTCAACTTACTTTTCTATTCAGTGATATATTATGAGCATCTTTGTATGTTAATGAATCATTATATTTTTTCATTTTTCATGGCAGTGTGATACTCTGTCATTTGGTTGTACTGTAATTTTCTTAACCTCTCAAACTGAATCTTTGTTTTTTTTTTTTTTAAGCTGTTTTAGATAGTGTTACCATGAATTTGCTGGGTAGGCAATTAACTTAGTTTCTCCGGTTGTCATTCTTTTCCTCTGTGGATAAACTAAAGATAATAGTAACAGTTCCTCCTGGGGTTGCAGTGTGGTATCAGTGATTTTGTGCCTGCAGATTCAGCTAAATCAAATGTGATGAAATTTGCTTCACAGCTGGTTGAATCCTCAGATGTGAAACGCACTGATCCTGGGGGGTCAGCTGTATTCCTTGTATTGTTTGTTGTTGTTGTTTGGTCACTAAGTCCTGTCCAACTCTTTGTGACACCACGGACTGTGGTCCGCCAGGCTCTTCTGTCCACTGCATTTCCCAGGCAAGAATACTGGAGTGGGTTACAATTTCCTTCTTCAGAGATCTTACCAACCCAGGAATCCAAACCACATCTCCTGCATTCTTTACCACTGGAGCCACCAGGGAATCACATTCCTTGTATTACTCCGTTTTAGATAAGGGAATTGAGGCATCTGCAGCTTTTGGTATCTGAGAGGGATCCTGGAGCAAATCCCCCAGAGATACAGAGGGACAAGCGTATTAGCTATTTCATTCATTACTTTACTGGCCCAGGAGGAACTGTCTCGCCTAGATCGTGGAGGAAGTTCATAGCAGAGCCTAGGAAGCTGGACTTCTAGCCTAATGTTCTTTGCACAACAACAGGATGAGGTGCAAGCTGGGAGAGGTTTGGACTGGGGGCTCCTTAGATTAATAAGTTTTCTAGTGGTTTCTTGTTTATTCAACTGTAGAATAAACTCCCGGGCAGCTAGGAGACTTCAAAAAAATTTTTTTTCTTTATACAGCCTAGGACAGCAGGTGCTCAGCAAACAATTGTCACTGTTCCTTGATATCCAAGCACCTTAGCAGATGTGTTTCCCATGAGACTGTGCAGTCATCAAAGTCTTTCCTTCCTGTGCACACACAGTCTGCTAACTGGGAACATGCTTTGACTGAAGATTCTTGCCAAGGGCAGTGACAAAAATCAGTGGTGTTTAGCCTAAGGGATGGTTGCCCCACCTTCAAGGATGCCCCAGGGATTCAGGAAGCTAGGTGTGGCAGGAGCAACTTCCAGGCTGGTTACTTGCCGGCAATGACCTTGGGCAGGAGGGTTTCTCCTCTTTGAATTCCCTGTTTTCTTTCTGTAACACTGAGAAGGCTTGGAAGAGGTCAGGATATCACAGAGGTTATCTCTGAACCCATCTAGCAAAGACCTTGTCTCTCCACTTGCATATGACCCTGTTTTGTTTTATTCACACTACTTGACACATTGCCTCCAATCTTGTTTATTTATTCACTTGTTTATTTGCCTGTTCTCCTCACTAAAATGGAAGCTTCATGAGCAGAGGAGGCTTGTCTGTTTTATTTTCGGCAGTAACCCCAGGGCCTAGCTGAATAATATATTACATGAATGAAGTCTCAGAGCCTGGCTTCAAATCCTGATTGCACCAGTGTGACCCTGACCAAGCCACTTAAACCACTTCAGATTTCTCACTTGAAAAATATGGATTGGTAATAGCGACTCTCCTCTAAGACTATGAGGATCAAAACAGAGAAAAACTAGGAAGTATTAAGCATATTGACTGGTCAGGTGTATTGATAGTAGAAACATGCGGCCGAACGGCCAGGCACCCATCTAAGCGCTTTACATGAATGAGTGTGTGTGTGCTAAATTGCTTCAGTCGTGTCGGACTCTGCGACCCAATGGACTGTGTAGCCCGCCAGGTTCCTCTGTCCATGAGAGTCTCCAGGCAAGAATACTGGAGTGGGTTGCCAGTACTGAAGTTCCTCCAGGGGAACTTCCGGGCTCAGGGGTTGAACCTGTGTCTCTTTTGTCTCTTGCATTGGCAGGCAGATTCTTTACCACTAGAGTCCACCTGGGAAGAGCTTTACATACATTAATTATATTCATCTTCTCTATGTCCTACGAAATAGGTACTGGTTATTAGACCATTTAAAGATGAGCAAACTGGGGTACAGGGGTTAAGTTATATGCACTCAAGACAGGTTAGCATTTTTTTATTTTTTAATGCCTAAGATTCCTTCCAGCTCCCCTGGGATGGTCTCTCAGAAGAATCAGAGGGCGCGCCGGGCCACCTTCCAGCCCAGCCCGAGGCTTCCCAGGACAAAAAAGGGTTACTGGGACTGCGGGCACGTTCTCGGCCGGAGATCCGCGGGCCCGCGCGCCCGGCTCACAATGCAGCGAGGCGGGGCGGGGAGGCGCTTCATCGCCTCCCATTGGCGCACACGCCCCTTCCTGTCACTGCGGAGCCCGGCACCGCCCCCTAGCACCGCCCGCCTCCCAGGCGCCGCCGGAGTGGACGGTTCCAGACGCATGCTAATAAGGGGGCGGCCGCAGCAGCCCATTGGCCGGCCGCGGAGTGTCGGTGAAGTCAGCGCCGAGTCCCAGAAAAACAGAGCGGGGCCAACTGCAGCGTGTAGTGCGAGTGGGGCAGGACGCGCGCTGCCGGCCCGCCAGCCCGGAGACCCGCAAGGTAAGCCCGCGCCAGCCGCCTCTCGGCCAGCGCTTGCTTGATCGCCAGCACCGGCGCTGGGGGCGTGCGCCAGCCCGGCCCCCGCGGGCGGCGCCTTTGTCTCACGCTCGGAGGAGGTGCGTTTAAAGGGCCAGCTGTTGGAAGGACTTGGGGGACCCCCTCCCCCCAGAGCATCCTCCGTGGTCGCGGGGGAAACCGTGACCCCCCTCGGTCGATCCCTCCTTCCTGCCTGCTTGGTGGATCCTCAGTTTTTAAGGGAAAGTTTCCCAGTGTGCCGGGGTTTGGGATATTCCAGATTTTTTTTTTTTTTTTTTGGTGGGTGGGGGTACGTGCGATCATGGCCTCTGCAAGGAGAACGTCCGCCTGCTTCAGGCTGGCTGCAATATGGGTGGGTGGAGGAGACATCAAAGCCCGAGTGGGTTTACGCTGCAAAGTGAAACTACCGAGGAGAGGCTCCTTTGCAGCAGCCAGAGGAAGAAGGAGGGAGCGAGCGGCAGGATGGAGGCTTCTCAGGTGTGTTCATTCATTAGCATCCCTCTGGAGGAGAGGGCGGCGGGAGGAGAGCAAGGACTATCGGCCTGGCCTAGGACCCGCCAGAATGAGTGGGTGCGTGTGTATGTGTGTCCGGGGACGCCGGAGCCTGCCCATCCGGCCATGCTTCTTCATCCTTCGTCCCTCAGAGTGACTGGCAGCTTCGTGCTAGCCAGCTCCTCACCGAGATGAACAGAAAGCGACTCCTTTCTCCGGATTCCCCGGGCATCCCCGGCTCTCCTCTGGCTGCTTTCCGAGGTGGCTTCCTTGATAAGCGCTAGCGCCATTCAAGATAGAGGGGCAAACAAGCTTGAAATCATTACGTTTTTTTTTTTTTTCTTTTCCACGAGGGAATGTGCTGTTGAATTCTGCATCCCGGTGCGTCCGCTGTCTTAAAATGGCTTTGAAATTCACCAGTGCATGCTTTCCTCTGGCAGACAGAATTTATTACGCTATTACATTGCTACATAAAAGCAGAAAGGATCCCATTGAGTGTAGCTCGTTTTATCCAGACCCTGGATTTTCCCAGCATGTTCTGGCTGAGCCTTTGGATTTTTGTTGTAAACTGAGCGCTGGGATGCCCCTCTTGTCACAGGGCCGACCTGTCGAAATTGCCCGAATTGATTTCACCATCAATAGGAGGGAGGTTCATTTAGAGATAGCATGGAGCCTATCTAGCTTATCAGGCCTCTGACACCACCCCTCCCCCGCTACCCCGGGTGCCCTTTTTCTTTCCTAAGTGCAGGCCAGGGAGGGCTTGTCTATCTCCAAGCCCCTTGGTTGTTGAACTCTAGATTAAATTTTGTGTTTTTGATTGGAAAGGTGGCTTGGTGGTGGTGGAAGAGAAGGGGTGGAGCAGCCTCAATGAGAGAAAACATGCTGAACGTTTGGGGACTCCAGATGTCCAGACCTTAGAGACATAGGGGAGGTTAATGGCTGTCTATGGAGCCACAGGGGGTGTGGGTGTGTGTGTGTGTGTGTGTGTGTGTGTGTGTCTCTGTGTGTGTCTGTGTCTGTGTCTGTTGGCTGTGAGGGAGGGAGGGGTGGAGGAGGAGGATATTGCCAGCAATTTTCTGCCCCACCCTCTTGATGCTGCCTTAAATAGCTCCTTGCCATCAGAGCTCTGATGTTTCAGGCTCTTGGTGGGAGGGGAGGGCTGGGGAGGATTGGTCTATTGGTACCTCTGTCCTGGGCACTGTTAGAATGGATGGTTAGGAAAGGGTTAGTTCTTCAGGGGGTTGCAGAGAGCTCATTTCTCTGCTGGAGGGCGCTGAGTGGCACTGTCTCTGGTGACTGTCTCTGGTGCAGGGTATTAGCAGCTGAAAAGAGATGCTTTCTACCCCTAGGGTGAAGAGCTGGGAGGGTATTATCATCGTCTGTTACACACCCACCCTCAGTTGGACCTTTCCTCCTGTTACCTCCTGCTTTCTTTTATTCTAGTTGGAGAGTTTCTAAGAACTTTTCTGAAGGTACTTGGAATGTTGGAAGGTGAGGTAGGAGTTATCGGGAAGCAGATGCTTCTTAGTGTCAGAACAAAGAACTGTACGGGTCTTCGCTTCCCACTTCTCCAAAATAGAGTTCCATATAGATAGCAGAGTCTGGGGTTTTCTCTGCAGAGAATGAATGGGCAGGGTTCAGGGAAGAAAGCTTGTTAGGCAGTATTAGTAATCATCTGGCCATCCAAACTTAGCTCTGGTCTGCTTCCCTGGATTTGGAAATAGATTTGTTGTAGAGAGAACTCACTGGTAATTTGGGGTTTAATCTGTCTCTTTGAAAAAGGAAATGGATGGTCTCAAAAACTTTGGTGAAAGTCCTCTGGGCCAGAAGCAGGACCTCTGGCTTTGATCCGGTCATGGATCTGCGCTGGGCTTTGGGTTTGTGGCTTCTGCTCTCTGGGCCTCTGCCCTTGTTGGGAAAGTGGAGGACTTAGGAGTGGATTATTTTCCAGGGTTCCCGACACATAACTGTTCTTAGATTCACAAGACAGTTTTTGATGGCATTTCTAGATTCTTTTCTGTTTGCTAAGCTGATGTTAAATTCACAGTATTGCTCTATGGCATGAAAGAAACATTCCAGGACTCAGACTTCTGTTGGATATTCAGATTCATCTTCCTTGATTAGTGTGATTGGGGGAGGCTTTGCTGTATCTAAGTAATTTAGAGCTTGAACAGCTCAGAATGAGGTACAGCCCCTCAGTGTGGGGGGTTGACTGGGGACACTAGCTGGGGTGACAGAATGCTGAGGAAAGGGAATTTCTATTCATTCTCTCTGCCTGTGTATGTTTAATTCACTGCTTTATTTATGGTTATACAGGTGGGTGTTTGAATATTTGGGACCTGAGAGTTGGACAAGACCTCTGTGGTTGCCAGGTTCATCCCCCTCACTGGGGAATTTGAGGGGTTGGGTGGCTTGGCTGTTTGTTCAAGGTCAAACAGCTAGCAAGATACAGAGCTGGGCAGAAACTCAGGTGGATTGACTCTAGGTTTTGTGTTCTAAATATACCTCCTATGCCCCCTTTTCCTCTGAGAGCAATGATACTAAGACAGGGTAGAGAAGAGCAAGGCGAGATTAGGGGCAGAAGGGAGAGGTTGGGGAAATAGACCAGGTAGGAGGTTGGGGGCTGGTCAGGTAAGGAAGGGGAAAACATAGACACCTGACTTGGAGGAAAAAGAGATGGAGCTGAAAGGGGGAGGCTCTATCAGCTGCGAAATAGCAGGTTTCTGCAGCCCTTAGAGTGAAGTAAGGGATTGCTTTAGATAATCGTTGGAGAGGATGGATAGAAAGTCCAGGCAGGGCTGAGACTGACTTGGGAGTCAGTCCCCTGAGATCTCTCTGTTGACCCTCAGCTTGCAGTGTTTGGTTTCAGAGCCAACTCAAGCCTTTGAAGCCAGTGGGGCAGGCAGAACTTGAACACGTGGAAAGTCAAATGTGCTGGGAGTGATGCTGGAAAATGCTGAGGTGGGAACCCGTTCTGCTGAAGTACCAGTTCTGGGTTGTTTTTGTTGTTGTTGTTGTTTTTGCTTTTTAAATGCAAAACTAAAAAGTTTTCTATGGAGTTTCTTTTCAATGCAAACAGCATTTTGTCCTGTCTGTCATTGGTGCTTTGTACATTTTCTGAGATGTGATTTGTGTAAGAGTGTTTCACGTACTCCCTTTGTAGAGCAGATACTTGGAGGTAAATGATTTGCTTGACTGTGGCTCATCTGAAGGGAGCTTCTAGCCCTTGACCTGAGCTAAGCCTCAGAATGTTTAAATGAGCAATTAAAGAGCTGTGAACAGTGGTTAGCCAGATTAGTAACCATTCGAAGGCAAGGATAAAAGGTGATACTCCTTTGAAGTCTATAGCCCAAGCCTACCCTGGCATATGCAGTGTCATTTATTTTGGCCTAGAAAGTGTCTCTGTGAATGCTTTAGTTGTTCTTTTTGTGTGTGGTTACTCATGTCTGTCCGTCCCTGTGTCTTGCTGTCTTCCCGTGCTTTTTCTCCCATACCCACCTCTATCCATTTCTTTTTCTCTCTTCCTATTGTATCTTTTTCTTTGATCTCCTCTCCCATCTTTTATCTTCTGTCAATGACATAACTAAGTGTAATATATTTAAGGTGTTATTAACATCTCATCCTCTCTGTTTGAAATCAGTTGAGTTCACTTGTTTTGAATGTGTGTATGGGTTTTACACACGAAAAAACAAACCAAACCCAATTAAATTGCTTTTTAATTCTGTGTGGTCTTCCACTGAGATCTATATATGGTTTTTTTTTTTTCCCCTCTCTAATCCTCCTCTGTGGTCAGTAGTGGGTCTTTACAGAAAAAAAAATTTCCCAGTTCACTGTTACGTGGATATTATTGTTTTTATAACAAAAACAGCCACAACAATAGAAAAAGTTTCCACCCTTGTTTGTGGACACAAGGGACACCCTCTCCCAAGAGATGTGCCCTATTTCTTGACTTCCTTCCATGGAAAGAGTGTCTGCAATGTATTTTTTAACAGAGGCCTGTGCTGTAAGGGGTCGGAGGTGCTGATGGTCGAGCTGGGGTTTTTTCAGTGATCCTGGTAATCTTTAGAGGGGGGATGGGAGAAAGATGGACAGGCTTATGACCAAGAGAAGATATGCAGGAAACATTCAGTGTGGTAGTTTTTGTTTGTTTCCCCAGGCAGAGCTAAGTTACCCTGCAATAGCAGGACCCAGACCACTTTGGAAAAGAATGAGATGCTTCTCAACTTTCCCATTCATGTTGGGACCCAACACAGGGAGGGTAGGCAGCCCTTGAGAGGTTGCTGGTGTGAAGTCCCAGGTGCTCTGATGGATGCATGAGATGGCCCTTTAACCTTTCTTCTGACTCTTGTAATAATTATAGAGATGGTTGAATCTTGATGCTCAGAGGTCAGCAGATAGCTTAGTGTCTACAGTGGGCCTCTCAAGCAAGAAGTCACCAATTTTTATGTTAAAAATTCACATGAGTTTTGTCTTCTGTAATACATCTGTGCTAATTTTTAGTGTAAAGCATTTAAAACACTTCACTGTTGGGTGCAATTGATGTTCCAGAAAAACGTTGTGTTTGGGGTCTTCTTTTGTCCATACCAGCCCTAAATATGCGCAGCAAGCCCCAGACCCCAGTCAGAGAAGCCAGCAGTGGGGCAGGTGTCACACCTGTGGTGTTGGGAACTGTCCACCCAGCCTTTCCTGCTGACTCTGCGAGACCCACTGATGTGCCATCATTCAGAACTGTTTCATGTTCCCCCTGGTCTTTGATCCCTCTCCAGCAGGCCTGTTTCTCCTTTGCCTGGTGAACGCCTACTCCTTTCAGATGTCCTCACATCTCAAAGAGGTGCTTTCTTCCCGTGTTTGCCTATCAGCAGTAGCCGGGGCCCTGTTTTTCTCTACTGGATTATGAGCTCTGGCAAGAGAGAATTTGTGTCCCAGCTCTTTTAAAATTAAAATTTAATTTGTATCAGAGTCATATATGTGACTTTAAAAGTCAAATAACACTGCAAGGCTTAGGAAGAAGGCTGTGTCAGTCCTCATCCTGATGATCCACTCCCCAGGGCTAGTCACGGAACATGATTTTCTGTTGCTGCAGGAACAAATGACCACCAACGTAGTGGCTTTAAAGCAACACAAATTTAAATTACAGCTCTCTGGCTTAGAAGTCCAAAAAGGGTCTCACTGGGTGAAAGTCAAGATGGTGCCAGGGCTGTGTCTTCCACTTTCTGGAAGCCACCTGCATTCCTTGGCTCATGGCCCCCTTTCAGCATCTTCAAAGCCAGCAATGGCCAGTTGAGTACTTCCGTCCACCACTGACCTTCTAACATAGTCACAGCTTCCTGACTGCCTTCCCCTTCCCTTTTCCACTTTTCAGGACCCTGTGGTTACTTTGGGCTCACCTGGATAATCTAGGATGATCTCCCCGTTTGAAGTTCATTTGATTAGCAGCCTTACTTCCATTTGCAGCCTTAATTCCCTTTTGCCAGGTATTGATACCATGTTTGTGGGTTTGGGGATTAGGATATGGGCATCTTCATCCTGGAGGGGCCATTACTCTGCCTACCATAGTCACTTCCAGGCCTTTTAGCTGTTTCTGCTGATAGTACTATTGTCCTGCTGTGGATTAGAGGAGCCCTTATTCCCCTCTTCTCTCTTCTCCCCACATGCTTGGTTTCCTACATGTCCTCCCAGTGTGGTCTATCACAGTTTTTTGTTACACTGATAGTCAATACTTACATTATTTTGACTGTGTAAATAGACTTCCTGGCTGAGCCTTATAGTTGTACTGTAATGAAATTTCTTGTACATTTTTTTGAGTTAATAATTGCTTTTTCCCTATTTATTTCGTTTCCTTTGTGGTTATTACTGATTCCCAGAGTTTCTGGGCGGCTTTTGAAAACCTCTCTGTTTTATACACGTGTTCCTTTTCCTTTTACTGCAGTCTGTTTTCAGCTGGAGGTCTCACTCCCAGAGGCCTCAGTTCCTCCCCTTTATTCCAAGCTGACTGACTTCTAGGCCTAGGGCATGACTCGTCCTGGGGATTCCCTCACTTTACTCTGGTGGGAGCCTCCGTTTCCTGTTTCTTGATTTATTCCTCAGGAGTTTCTGAGAGAGGGTCTGTACAAATCAGTTGCCTTAAACTTGCTTGTCTGAACTATTCTTATTCTGCGTTCACATTTGATTGGTGGTTTGATTTGTTTGGGGCTTTCCTGGTAGCTCAGACGGTAAAGTGTCTGCCTGCAATGCGGGAGACCCGGGTTCGATCCCTGGGTTAGGAAGATCCCCTGGAGAAGGAAATGGCAACCCACTCCAGTACTCTTGTCTGGAAAATTCCATGGATGGAGGAGCCTGGTGGGCTACAGTCCATGGGGTCACTTTAAGTTGAAAGCTCTTTTCCCTTAGAATTTTGAAGGCATGGCTCCACTGTCTCCTAGGTTCCAATATTAATGTCAAAATTTGGATGCTATTTTGTTTCTTGATCATTTATGGATAACCTTTTATTTTTGCTGAAAGTTTTAGAATCCTTTTCCTTTCCCTGTATTTGGATTGTTCTTGTTTTGAAAATTACTATGCTGGGTCCTTGTTGTGCTCTTTTGATCTGAAGACTCACACTCTTCATTTTGGGGACATTTTCTTATATTTTTCTCTGTTAATTTCCTTTTGTCCTTTTTCGTGTTTTGTCTTTGGAACTCCCATCACTTAGATGTTGGACATCCTGGGTCAAGTTTGTAACTTTAAAATCTTTGATTGTTTTCCATTTTACTTTTGTTTTACCTCTTGAGAGACATCTTCAGCTTTAATAATCCTTTTGAATTTTTAATTTATGCTTTCATGGTTTTGCTTGGAACATTTTTGCACGTTTTACTTTCTACAATTTCCTAGTTCTCTGAAGACTCATTTTTCTTTTTTTCGAAATAGCATCTTGTTCTTGCTTCATGGGTGCAATGAACTCACTTATATACGTTGTATTTTGTTTGTTTTGCTGCTTTTCTGCCTCTCCTGTGTTGTCTTTGTTTCTGTCCAGTCCCTTTTCCTGCTTCTTTTGGTTACTGTATTTCCCATTGGAACCATCTTTCCATGCAGGCTGATCCCTGATGGTTTATATTTTAAGAGTGGCCACCAAGATGCTGATTGGGGATCTGTGGGACAAGGAAGGGGGCTTGTGAACCTCACTGTAGGGTCATTCAGTAGAGAGCCTCGCCTTTTTTCACTGGAGACGCCTAGATATTGGTGTCTGTAGATCTTTTCCCAGGGAATGTTGGGTGTTCCTGGAGAGGAGTGTGTCTGGGGGGTGTAACAGGCTGTGTGTTGTTCCTTCTAGGAGCCTTGATGGGGAAGGAGGTAGGGTGCCCTGGTTGGTGTGTAGACGTTCACTCTGTCCGTTTTCTGAAAGTTGCTCCCTGCTTTCCCTACCTGCCTCAGCTGTGTCTGAATCTGAATCAGAGTGTCTGGTGTAATTTGCCTAAACTGTGATCCTCCATGTCCTGCTGGCCTAGGGAGGGAGGTCGCCAGACTGAGCAGATTGAAAGAGGGACCCTGGAGTCTGATTGCTCCGCGCGCCAACTTGCAGCAGGCTCCCCTCTTCCTAGTCCGCTCCCCTTCTCCCCTCACAGTCCTTGGTGCCCCCCTCCCTTCCTGAGCCTTCTCCTGTTTTTGTGGCCTAAGCACCATTGGTTCAGTGGTTTTCTACCCTGCTTGTACTCAGCAGAGCAGATGAAGCAGAAACCTGAATCAGTGACTGCCTGGCAATTGGCTGTCTGTCTTTCAGAATTCTGTTAACATATCTCATCAGCCATTGTCTCCTTTCCATTAAAAAGCAGATTCCTCTGCTGTCCTTTTCATGGGATTCTGGGAGAGAGCAGAGGTAAATGTGGGTGTTCTGATCTGACTAGAGTTTGTTTCATCTCTTTATCCAAGCCTCTGAACAGGCGCCTGATACATAGTATATTCCCAAGAAGTGTTTGTTAGGTGATTGAATGCATGTTTCTAGGATGGCCTGCACACAGTAACTCCTCAGATTTCAAGAGAGTCCCCAACATACCATCTTACAAAAATGTATCCATTGTTTATCCTGAGATGGGTGTGATAACAAGTAGTGGCCAGATCCTGCCTCCCTCCCCGTGAGGGATCAGACGAGAAGCACCGTAAGATGGATTATAGACTGTTGGGCGGGTAAGTGACGAGGCCCACCTGTCATGTCCAGCCCTGTCACTAGCTACCTGGGTCACCTTGAGCAGTCACTTAACCTGTCTGGATTGTGGTTTCCTCAGCCTTCAATTGAGCTGTTGGTCAAAATTTGATTCAGTTCACTGCCCTGAGTGCCTGCTGTGTGTGAGCCACGGTGCAGGGTCCCTCCGGGTATCTCTTTAGTTCAGTGTTTTGTACATGTGTCTGTTACAGCGTGTGTCACACTGAATTGATCACGTTTGGTTTATATGTCTTTTTCCTGATCTGGTTCAGTGACTTGCATGGGGAAAGTAGTCTACAGAGTTCACCTCTTACTCTTTCTAGATGTGGGCTCTTGGTGCGGGCTGCGTGGAGCTGTAATAATACCTCCTGTGTCTGCTACAGTCCTCAGCTCATAGGAGATGTGTGCAGACTTAGATTTTTCCACTTAGAAAGAGTACAGCAAGGAGATATGAAAATGTGAGTTGCTCTGCCAGGATCCCCAAACCTTGTTTGCAGAACGAGGCCTCACTGGTTGGGAGTTTAGCTGTATACGCCCTGGCTCGCTCATGGAGAGGGGGGATGTGGATGCATTAAGTCAGCGGAGACAACAGTCCTGGGCCATAGCCCTGACAGCAGGGGATTGTTCCCCCAGGCAGATCTCAATCATGTAGTTGTTTAACCAGCCTCACAGTGAACTAAGATTTGTATTCATACTAATTAAGAAAATGAATTAGAGGTATTATACTGTATTTATAGTGTTTAAAAATGTTTTTTTTAAAATTTTATTTATTTTTTTTATTTTTTAAATTTTAAAATCTTTAATTCTTACATGCGTTCCCAAACATGAACCCCCCTCCCACCTCCCTCCCCATATAGTGTTTAAAAATGTTTAAGTGCTGTCTCATAACTTATTTTGGTTTTCCCAGACCTGTGAGCTGAAGTGCCAGGATGAGTAAGTGGAAATTTCAGGGAGGTAGATTTATTTCTGTTGAACCTTTAGAAGACTTGCCTCTATAGTTTTTCATCTTGAGAGCCTCTCCCTCCTGATCTGCTTTGGGAGGCCCAAGCTCCTGGTCAAGCTGAGGCTAGATGTCCAGTGGGCAGGGAACCTGAACAATTGATGCTTGTGTGGCACTGAAGTTATGGCACCTGAAAAGCCCTTGGCTTTTGATTTGTTCAACAGATAGTTACTGAGCTCCGACTACGGGCTGTGCTAGGGTCTCTGCTGGTCTCTGTGACTATAGCAGTGACCAAAAAGAAATGGCACCCGGTATCCTAGAATTTAGAGGCCAGAGTTGGATTTTCCAATCTGGCAGCCACTAGCCACATGTGACTCTATAAGTTGAAATTAACTAAAAGCTAGTCACTTATTCGTGTTCAACTCTTTGTGACCCCATGGACTATATAGCCCGTCAGGCTCCTCTATCCATGGAACTCTCCAGGCAAGAATACTGGAGTGGGTTACTAAAATGAAGTACAACGTACAAAGCAGGTTCTTGGTCACACCAGCGGTGTCTCAAGTGTTCCATAGCCACGTGAGACTAGCGGCTGCCCTGTGGACAGCAGACCAGGTGTCTGTGATCAGCCTTGCTTCACACGCCTCTGAGGCACAGAAGGGCCATTAGCTTAAGGTCTTGCAGCTGGATGGGCCTGAGCTGGAGCTTGGCTCTCTTTTGGAAGTGAGATTGGGGAGCAGAGTGATGAAGGGAGTGACCTCTGTGCTCAGGCTGCCTGGGTCCCCATCCTTGTTCTATAAGTTATGCATCTGCACCTCAGTTGCCTCACTTGTAAAATGGAGAAAATAATAGTGCCCACGTCACAGGATTGCACAAATCTTTAGAGCTGTGCCTGACACATAGTCATCACTCTAATGCTGGTGGCTGCATTGCGAATGAGAATGGGTCAGAAGTTACTGGTAGTGTCAAGGGGATGTTTTCAACCGTGGAGTTGAAAAAGAACATTGGCCAGTGAAGCTGTGTTTGTAGAGCTGACCAACCATCTGGAGAGGGACATAGAACTGAGTATTTCTAAGCCTCTTCGGTCATGTGAGCTGATGTGAAAATGCCAGCATGTTCATGAAGCCCCAATACTGGTCACTGGTACTCGGAGCAAGAATCCTTTTGATGTCCCCTTCCTCCTGGTCCGCTTCTACCCATAACCCTTTCTCCTGTCCCCAAACATTCTGCCCCCTTCCGCCGACATCTCCCTCTTGGAAGGATGAGGTCACAGATGTTGACCATTACCCGTGGAGCCAAAGGGATGTTCCAAAGGAGTGCAGAAGAGAAAAGGGTCAGAGCCAGGTGATTTAGTGGTTGGGATCCGGGTCTTGTCTTGGAAGTTTCTATCCCTTGGTGATTTGCATTCCCACTATAGTTCAGCCTTGCAGGCAGGTCCATTTGATGTCCATCCAGCCCACTTTGCTGGATAAAGAGAGAGAGAGAGAGCTCTGCTGTTAGCCCCCGGGACGGGAGGGTGCCCAATTGTGAGGTGAGTCCCTGCTTACATGTGGAACTTTTGTTTAAGAAGTACTTTAATAACCGCAGTCTCATTGCACTCATTAAACAAATAGCTAGTGAACAGTGTAGACATAAGCCCCACCCTCCTTGAGTTTATTTCCTCATTAACACTCAGAGGGTTGGGCTCTTGTCTTCCCCAGCAGGCATTCCAGTTTGCTTTGGGTTGTGAGTAGGAAAGTTTTGGGTGACAAGTGTGTGGGCTGTCGGGGGAGTGAGGATGCTCTAGACATGCATATAACCCACGTGGGAGATGGTAGAGAGAGGCCGGTGATGGACCTGTGGTCATGACTGACCCAGGAATGACTGTGAGGAGTCTGTTCCTGGCAACCCGGATTCTCAACATGGCAAAAAGATACTGCCTGAGTTCCAACACCAGTGAGCAGGAGGAGTATTGGCTACTGTACCTTAACCTGCACTTGGCTCTGCCCGTGTCAGTCCCACGTGGGCCTTGACTTTTCATCATCAGAGGGATCTTCTAGCTCATGGCAGCTGTAACAGGAACAGGCGCTCAGTTGATCCTGGATGAGGAAACTCATTCCTCATTTCTAGCATACCTTAAACATCGATTATTATTATTTTTTTAATATTTATTTGGCTGCACTGGGTCTTAGGTGTGGCATGAGGGATCTAGTTCCCTGACCAGGGATCGAACCCAGGTCCCATGCATTGGGAACGTGGAGTCTTAGCCACTAGGACCACCAGGGAAGTCCCTACATGAATTGATTATTCCCATCTGCCTGCGGGCCACCTTTGAGCTTGGTTTCCCAGTATGAAGGGTCACTAGGACATAATGTGTGAAATCCTGTTTCTCTTGTTGCCTGGAATGTGTGTCTGTATTGTGGCTGTGCACGTGAACAGTTTCCTTGTCGGACATTGTAAATAAATAGACAATTCATTTGCTGATTGTTCTTCTCTACTCAGAGTTTGTCTTTAGTCAGGGCAGATCCAGCGTTGGGTGACTGTTTCTCACCAATACAGAATGATGGCCAGGGGTTTTAGTTGCTGATAACAAATTAACAGGAGAGAAAATGGGAACAGTTTCACGGTACATTGCTGTTGGGAGTCTTTGCAAGGCTGCTGTAGCATACACACTGCTGATTTGTCTGTGCTTGGGTCTCTCTTTGTAGACAGTGCACCCAGGAGGCTGGATCTGGAAGCCAGGGATGAGGTAAGAAAGACTGGAACTGGATCTGGGAGATCTGAGTTGCTGCCCCAGTGCCCGGGCAGTAGGCTGGGGAGCAAGCCAGACATCTGGATGGAGGAGCCAGGCAAAAGTAGGAACTGGGCTACGTGAAGCAGGACAGAACGAATCAGGCCCTGGAGAAAGCACAGTCCCCGTCGGGACAGAAAATAGAGCAGCTGGAGAACGCCGGGGCTCGGGGGAGTCCAGGGCCTAGGTAGGCTTTGGTGGTAGTTGCTGAAAACCTGGTTGCCAGGCCCATGAGCCTAGGCCAGCATGGGCTCAGGCCTTTGAAGACTATTTTGGATTTGCTTTGTGGGGCTTTTCTGTTGGACATGGTACGTTAGTGAGCCAGTCCTGGCAGGTGTGAGGGGGCGAGGCCTCCAGGAACTGGGAAATGTTAGTCATGCCGGAGCACTGGTGGAAGACACGGCTTCTCCTGGGGACAGCTGCTGCTAGAGGAGGCCCTGAAGCCGCTAGCCTGCATTACAAGCCATGGTCTTGGCTTTATCTTTAATTATTAAAGTCATGGGCTATTTAAACACACCTGAAGCATCATTGTAAATAATTTTCCCTTCTTGGGATCAGAAGAGCTCCAGTACAGAAGAGGTTTTGTGGCTGTGCTTCTTTCTGGATTGTCCAGGTTGCTTCTGCAAGGAACATACACCCAGGCAGCCAGGATACCCAGAGGATCCCCTTGACCGTGGGTACACATCTCCGAGGACTGTCTTACACACTGGTGTTTATTTTGTGTGAATCTTTAGTTCAAGGAGTATAGGATTTTCTTTTGCATTGTAGGCAAGGAAGAAGCCGTGCTGTTAGAAGATGTAAAATATTTAACACTCTCTTTAAAAAATTAAACTGCCCAGGAGTCTTTGATTGGTGGTGTCCATGGCAACATGTATGGTTTTCAGGAGTGTCTTCCTGTGGCTTTGGGGCTCCTCAGAAGCAGGGGGCGGTTGCCACTGGCAGGGCTGGCTGGGAGGCAGAGAGCCTGCCTGCTCGGTTTGGCTCAGAGGCTGGGCATGTAGCAGGGCTGAGTGACCCTTTCAGAGGCACGAAGCTGGGGGCAGTCTGTTTTGATAGTAGAGAGGAGTGAGGGGGAGGAACTCGCCATCCTTTAGGGGCTTGTTCATTCATTTTGTTTTATTGGCCTCTGTTGGCCCCTGGCGCTTATACGTCTCTGTCCAGCCTCAGGACTTTTGCCCATGTGGTTTCCTTACCCTGGAGTGTTCTCTTCTCCCTCACCCAGTTAGCTTTGCTTATCTTTCAGGTTTCAGCTGAAGGCAGCATATTCCTGGGGGGAAGCCTTCTCGGACCCTCTGGAGCATGTTCACCCCCCTGTTTGAGACTGTCCTGATTCAGTGGTTTTGGACAGAGCATTCTGCAAAGCATCTGTGTCAGCCACTTTGTCAGACTTGTTTGGCTGATCCTGTTTGTCTGCCCACCCAGCAGTTTGTAGGACCCAGATGCTAACAGCTGGGTGTTCTATCCCTGGTGCCTACCTAGCATGTGCCTGGCCCACAGGAGGTGCTCCCTGTCTGTGGGGCAAATAAATTCCTTTATTAAGTTTTTAGTTTTGTCCCAGATTCTGAGAATACAAAGGGAATCAAACACTCCTGCTGTCCTTGCCGAATTCCTGGCCTAGAACAGTGGGTGAGCTCTCAGGATTGCTATTGAAGGAACAAGAGAAAACATTATCAGTTGAAGTTCTGTTTATTCTTTAACTCAAACAGAAGAGCAAGACGTAGCTTTCCTATTTATAGTAGTCCAGATTTTATCATTAACTTTTAAGTAAATATGCTCAAAGCTATTTACTAATAGGAAGGTATGATCAAAAGGTTTTTGACCACTGGTCTAAAAGGAGAGGCTGGCACATAGAAGAGCTTTTATGCCAATATGTGATGAGCAGCAAGTTGGGCAAGTACAGTGGGCAAGGGGAGCTGCACGGGAGGGAGCTGGGCCCACATAAGGGAGAGCACTCCTGGTGAAGATAGGGGTGGTGTGAGAGAGACAGACTTTTTAATAAGGCTGGAGTAAAGACAGGCGGGCCTACTGGATGGCCCTCCTGGAACTGACAGGGGCTGAGAACTGGGAATGCTGAAATGAGTGAGATGCAGCCCCTGTCTGCAGGATGGACACAGTCTAGGTGGGGTCTTCTTCTAGAACTGTATAAAACATGCCTTAGGAGTCAGACAGGGAATACCTGGAATTCAGAAGAGAGTGTGTATTTTGTTTAGGAGAGATCAGGCCTGGTCATACTTTGAAAAATCTCCCATGAAGGTCACACCACTCCCTCTTTTCATTGCAGAAGGGGAAGGGGAGAGAGCTGGGGACTGACTTGTAGCCTCTTTCAAAAACCCCCTCAGGGTTAGGCTTCTCCATGATATTCTCCTTCATCTACGCTGACTTGCTTAATGTGATTTAGATACCCACTCATAGGCTATATTTTCTGGCTTATAAAATTGTATATGAATAATTGTACACAAACATTGTATACACCATGGCGCATGGTATATATAAGTATGAATATTTGGTGCATTCACTTACCTGTGTAATTCTACGCACTCCTTTCTTTTTTAAGTCCCAGGGCTTGAAGTAATTATGTAATTAGAATCCACATAGTGTGGCTAGATAAGGTGTAATTAAAGAGGAAAGCCTAATTTTGGAAGAATGATAAGAGGTCATTTGACTCATTCTGGGCCCTAATCCAATCTTGGAAGAACAGTGAGAGGTCACTTGGATGAACAGAGCTTGAGGCCACCCAGGAGTCCGGACTGGCCTGCTGGGCAGAATGCTTCAGTTTCCTGTGAAAGCCATTCAGTGAGCATCCTCTTAGTGTGGGTATCATAGGAGGTCTGGCCATGAATAAGGAAGAGAAGGTCTGGAATTTAGGGAGGACTTCGGGAGGACATGGGCTCGAGGACAACTAGGACATCCTGAAATGGAGATAGGAGGACTCCTAGGGGTGACGGGATGGTGGGTTCCGGGTAGTCACAGACGAGGTAGCATGTAAGATGTCCTTGCTCTTGAAACTCTCCTTACCCTTAAAGGTACAAGAACTTTCTGGCACCTTAGAGGCACTCAGGTAATGATTGTGGAATGAATGCCAGGCTGAGGTCGGAGGGGGAAGGAATGTAGCCAGGTTGTGGGGTGATGCATTTGTGGTTTGGTGAGGAGGTAAGCCCAGACAGCTCAGCAGTGCGGTGACCCTGGGGGCCAGGAGAATGCCAGGCTGAGGCCTCAGGTCTGGAGAGGGAGCCTTGAAGGGCAACAGGATGGGGAGCCAGGGCGGGAAGGGAAGACTTCCCAAGGAGGGGAGTCACATGGGCCAGAGTCTGGGGAGGGAGCCGAGAGGATCCAAGAGGATCCAAGAGAGAGGGGAGGGGCCGCGGAGGGGAGCAGGGCCAGGCCCGGGTGGGCTGAGGAGCTGGAGGAGCTGGTCCCTGGGGTCCAAGGCTGTATGGCAGGAAAGGTTTGATCTGGTGGGACTGAGGAGCTGTGGCAGGTTGTTAAACAAGGGAGTGGCATGAAAAAGGCATGTTGTCCTTGTCCTGATGTGATAGGGACCAGGCGGTAGCCCTTTATCAGGGTTCCTGGTCTTGGTGATGAGATGAGGTAGGGGGAGAGGTGGAGGTGACCGTGAGCTTCCTAGCCTGGGAGGATGGTGATGCTTGAGACAGGAGGGGGCCAGGCTGATGGGCAAGAGGCTGTGAGCAGAGGCTTGGTGTGTCTAGAGCTCTGAGTCCCTAGTTCTAACCCAGCCCTGCCTCTGAACTAGCTGAGAGATCTTGGGCCAATTTCCTGATCTCCTGAGCTCTTTATGGCAAGGGGAAGGATCTGGGCTGGAGATCTGTGAATTTGTGAGGCTACCCTATGGGGGTGAGCAAAGAAACATCTTCCTGGAGTGAGCAGTGGGTGTGGGGGAGAGGCTCTGGGTGATCAGGTTAGATGAAGAATTTGGGGGAGAAGAATGTTCAGATTTACCCTGCCCTCTTAGGGTGCTCATAAGACCCTGACATAAGGGGCATATAAAATCTCAGCCAGGACAGTGTTGAGGTCTCTGCTCCATTCTGAGTGGAGCAGGGGAGGGGTTAATCTTCCTGAATTCACAGAAAGGAAATTCTCAGGGCAGGGAACTGGCTGTTAGTGAACTCCTGCCCCTCCTCCCCACCTGCCCCTCCCACCCCACTCCCCAAGTCAGCTTTTGGGAAACTGTGGCCTTGGACCTTTAGAAAAAAGAGTTTGTGTGGAGAAGGTTTCCTGACATAGGAGGGCTTGGATAGAGCCTGGGGAAAGGGCAGATGGAAGGACTTTCCAGAGAAGGAGAGTGACCCGGAATTACAGTACAGGATTTCAGATGGAGAGCCCAGAACGGAAGGCATACGTATTTTGAATACCTAGTGTGTGTATCAGCTCTTGTGCCAGGTGCTTTCATGATCGTTGTCTCGTAATCTTTACATCATTTCTGCCTCTATTATCCCATTTTACAGATAAGGCAGCAGGATAAGACAGATGAACTAATTTGCCCAAGGTCTCAGAACAGCAGGATTTCATTTTACTTGGGCCTCTGACTCCTGCCTCCAAGGGCAACAGAAACTTGTTTCTATATTCTGCAAATTCTGTGTTCTCAGGGGAACCTAGGGAAAAGGGGGAAAGATGTGTTTTTATGACACTTACTCGTTGTTAAGCACTTATTGAAAATGTGGGTCCAGCCGCCCTCTGTGCTGCGGTGTTCCAGTATAGCACAGCATCTTGGTGATCCCCAGGGTCTAGACCCCTCACTTTATGGCCCAGGAGGAGAAGGGCTATGCCAGGGTTGGGGGCAGAATGAGGATGAAAACTAGGAGAGTCTGGAGACTTCAAGACTGTTATGGCTCTTTTAAGGCCTCCCTGTGGAAAAGTTTGTTTTTAGACAACAACGGAAGCCTTTGTCTGGAGAGTTGGTCTGGGCAGGGTTGGAGCTGAAAGATTCTGTGTGTGTGTGTGTGTGTGTGCTTTCCTTCACTTTAACCTCAGTTGCCTTTGAACCAGCAGGAAGGATTCCTTAAGACCAAAGGTTAAGACCAAAGGCATTTAACAGGTGGAAAGGGCATAGGAAGTGGGGTGGTGAGGGAGATCAGAAACCACAGAAATAGAAGATTAAACTCTAGGCTTGGCTAAAAGGAATTTTCCAGGCCTGTAAAAACTCACTAACGTTTATCAGATCCTCACTGTGCCTGGCAATCTTTACGTGTCATTTTTATGTAACTGCCGTGGCCTAGGTGCTGTTGATTTGCTCCCATTTTATAGATGAAGGAACTGAGGTTCCAAGAGGCTGTGATGTGCCTCATGTCACAGAGATAGTAAGACGTAGAGCCAGGACTCCAGCCCAGATCCACCTGATGAAAAACTCTGCCTTTAACCCCTAAGGTGTTTTTTATAGTACTGGGAGCTTCAGGAGTCTGAGTATTTGAGGATATACAGAATAGCACATTTAGGGAGCGAGCCCTTTAGCCATGGTTCTGTGGAGGCAGTTTTACTCCTATGGGACATTTGGTGATGGCTGGAGAGATTTTGCTTGTCATGTAGGGGGTGCTCCTGGCTTTTGGTGGGTAGAGGCCGGCATGCTCCTCATATATCCTGGAGTGCAGGACGGCCCCACCACCAAGTTACCCCACACCAGATGTCAGTGTGCTGAGGCTGAGCATTCCTGCCCCTGGGAGGGCCTGGGTGTGTCTTTATCTCAGGCATAGGGTGAGTAGAAGGCCACCTGGAAAGCCCACCTGAGTTGTTCCCTTGCCTCCAGGGACTTGTGTTGTACCTTAGGGATGTTTGCAGTTTGGATTCCTCACTGAGTCCCAAGGGGCTGGCGTGGTGGTTGTGGTGAGTGGAGGCCGAGAGGAAAAATTCCAGTAAGCCCAGGGTGGCCCAGGGCTGTGGAGCTGCAGCAGGTGAGAGGTGGGTGGGGTCCACTCCCGACTGCTAGGAACACATTCTAGTGTCTCTGGGTATAACTGAAATAAGAACAGATGCAACTAATTGTCTATTTTTTTTCCTTCGTAAAAGGAAGTGGTCACTATGACCACTCACCACCGGAATGTCTGAGAAGGGGGTACCCATGTTGCAGTTGCCCTTGGAAGTGACCGTGACGCTTGCCAAGCTCCTTTGTTACTAGTTACTGTTTAATCGGACTCTTGTCCGCCAGGGCCACTCAGGGTAGAGCTGCAGACATGTTTGGGAAAGCCTGGGCACCCACGGCCCTTACTTGAGCTTCTCTGAGCTGTTTTATCTGCACGTTACCAGTGGTGGAGCCCCCTCTTCCAGGTCAGGTACAGGCACAGCAGGTGTGTGTTCTTGTTTTGGGTGGTATACGTCACCAGGTGAGACTTTGGCCTCAGCAGCAGGCCTCCCCCTGTGACCCCCGTGTCAGGCTCTCCCTCTGTCGCCAAGCTTCCATCGCAGCGCCTTTCCCCTGCTGGCCCTCCCAGCCTTCCATCACCTGGGCCCCACCCCAAGACCTCCTTCCTGAAGCTCTCTGGCCGCTTGAGCTGTCCACACTCCAGACACCCTCTGCCCAGTGACTCCTCTGGTTGTTTATCTGGTCATTACGTCCAACTGCTGCTGCATTGTCTTCTGACCTCTCCAGGGGTTCACTCCCTAGTGGTGTGGACTTGGCTGAGTCGCTTAACCTCTGGAGAAGCAACGTAATATCGAAGCAGGTATCCTTAGTCCCCTCCTAACCTCAGTGTGGAAGGGGAAGCACAGCTCTTGGATGTGGGGCGTTTCTCTAAGGTTGGTGGAAATTTAGGCTCCCCTTGGATCCCATACAGATTTGTGGAGAACTTGGAACTCCTTGTCGGAATGCTGTCTCCGGACTAAATGAGGAAACTTCTCTAATAGTAATTCTTTGCTCATCAAATGTTTGTTGAGTGCCTGTTGAGTCTAGAGGTGTGTGTGGGGTTCAACAGGGCTGTAAGTTGGGTCTCTTGGGCACGACCTTCAAGGAGCCCCAGCCCTGTGGGGTACTGGGTGTGTCTGTACAAAAACTTAACCAAGGAGCTTCCAGCATATCACCCTGTGTCCATCCTTACTACCTGCTGTCACAATTGTGTACACCACCCCCCACCACATACACCAGGTGGAACTCAGCCTTCTTCACTATGTGCCTAACATGTACTGTGCAGTCAGTGAATACTGTTGAATGAGTGCTGTCAAGAATGGCGCCATTTGACTTGGGTTTTGCAGGGAGAGTAGAGCTTCCCTGGTGGCTCTGATGGTAAAGAATCTGTCTATAATGCAGGAGACCCAGATTCAATCCCTGGGTGGGGAAGATCCCCTGGAGAAGGGAATGGCAACCCACTCTAGTATTCTTGCCTGGGAAATCCCATGGACAGGAAAGTCCAGTGGGCTACAGTCCATGGGGTCACAAAGAGTCACACATGACTGAGTGACTAACACACAAAAGCCTTGCAGGGAGGGTAGGAGTTAGGCCTCTGTAGATGGCGCTCTGGCCAGGGCTGGGGTGGGGTGGAGGCAGGAGGAGGAAATGCTGGGAGCAAATGCATGGGGATAGTAAAGCCCAGGGTGTGCGGTGTAACTGCAAGTCCATTGGAATTGGACAATGCGAAATGTAGAGAGACTGGAAAGGTGAGTTGGGGCCAGAGGGTGGAGAGTCTTGAATTCAAGCTTAGGGTAAAGAGGCTGGATTTGTTCTACAGTTGATGACCTCACCTTCCGATTTGCTTCCAGGGAGGCTCTGCCTCTTACTCCAGTGTGATTATTAATGGAGCCCCCTCTCTCAGGTGTCCCTCTCTGGGGGATGGTCAGATGGTCCTGCTGTCCTAAAGGCTGTGGGGAGCCCTGGGTGGGACATGGTCAGGCTGGCCTTGGGGAAATCAGTGCCCACAGTCCTTGGTGAAGCCCGGAGGCAGGAGATGAGACAGCCCCAAGTTCAGGTAATTCAGGCCTGAGCTTGACAAATTGTGGTGACTCCTGAAAGGAGGAGATGGTTACGAGAGAGAAGAAAAGCTGAAGTGATACCACACATGGTCTCTAAGATTACTCCAAAGTGAATCTTCCAAAGACAGACCTGCTCTAAAAGTTCCTGCATCCTGGACAAGCAGCCTTCTAACTGGAAGTTAGGGCTGATAAGAAAACCATCTCCAATGCGCCTGTTTCCTGAGCAATTAAAAGCCAGAGAAGCTTCTTCCCAGCCTCCAAAACATTCTGGCGCAACACACGGGTATTCGTTTTTCTAAGCCCCAGCATTGTTCCTTGGAATTTAAAATAGGTTATGAATGTGCCTGATGTCAGGGGAGATAAATCTGTGAGGAGGACTGTAGTCAATACATTTCCTTTTTAAGTAGAAACAATATAAAGAGCTTAATTCAGACCCGAATCAGTCTCACTTTGTTGCCATGATTGTGTAAAACCTGAACTGCTTTCTGTCTGTCGCACTGTTTACGTTCCCCCAGTGCTCCCCATCCCAGCTGGCCCCGAATGGAGTCAAAGCCTTTTTAGGCCATGCACAGCGCTCCTATCTCAGGGCTGTTTTCTTGTCTGTTGCAAAAAGTGTTGTGCTGTGAGCAGGGATTTCATTTAATCTCTAGGGCTGCTCTTCAGGGTGGCTATTTGATGGTGTCCCCAAATGAGCTTGCTTCCTTTGTTCAGGAGAGTTGGAAGGTTAAATTCTTTGGCTTTTTTTTCCCCCCATTGAAAAAATAATCCCATTTAAAAATGGTTGATACATACGCTTTGTTCAGAAGTCAAAATAGTGCTATAAAAATGTATACATTGAAAAATTTCAATCTCATCCCTGCCAGGTCCACTTCCCTCTCTTCCCAGACTTGGTCCCCATTAGGTGGGCTGAGTATACATTCCAGCTTGCCACGGCAGTCCTAGCTTAGGTTCTTTGTCCCCGGGAATCATCAATAACATCCTCTTTCACTGGCAAAACTGATTTCATCCTCCCTGTTTAGGTGATAAATGATATATTCTCTAAAGGTTGGTGATTTTTTTTTTTTGAAGTTTCTTATGTATTCCTCCCAGTTTTTTTATGTGCAGATACATAAGGAGGTGATGTAAATTGCCTTTGTCACGGAACAGTATATCCTGGAAAACTCCACATCAGTAGAAATGGAATTTCCTTATGCTGTTAAACTGTCTTTGCATAGGAATGTTTGCAGAGACTGGTAGGCAATGACCTTTCTCTTGGCTTATCAGTTTAACTGCTCTTTAAGAGTTGCTTCTGTTTACCTCAGGAGAAACAAAAGGCTGTGGAAAATGAAACGAGCTTCCTTCACTTAGGAAGGCCAGTTCAGTAGTAAACTCATCCGGGAAGCGTTTATGAAGCACCAGCTTTATGCCTAAAATGGTGCTAGGCACTTTGGATGAAGTGGGTCTCCCCTTCATTGCCACGTGCCCACATGTTTCAATATCCAGCTTAGATGCCTCAGCCTTTCATGAAACCTTCCCTGATTCCCCAGCCAGAACTCGTTGACATCCGCACACATTCGCTTACCCGTTATCCATCCATCCATCCATCCATCCATCCATTTATCCATTTCATGAAGCAGCCTTTACTGAGTTCTTCCTTGTGCCAGGACCCGTGCTAGAAATGAACCAGGTGATGAACCTCTTTGCTGTCGGAGACGGAGATGAGCAAACAGGCGATTTCAGTGTAGCGTCGTAGCTGGGGTGACAGCATCATCGTTGCTCAGCTGTGAGCATTGCTCAGCATTGCTCTCTGTGAAGCACAGAGAGATGGACGCCTGATTGCTATCAAGTTCGGGGGAGTTGGGGAGGCTTTCTGAAGACACTTCTTCTAATGGGACTTGCCTTTATTTTCTGCATTTGCCTCATTTTCACTGGTACACCGAGGTTCTTCATCTTCTCAGCTCTAGACCCTTCTCCTGTCACTTCTACCCCTGGTGAAGTGCTCTGCATTTAATAACCACTCAGATATTAAGTGCAAAACAGACTTGGCCATTATGGTTTATCTAGGCAACTAGTATCCTCAAAGGTCCCTCTAAATAAGTGCCTACCCCTCCCTTCGGAAGCATTCTCTGTCCCCACTTCCTCCACTGCCTCTACCCTGTCTGATTAATGCTGGAGAGCTGCCTGAATAGAGTCCCAGGTCTCACCCCCTCTTGGGTCTTAGTTTCCCCGTTGGAAGGAGGGGGTTGGGGTCCGACCCCTGAGGACACTGCACCTCTGACATTTCGGAAACAGTGCTTTTAGGACTCAGCGGGCAGCCTCTGCCAGCGCCTTCTTTTATCTTCTCCTAATAAATCCAGCTTCCCTTGCAGTTTCCTGGTGCCGCAGGGGGTGATTGGTGCACGATAAGAAATAGCCAGACCTTCTAATAAAGTTGGAAGGGCCACAGGGAGTGCGGGGATGGTGGGACGAGGGGCCGCGAGCCGCTCTGCCGTGTGGTGTGCGTGGCGCTGAAAGGGGATGCAGGTAACGGCTCCGGGCGCTGCTGCACAGGAAACCAGTAGAGTCACGGGGCAGGGTTCTGGCCGAGTGTCAGCAGACGTTTCCCTAAAACTAACTGTGCTGAGCAGCCTTTCGTGGGAAGAGGTGAGGCTTGTTTGACAACTCGCAGTAGCTTTACACAGGAAATAGGAGGGCCCTGGTCTGACCCAAAAGGAACTGGGACTTCGAGTTCGCCCGTGTGCCTAGCCCTGCTTTGCGTGTCTAACATTCCATCAGAGCAGTAGTTCCTCCAGTTTGGGGAGCATCATGATCCCTTGGGGGTTCTTGTTAAAAATGCATATTCCTCCCCGGCGGGGGGGGAACCC
Source organism: Capra hircus (assembly GCF_001704415.2). NCBI lineage: Eukaryota > Metazoa > Chordata > Mammalia > Artiodactyla > Bovidae > Capra > Capra hircus. Next base: position 34,557,343 of record NC_030833.1, read on the forward strand.
CAGGAATCTGTATTTTCCACTCTGTCCCCTAGGTTTGTACAGGTTCTCTGAATATTTTCCGCTGCAAGTTACAAACTCCAACTCACACTGGCCAGCAGTAGGGAAACTCATTGTCTCTCAGACAGGAGGGGGTGCTCCACACAGCTGCGTGACCCGCTGTTCACATGGCCTGCAGTGTGACTATGCCCCCCTCCCCTGAGCTGTGCTGTGGGGTGATTCTGAATCCAGAGGTGGGGTGGGCCTTGGAGTTGACTCAGGGGCTCCGTGATGTCAACAGGGCCCCAGGTTCTTCCCATCTCTGCCATCTTGGATGCTGGTTTCATCTGCCGGCTGTGGCATTTCCAAAGGTTTTAGTCGGACACAGCCACATCCAGAGGAGGAACGAGGACACAGGTCGACTCCTGGCTCCCCCAGCTCTTTTCCACCATGCCTCCTTGGCTGGAGTGGGCCAGTCACTGTTCACTGGGGGTGACCACACTCCTGGAGCCATCTGGAGCAGTGGTGGGAATCCGGATACAGCAGAGTCTCCGGCAGGAAGGAAGAAGGACTAGGGGCTGGGGAGGAGTCCATCAGCGCCCAGCACACAGGTGGTTTGCAGATCACAGACTGAGAAACGCTGCCTCCCATCATCCTGAAGGGCTCGGGCTGTGGGTAAGGTTATCTCTGTCTTGCAGATGAGGAAATGAGACTCAGCTGAGCTCCAGTGACTTGTACATAACACACCGCCAGAAGGTTGTGGGCTGGGAGTGAGGGAACTGGGGTGTTTCTGAGGGCTTTTTAGCCCTAGGAGAGTACGTAATCATCCTATTTTGCCTTCCTTAAGTGTCAAAGCAGCCCTCTTCATTTCTGATTTCTGCTCCGACTGCAATTACACGTGGCAGGGGGCCTGTAGGAAGAATTCTCTGGGCACCAGGAAAACTGTATATTGTGCTTCCCCCACGTCCTCGTGGGCAGTGCCTGAAAGCAGTTGAAAAAATAATCTCAGCTCCAGTTATGGGGGGCTATGCCTGTCAGTCCCTGTGCTGGGTATAGTGGCTACATCATCTTGAATTTTGGCAGCAACTTCGTCAGTTAGGTTGTGTTATCTGTGTATTTCTGGCTGGGGACCCTGAGGCTCAGGAAGGTGAAGCTGGTGGGTCCTAGCGGTGGTGGTGGCAGAGCCAGGACAGTGAACACCCAGCGTCAGAGCAAGTGCTCCCTGCTCCACGCTGCGGCTTATCAGCAGCTGCCAGCCCTGTTACGTCCCTGAAGGCAAGTTCTCAGGGAAAGGGGTTTCAGAGTCCAGACAGCTTCAGAGGAGCCGAATGTTTCCTACAGGAATAATTCTCAGGGCATTAGGAAAAATATCCTGAGCATAATAAACACAAGAAAGAAACAGGAAATCTGGTTTTGTTGTATAGCCACTAAAATGAGAATAGGATAAACTCTCCAAAGAACCCAAAGGTTTGTTGGATTTGAAAATGGAAGGCTTTAGGGACTTCCCGGGCAGTTCAGTGAGTAAGACTCCACTCTTCCAGTGCAGGGGCATGGGTTCAGTCCCTGGTTGGGGAACTAAGATCCCACAGGCCACGTGGTACAGTCAAAAAAAAAAAAAGAAAAAGGAAGGTCCTGACCGAGAGGGTAGGAGAACCACCCCGGCTTCAGGAGATGGTGTGTCAGTGGTGGGCAGTGTGGCAGCGAGGAGGAGAGCTGGCTGCAGGGTCTGAGTGTAAACGCCTTGCTTTCCCCCCTGTCTTGCTTTCGTGCTGTGTGACCGTGGGCAAGTCACTTAGCCTCTCAGAGCAAGATGGGGTCCTAGCTGCAGCTCCCCAGGCCGAGGGAGCAGAGAGGTAAAGGGTGGGGCAAGCCTTGCCAGCTGGGCTTGTGAAGGTGAGAGTGTCAGGGTGTCAGAACAGAGTAGAGCTTGAAGTTTTATTTTCTATTTATTTATTTATTTATTTTTGAAGTTTTAAACTTAGTGCTGCTTTAAGGTGGTGAACTGTTAGTCACATCCAGCACAGGGATGCCTCACAGCGGGGGGAGGGAAGGTGTCTGGCTGTGGCCTCATTTCAAGGAGAGATCAGCTTTGCCTGAAAAGCCTCCCTTTTAAGCTCTGGATGTTTGGAGTCCCTCCAAGGGTGTGCTGCCTGGCCTGTGCCTTGGGGAGTATTGCCCACAGCTGTCTGGGAGGAGAGGGCAGCAGGACCAAGTGGGCAGAGGTGAGTGCCCCAGGCTCTGTTCAGAAGGTACAGACCATGAGTGGTGCAGGAGGGCCCTGGGGTCTCTGGAAGCCATGGATACACTGGGAGGAGGGAGCTGACTGCGTGTTGAGCATGGACCACAGGTGTGTGTGGGATTGGGAGAGTCGACAGGTGACGCCCTTTCCCAGTGCAGCCACCACGCCTCTCTGATGGTGGTGGCACTGGAGAGACAGTGACTTGACTTTTCAAATATGAACAGAGGAAATAATAGGGATTTTTTTTTCATTTTCCCACGGAAGTACATCTGCAGCTTTGTAGGGTTTTGAGTCTGCAGCAAAGTATTTCAGATTCTTTTCTCCCTCTCATCTTTCTGGCCCCTCCTCCTTTGTTGACACCGTCTAAACATTTGTTTAGAACAACTTACGCTTGGCAAGCTGAGCTTGGGGCCCGGGTTTCAAAGACCAAAATCATTGCCCTTGAGGAGTCTCCTAGGTAAACAAAGGTGATTACAAACCTGGGTGCTAATGGGCATCACAGGGTCCTCTGGGAGAGGTAGGAGGAAAGGACAGTTACTTCTCAGAGGCTGTGATACCAGAAAGGGGCTGAAAGCTGGGCAGGACATGTGCCAGGTGGCCCAGCCCTTTGGAAGGCATTCTAGGCAGAGGTGGGTAATAGCATTCGTCTGACAGTAACCAAGCTCATAACCAAGCTCACCCTATTTAAGAGGGTGATGCACAAGTGGCAGAGACTCAGTCCCTGCCCTGCAGGTGCTCACAGGAAATGACCACACAGGTGACGGGACAGAGTCCTGTGGGAAGATAGGCCCTCAGTCATATAACTCAGCTGTATCTGCCTATCAGTCTTCCTGCCGGGGGTCTCTTGGCAGGTTCTTTCATTACTTCTCACCAGTGAAAGGCTCTGTTTAAGAAACTAGCTTGCTGCCTGCTACCCTCAGGGTTGACTGTACCCTTTCACAACTTGTGGCATCTCTTTGTACTTATGGATCTGTTCCTGGTGGAGCCAGCCCTGTATTTAGGAAGTTGGACTTGGGCAAGGTACTTCACCTCTCTGAGCTTTACTTTCACTTATTAAAAAAAAAACAAACGAAGAAACAGCAGTTGGATTAGGTCAGGTTTTCCATGCAGCAGCCTAGGGATCACCTACCTTAGAATGTTAGGGTGCTCCTTGACATACCGAGTCCTGGGGGGTGTGGGTAGCGCCTCTCCCCATTCATACAGTCAGACTCTTGGGAGTGGGGCCTGGGATTCTGCTGTTAACAGGCTCTGCAGGTGATGCCTGGACATCTTAAAGTTTGAGGAGCTGGGCTCCATGACTTCAGCCTCTATTCTTTCCAGCCCTAAGCTCCTCAGCCATAGGTATGGCCACAGGAACTGGAAAAATAAAACGCTAGTTCTCTGGATGTTTTATCCTAGCTCTGATGCCTTCAGCAAACTGCTGCCTAGTTTAGGTGTCCCGAATCTTGACGGTGTGTGCTTGTGAGTGGATCAGCAGGCTGGCCTTGATATTCCTTGAGGAAGAAAAGCCCTGTTGACATGCACCTGAACGTGGCTGTCAGAATCTGTTTATGAGCTGAATCATTACAGTAAACACCCACCTTAACTTTTCATCTCTGGCTTTGGAGTGTTTGCCCGGCTTCCCTCTTCTGAGTCATTCTCCCTTGGCTCCTGCCTTCTGACGCGTTGTCTAACTTGGAGCCAAAGGCTTCATCCTCTGTTTGACAAATGACATTCTGCTCTGGATCGCCTCCGATCATCTTTGTGAGGTTTTTAAGGGAGGGTCACATGGCTTTAATAGCAGTCCTCATTCTTCTGGTGATGTATCTGAAAACACAGTTTTTAGTGTTCAAAGCCAGTAACTAAGGGCTAGTAATAGATGTCTGCTGGGAGTCTCCCCCATTTTCTTATCCTTTCCCCTCAGAAATCTCCTAAAAGCCCCTCGGATTTCACAGTGTTGGTAATTTTGAGAAGCTGCTTCCTGGAGACATTCTCAGCCTGACTGCTTCATATCACTCAGATGTGAATACAGTGGTCTTAAGTGAGGACATTGTATTTTATTCCATCATAAAGATGAAACCTTGACACCTAGTATTTTAGGTCTTAAAAAATTAAAAGCTTCCCTCTGGATCTTAGTTCATTTCTCATCTTGTTATTCTGTGTTGTGGTTTTCTTTGTCAAAATTGATCTGTAAACACAGAATTTTACACTAGTAAATTCTGGTGAAGCCCTCCACACAACCCAGCTGGGAGAAATGCAGAGCTGTCTTGAAACTATGAAAGGAGGTGGATGTAGGCGTGTACCCCAGAAGGCAGGGCTGGTGTGACTCTTTCCTGTGTTCCCCAAGGGTCTTGCACAATTCTTGGCCCACAGTGGATGTCCAATAGGTGGCTGCTGGAAGAATGGATTTAAAAAATATAATAGATCAGTTGTTAAACTGACAAAGGCATGGAATTCAAAGGCAGGGGGAATCAGTTTGATTTTGAATTTGCCCTTGGTTCTTTGTGAAGTTTAATTTTCATGGAAATACCAATTAGATGCCGGATTAGTTGCAGTGCAGAATGGCGGAGAGAAGAGGCAGACGTTGTATGCATTCTAAGTACTTTGGTACATCTGTTCGTTGTTTATTATTTGCCAGTCTTTTTGTTAGATAATGCCGAGGGACTGACTGACACACCCCTTCATTTTGTGTCCAGGGAAACTGAGGCACAGGAGCGAAGTAACTTCCTTAAATTTACATAGTATAGCTGTTGGCAGGCTGCTGCTGCCGAGTCGCTTCAGTCATGTCTGACTCTGTGCGACCCCATAGATGGCAGTCCACCAGGCTCCGCTGTCCCTGGGATTCTCCAGGCAAAAACACTGGTATGGGTTGCCATTTCCTTCTCCAATGCATGAAAGTGAAAAGTGAAAGTGAAGTTGCTCAGTCGTGTCTGACTCTTGGTGACCCCATGGACTGCAGCCCACCAGGCTCCTCCATCCATGGGATTTTCCAGGCAAGAGTACTGGAGTGGGGTGCCATTGCCTTCTCTGGTTGACAGGCTAGGTGACCCATAATCAAGAAGGATTTAGAGAGCTTCCCTGGTGGTCCAGTGATTAAGAATTCCCCTCGCAATGCAAGGGACACCGATTTGATCCCTGGTCCGGGAAAATTCCCCATGCCTCGGAGCAGCTAAGCCCGTGTGCCACAATTACTGAGCTCAGGCTCTACAGCCTGTGCTCCTCGACAAAAGAAGCCACTGCAGTGACAAGTCCGTGCATCGCAACGAAGAGTAGACCCCTCACACCACAATTAGAAAAGGCTTGAGTGTAGCAGTGAAGACCCAGTGTAGCTAAAAATAAGTAAAGAAATACATTTTTTTAAAAAGAAGGATTTAGAGGGTACCTCTTCTTTGCTGGAATGCATCAGAATCAAAATTTAGCTTTACAAAAGTTGTTAGAGATCAAGGGGGTCGCCTTGGAGTGTAGAGTTGCTTTGTGACATTTCTGTGCCTTGGCCTTTTGGTTTCTGCTGGTCTCTGAGGATGGGGAGTTCACTGTTCACTGAGGCAGTTCATTTAATTTTTGAATACTTCTAATTATTAGAATTCTTTAATATGAGCTGTCATCAACTTGTCTCATAATTTTCTCCTTTGAACACCATATCTCAGTGTACCTACACACCGTGATTCATTACTTCATTCATTCAGGCATATGTGTTGAGCACCAGCATGGTTTCAAGTTCAGAAATAAGAGTAAACAAGAGGTTGGGACTTCCCTGGCGGTCCAGTGGCTTAAGACCCCACACTTCAATGCAGGGGGCATGGCTTTGATCCCAGGTCAGGGAACTAGATTCCACATTTGGCAACTAAAGATCCCGCATGCTGCAACTAAGACCCACTGTAGCCAAATAAATCAGTAATTTAAAAAGTCGTTTTTTTTTAAAAAAAGAGTAAACAAGAGACAAGGTTCTTACCTCCTGGAGTCTGATGTTAGTGTAGTAGGAGGATCATTAAACTAAATGTCAGCAAGTCAAGGCAGAGACATTTACTAAAAAAAAAAAAAAAAAAAGGAATGAAAGTTTTGTATCACTTGCAACCTGTATGACCTTGGCTAAGACACTTGAGCATCTGTTCTCACTTCATCTTGCAGAGAATATTATCCCATTGGACCTTCCGAAACAGTGGGAGTTCACTGGGGTGATGGTGTCCTGTAGAATGCTAATCGCTGTCTGTTACTAAGAGCAGCGGTAGCTCTTGCTTCTAGAGCAGCGGTTCTCAAAGCATTGGTCCTCCGGCCAGCAGCATCAGCATCACTGCGAACTTGCTAGAGCTGCAAACTCCCCAGCCCCGCCCCAGACCTGCTGCTTCTCAAACTCGGGGCGGGTGGGGCCTGAGTTTTTATGAGGGCTCCAGGGGAGTCCGATGCCTGCCCCCTGCCCCGTTGAAGAGCTACTGTAGACTAGGGCAGTGGTTCTTAGTCTTGACTGCGCAGTGGAGCCACCTGAGAGGAGGGCATTTAAGCCTGTACGTTCTGTGTCCTGACAAGTCAGGTCAGAATCTGGGCAGGGCTCCTGTGGAAGCCACTCGTGTGATTCACTTGTGCAGCTGGAGCTGGAGGAGCCAGAGGTTGGGAGGGTGAGGAGCACGGATTGGGGAGCTGCCCAGTTTGGTGTGAGTCCCCGATCTGCCCCTTGCCGGCTCTGTGGCTTTTGGCAAGAGGACTCTGGCCTCAGTTTCCTTGTTTTCATAATAAGGATAGAAATGCTTATCCCTCAGGGTTGTAACAGTCAAGCGAGATGATGTGTGTTAAGTCCCTGAGGACCTGTCCGGGCTGTGGTAAGTGAGCTAGGATGGAATTTCTTGGTGGTGGCCCTGGGTTTTTGAAGCTGATGGTGCTCATCTCTCTACACTAAGCCTCTTTACCTCTTGCTTCATAATTTCCAGCCCCCTGTTTTGGAAAACTCCATTTTGTCCATGACTCTCTTGAAAAAGCAATGTCCCATATTCCAGCTTTTGAGATTCAACTTTGACACCAACCAATATTTTCTCCATACCATAAATACTCAATAAATCTTGCAGCTACTCAAAAAGATTTTTTTAAATTAATTAATTTATTTTAATTGGAGGCTAATTACTTTACAATATTGTAGTGGTTTTTGCCATACATTGACATGAATCAGCCATGGGGGTACATGTGTTCCCCATCCTGAACCCCCCTCCCACCTCCCTCCCCACTCAAAAAGATTTTATAAATTAAGAGGGAGGGAATATACTTAGAGCTGATTCATGTTGTACAACAGAAACCAGTACAATATTGTAAAGTAATTTTCCTCCAATTAAAAATAAATTTTAAAAAAGATAAAGCAGTGTCCCATTTGACGATATCCACCACAATTACAAATGCATCCACTTTTTGTTCTTGTAATTCCAATTCTTTGTTCTATGACTATGTCCGCATAAGTGAGAAATGATGTTTGTTTCTTACAGTGTGGTTTACAGTGGCACAAGGCTGGGATAACGTACATGCTCATCAGAGTAGGGTCTCCAAGCAGGTGAACCCTGTGCAGCCACAGAAGAGAGTGAGACTGCTTCTCAGGTAATTGCCGTAAAACTATGTAGGATATGTGTGTGTGTATATATATATATATATATATATATATATATATATATAATTAAGTATCTTTAATATCTTCATTTTTAAATTTTTGGTTGTGCTGGGTCTTTGTTGCTGTATGTGGGCTTTCTTTAGTTGCTGTGAGCAGGGGATGCTCTTCATTGTGGTGTGCAGGCTTCTCATTGCAGTGGTTTCTCGTTGCAAGCACAGGCTCCAGGCATGTGGGCTCAATAGTTGCTGGTGCACAGGCTTAGTTGCCCCTTGGTATGTGGGATCTTCCTGAACCAGGGATCAAACCGACATCCCCTGCATTGCCAGGCAGACTCTTATCCACTATGCCACCAGGGAAGCCCTAGAATATGTTTTTTTTAAGTGAAAAAGGCAGTGTATGGAGCAGCATATATGGGGTGCTGCCATTTGTGCAAAAAGAGGAGGGTATGTTTATTTGCTTACATGTGGATGCTGTGTGTTTGGAGTACAGAAGAAATGGGTAATGTTGGTTGCCTCTGAGGAGGACACTAGGGGACTGCTGGGCTGGGTGGAATAGAGAGTTTGCATGATAAACCATTGGGTGCTTTTCAAATTATGTGATTTTAACCCATTAAAGAGTATCATTAAAAGTGTGACATCTTGAGCTTAATCCTGCACTTGAGCCGGACCACTGTGGGGTACAGTGGGAGTATTACCATTTTTCCGTGAATTGGACACTGGCCTACTTTTGATGCCATTTAAGATTGCATTACTCTTGGCACTGTGGGCTCCAATGAACCTTACAGTCAGAGATGGCACCAGCTCTGTTTCATGTGGATGGTTGCCTGGGCAGGTCTCATGGATGCGAGGAAGTTTCAAAGTGCCCCCACCCAGCCTGGACTGGCACAACCGGCTTTGTTTTTGGCCCAGAATGCTGGGCTGTCAGGATCGTTTGAATCTTGATTCTGCCATCTATATAGCATTAACTCTTTTTTCCTGTCCTGGGCTGTCTGGGGCATTGATGAACCTGCCTCTTGGGTCTATCTTTAGTCAAGTCATTGCTGAGAAGCCATGGACAAGGTGTGGAGAAGAATAAAACACTGTGTTGTGCTGACAGCTTGTTTCTCCAGATTATCATCAAGGCTTGGAGACACCAGGGTACACATCTACAGAGTGCTGCCGCCAAGTCACTTCAGCCGTGTCCGACTCTGTGCGACCCCATAGGCAGCAGCCCACCAGGCGCCGCCGTCCCTGGGATTCTCCAGGCAAGAACACTGGAGTGGGGTGCCACTTCCTTCTCCAATGCATGAAACTGAAAAGTGAAAGTGCAGTCGCTCAGTCGTGTCCGACTCTTAGCGACCCCATAGACGGCAGCCTATCAGGCTCCTCCATCCATGGGATTTTCCAGGCAAGAGTACTGGAGTGGGGTGCCATTGCCTTCTCTGATAGAGTGCTGACCCCAGGGCTAATAGGAAGAGAGACCAGGAGCTCATCCAGGTGTAGTAAGAGCTGTGAGACACACACAAAGTACAGTGACAGCCCAGAGAGAGAGTGATGAACATTCTGTTGGGGTAGTTGTTGAGCTGAATGAATGGTCAAGATGCTTGACTATTTCACTAACTTAGCCACAAGTGAATCATGGGAGTTTTTTAAGATGCTTTGCTGAAATTAAAAAAAAAAAAAAAAAAATATATATATATATATATATAATCTCATTTCACCTGATCTGTGAGCTTGATAATCACAAGAAACAACTGGTTGCATTTTGATATAGCTTGGTCATTTGGCCATTGTGGACCCGTAGACCCACAGTACCTTTTCCCAAAGTTCTTTCCTTTCTAAAAGCCCTCAAACCATTTGTTCTGTAGTTGTGCCAGAAGTCATTCTTGGTTTGTAGTGATCAGGGCCTTTTATTTGTAGGTATCAGCATCGCCTTCGTTCTTGCTTTGAAATCGGGACATTTGCCCATGTCTCATGGCATTCGGCCCCTTTCTCCTTTGTCTGATTTTGAAGTTTATCAGTTGCGGTTCTAAGAAAGTTTTATAGTCAGTTAAATATGCATGAAAGAAATTATATGTTATCTAAGGGAAATTTGGAACCACATCAAAAAATGGAAAGAATGCTAAAACAAATCGGTCATGGCACGACCCTGCAGCTCAGCCCCTGTTAACATTTTGGTGGTGTTTCTTCCAACTATGTGAAAAATAATCAAAGCTTACAGTCACACTGCTTGAAATGACTATGTGCTTTATAGGGGGAGCCTGATGTGTAAGCTCGTTAGTAAAATTTTAGAGGAATGTGACTCAGGTGTGTTCAGAGGGTAGTGGAAACATCGAAAGAGAAGAAAGGGATCAGCTTCACCTGGGCAAGGGGATGGCTAGGAAAGGCTAAATAGAACAGGGGACCCTTGATAGTTAAACAGAAGTGGTGGTAGGTGGAGAAACAAGCAACAGAATTTTATGTAAGCTACAGTCATAACCATGTGCTAAATGTAGATGAAAAAAGCTGCCAGGAAATGTCCCCAAATAATACCACGATAGGAAAGTTGGTTTTATTTTCTCTGGTTTCTCAAATGGGAGTGTATTGCCTCTTGTTAGTATTTTTCTTAACACCATGCACATGTGCGCAGTCTTCAGCAACTCAGGGTTGTAGAACTTGGCTAGAAACCTGCTGCAGAGTCAAAAGCTGGGAGCCAGGCTGGCAGCGCTCCTGCAGCCCTGTCGTTTCCATCGGTGGGACCTGAGGTTGAAGTAGAGAAGCTAATAATGCAAGGTCAGCCCTTGCTTTTCTGTGCCGAAGTTTTACAAAGCAAGTTACTTTCAGGATGTTCTAGTGTTAAAGCTTGAGATAAGTGGGGAGGTAAATGATGTCATTGGGGGCACAGAGAATGTTTCCATGCAGATTTCTCCTTTTCTCCTTCCCTCACTCAAAAATCATGAAAATCGAACAGGTATTTACTGCTGTCATTTCCCTTGATATTTCTAGCATGCAGATTTCCCACCCCCAGCATTGATTTCCACTGATGAGACCCACACACAGGAGGGAGGGGCCCTCAGAACTGGGAAGGGTCTTGCCACATGTCCTCCAGACATTGAGTCCTATCTGATTTTTCTCCGTCACCAGGAAGAGAAGAATTGTTGGACTGTCCTGCATTCACATTTTGGCTTCTCTTCTTACTGGCTGTGAAACTGTAAGCAAGGTCTTTGAGCTCAGCTTTTTTCATCATTAAACTGGGCTGATAAAGTTGACCTCACAGTTGTAAGGATTGAACCAGGTACTTAAGCACTGGTCTAATGCTTGACCTACGAACAGGTGTTGATACATGGTGGCTGCTGTTATTCATTATTATTATTTGATTGCCAGTCACTCAGGTATGCCCTGTATGTGGTCATGCAGAAAAAACCCTGGGCCTAGGCTCATTATCAGCACTTTGCACCCACGATTCTGAATATTGACATAAAGTTGGCAGGGAGTGGGGTGCTAGTAGTTGTGGTCCAACATAAAACAGTGTTTGGCACAATTTCACTTCAGAGGTCAATTTTTTTTAAAACAAAAGATTTTCTACAAGATCCCCCAGGGGCGACTTCACGATGTTTCAGGTGTTCCCTTTACATCGATAAAAGCTGTGTTAAAATGGGAAATGTGCATGTTTAAGTAAAGCCTCAAGAACTATGAGTCACTTGACTAGAAAAAGAAAAACAAAAAGGGAAATAATTAGCAATAGGAAAGGGAGAAAAGGAGGCCCCCTGTGGGTTGGATCTTGGGACATGGAAAAGATTCCTCCTTCCTTTCTGTCTCTCTGACCTGCCACCGCATTGCGACCTGGCTCTAAGCTTTGAGGACTGGAAGCTTGTCTTGAAGTTAGTGATATAACTTCACACTCTTTGCTGGATCAGCCCCAGTTTTCACTTTTCTGACACCGAGGTCCTGCTGAATTCCAGAATCAGTGTTTCTGGTGACCAGAAAGAAGACAAAACCAGGGAAGGAAGGTGTGCCCTTCATCAGGAGAACCTGAGAAGTAAGAAGGTTGGCTCAGAAGCTGCCAGAGAAAGGATGATGGAAGAGTTAACTCATCTCTGTTTGTCTTCCTCTTAAGATGAAAAAGTCATCTCTAAATTAGGGCTGACCTATTCAGTCGCTGGAGCTCTGTGTTTGCCTTCTACCTCTGCCTGCTGTTAAATATCAGCTGTATCTGAAGGCGTGGTGCGACCTTCAGCCCTCTCCCTCCATTCCTACTCCTTGGAGACTGGAAAAATAAGGGGTCAAGCAAAAGGGGGAATTTTAGCTCTGAGGTCTGGCACACAGTAGCTGTTTAATAAACATTCTTCTGTCTCATCCGGTACAGGACCCATCTGTGGTGAGTACATCAAATTCAGGGTGTGGACAGAACTGGAACCATCCTTTTTTGTTTGTGTCTTTTTAAACAGAGTAGGTGGTATTCGGAGTATTAAGGTTAGTGTATATATATATATATATATATACACACACACACACATATATATACATATAAACAAACATGATCTTTTTGCAGAAATGTCAATTTTAACATATTTTACAAAGAATGAAATATCTGGTCTCGGTTTAGCTGCCTACTACCCTTTCTGTTAATTTGCAGAATCATACCTTTAGATCTCATAGATTAGATCTATCCTCAGTCTTACTGCAGTCTCTTAAACCTTCCAGCATTTATTGCAAAATGCTTTTCGCTTTTTCATACTCTTCACTGCGCAAACATAATGCTTCATTTGTTTTTAAATAACTTAAAGTGTTTGTTTTATAAATCAAGGTGTATTTTATCATTCCATTTGAAAGGTTTTGCCTAAGTCTTTGTGACCCCATGGACTGTCCAGTCCATGGAATTCTCTAGGCCAGAATACTGGAGTGGGTAGCCTTTCCCTTCTCCAGGGGATCTTACTGATCCAGGAATTGGAGCGGGATCTCCTGCATTGCAGGTGGATTCTATACCAACTGAGCTATCAGGGAAGCCCTTGCCTAAGTATATTTAGGCATTTAAAAGCTTGTTTTAGATACTAAAAATGTCTTCGAACTCTGTGTCTGGTATCTTCCTGGGTGGTGGGTCTGCTCAACGTTTGTCAGTTTGCTTTTCTTATTTTGCGGGAGATTGGGTGCTGATGTCATGGAGTTGGTTGGTTAGGTTTGTTATGTCTTTGATGTCTGCTGTTTGGCAGCAAGGCTGAGGGCAATCACACACTGCTCTCTTGAACAGCCTTGGTAAGTAGGGCTAGGGGAGCAAGACCAAGGCTACCGAGGCAGCGTCAGGTGGGGGCAACTTGACACTAGGCTTCCTGTTACCATCATTCTCCTCTTTACTTTTTATTCTCTCTCTCTGTGGTTTTTTTTTTGGTTGCATGGTTTTCAGGATCTTAATTCCCCAACCAGGGATTGATCCCAGGCCCTTGGCAGCAAAAGCACAGAATCCTAACTATGGACCTCCAGGGAACACCCCCTTCTCCTTTGTTCTTGCTGTGTGTCCCTTGTTTCTCCTACTTTTCCAGCCGCTGCAGTACTTTGTATACATTATTGGACTTCGTGCACCTAGGCTTGTGGTAAAGAAGGGGGCTGTGCCTGCCTTCACTCCCCCTTCTGCTCCTCCTCATAGTTCAGACTTTATTTTGATGAACATTTTAGATAATGTCCTTGGCCGTTTCCCCATGTCTTACCATACATGTAGAAGTCAGTATGGGTTTTGCAAAGAGGGTGATGGCTCAGGGGTCAGCAGCCTTCCCCAGGATGGATGCCAGCTGCTTGTGACTCCTATTTTGGTGCTGGGAGGTGACTGTGCTCACCCTTGGCGGGGACCGGCAGGGGGTGGTGACTTTCACCAGGGCGGGCAGCAGCATAGGCTCGAGTGCCGCTGAAGCCTGGCCAGCTGGGCTCCTTGGCTCCCACTGTGCCCACCGCTGACTTCACCTTCAGCTCTTGTATTTTGGCTCCTGGAGTGTCGTTCGTACTGGCCATTTAGTCTGTGCTGTTCCACAGCCTTTTCATCATTGGAATTATACAGCTTGAACATTTTTGACCTTGTAAGGCTCTGTAGAAGAGACTGTAAATTCCAGATTACTCTCTACAGCCGGGGCCGACGCTAGGGAGTGAGGTGGCTTGGGTGGATGGCCTTGGTCTCTGAAGGCTATTCTGCAGTAGGGCTTGAGTGTATGTTGAACACATCTCAGAGGGAGCTGATGCTGCATGGAAAACTGGTGGGTTTGAGCCCAAGGGAAGCTTGGGGATATATACCTGCTTCTTTCACGGCATTTTTTTTTTCCCCCTCAATTTCCTCCTGGTTCCAGTGATTCTGGCTTAATTAAGTGTATGGTAAACAGTCTCCTTTAGCTTGTTGCTTGAAAGTGAAAACAAAGTGTTTCTGGCTTTGGTTTGTGTCCAACTCTGCTGCCCCATGGACTGTACCTGCCAGGCTCCTCTGTCCATGGAATTCTCCAGGCAAGAATACTGGAGTGGGTATCTGTTCCCTTCTCCAGGGGATCTTCCCAACCCAGGGATCGAACCTGGCTTTCCTGCATTACAGGCCGATTCTTTACTATCTGAGCTACCAGGGAAGCCCCAGAGTCCCAGCTTGTTGCTTATCCTTGCTTTATTCCAAGTCAGTTTCAGGGGACCTAGTAGGAAAGTCTGTGGCCTGTCATTCCTTCCATCCCCACCTGAAACCTCAAAGTCTCTAGTTAACCTTCACTTTGGGTGATGGAGGGCTGAGCCACAGCATGGTGGGCTCGTGGCAGGGGCCAGGCAGATGTGATTTTGTGATAGGTTTTGACTGATAGGCATGGTTATGTGCTCAGTGGGTCTCCTCTTGTAATGACCATCCAGCCCACTTCAATATTACTGGGGAAACAGCTTCTCTGGGGCCCACGGAGGTGAAGGACTCATCCTGGGTTGTATAGTCATGGAAGAACCCAGAACAGTTGTCTTTCTGCAAGTGTATTTTAACCATGTTGCATTGACTCACCGAAGCCTGTATACCCTTCAGTCTGGAGAAACTTACACTCAGTGTGGGGAGAGGAACCTGAATATGGCTAATAGCAGACCCTTTGCAATCTAATTTGGGTTCTGATTCTAGCTCTGGTACTTATTAACTATGTGATCAACTATGTGATTAACTATGGTGTGTGCCTGACCGATGAGGGTCTGTTTCCTCACCTGCAGAGTGGGACCCATACCTGCTTCATTAGGTTTTGAGGGTCACCCTGGACTGTTCCTGGATGTAGCCACTGGGTACACTGCGGCTCGCAGCAGCATTTCCCATGCCTTCAGAGTTCAAGCCAGGATGAGGTTGGAGTCATCTGTCCCGCTTTCACTGATCCTGAGGAAGGAAGAGCCCCAACAAATTCCAAACCTGCCTGGATCTTGACTTCATTTAGCACTTGCCCTGTGAACAAACCAAGGCCCTGGGAGATCTGTGCCCATTGGAAGAGGATGCCTGTGGGTTTAATAGCATTGTAGGTTTTATAATCAGCCATTATTAGCTAGTTGATTTGGCAGAGGCAGATTGATTTTTTTTTTTTTTTCTTTTAACTGGGGCCGAAAGAGTTGTATGCTTTTCAGGTAACCGTGAGGCAAGACCTTGTGACTTATCTGTTCATGTGCACAGCCAGCTGAACATAGACTGGTATGATTCATTTCTCAAATATTTGAGTGCCCAGTGTATTCCAGACACAGGACAGAGTATCAGGGAGACACTGGGGAGCAGAAACAGACCTGGGCCTTGACTCCATGGGCTTTATGTGGTTATGGGGAAGACAGACTGTAAGACAGACTTCTTCATTGCCTTACAATGATTAGAACTTTACCCTTACAGTCTAGATACACTGGAGAGAGTTAACCCAGACTGGGAGACCAGTAAAGGTTCACGAAGAAGTGACAATTGAACTGAGCTGAAAAAAGACTAGGGGAGTGGATGGGATGGGTGATCTGACCTTCTGTGACACCCTCTGAGCCTGTCACCCTCCCTTTTTCCGTTGGTCTTTTAGGAGGCAGTTAATCCTCCCGCAGTCAGTCCTACTGTAATTTCAAATGTATGCTATATATATTTATATTTTTGGCCATATCTCTCAGCTTGCAGAATCTTAGTTCCCTGACCAGGGATTGAACCCAGGGCCCTGGCAGTGAAAGCATGGAGTCTTAACCAGTATATTGCTAGGGAAGTCCCAAATGTATGCGTATTTTTAAAAATTGCATAGTTTTCAGGACAGTGATATAGTATGGCTACTGGTTTAGGAGTTAATATAATCTTCAGGCATTTGTTACATGTCTGCTCTGTGGCATGCATATGATCTACTCTGTGGTTCACAAACATTGTCATCTAATCCTCTGACCAACTCTGCCAGGCGAGTCTTATGACTTATGGGTGAAGAAATGGAGCCCTAGAAAGGCTCAGTGACTTGGGGTTTGTCTCCTTTTGGTCAGTGATGGGAAAACGGGGGTTTAAACCTCTGGCCTCCTGCCAGATCTGCTTGTGTGCTCTTCTCCCTCTCCCTCAGTGGATGGACTTTTGTGATTCCATCTTGAGGCTCCAACTCCATCTCTGCAATCTGGATTCCAGCCTTCCAGTCTGTACAGGAACTTTTGGTGCATGGTCCACTTATCAGTCGAGGATTGCTGTCTGTGTCAGGTCAGCACTGAGACTAAGTGAATTTGGCTTGTGGTGCTTTTAAAATTGCTTTTTGAGTTCAAATCCAGAATGAATGGAGGGAGGTCATAGAAATAGTCACTTGAAGTAAGTGACAGTGGGCTGGATAAAAAGTAATGTCGATATCACTCCTGCTGCCAGCAGTGTCCCTGTGGGCCATGGGAAGAAAAATTGGTGTGGGCTGGTAACTCTTAATTACTTAGAGGTGAATCTTGGTGACTTCCCAGTGACTCGTCAGTGAGGGCTCTGGGTAAGGTAATCTCTGTCAGTCACCCCATCTCTCAACCTCAAACCTTTTGCCTGTAAAATGAGATATTAATTCTGCTTTATCTACCTCAGCATTGCTATGAAATTCAAATGAATTATAGGATCTTAGGATTAGAGGAGAGCATCCCTAAGATACCACATTTGAAAATGTTCTGTAGGCTTAAGTAAATGAATGTCACTTTTGTTGACTCACCATTATGCTTCATGTTAATAGCATACCATACTTGTTCTCAAACTTCAGCTATATTAGAATCACCTTCAGGGCTCATTAAGCTACAGATTGCTAGGCTCCTTCTCCAGAATTTCTGATTTACTCGCTCTCTCTCGGGTGGGGCTAGAGGCTTTGTATGTCTGATACGTCCCCACACGATGCTGATGTTGCCATACTGGCGACCACACTTTGAGACCCACTGACACATACCGCCCAGACCTGGAGCTGCCTGGCTCTGCCACTGCCTCAGGGCTGTCACCTCATGGCAAATAGATGGGGAAACAGTGGCAGACTTTATTTTTTGGGCCTCCAAAATCACTGCAGATGGTGACTGCAGCCATGAAATTAAAAGACGCTTACTCTTTGGAAGGAAAGTTATGACCAATCTAGACAGCATATTAAAAAGCAGAGACATTACTTTGCCAACAAAGGTCTGTCTAATCAAGGCTATGGTCTTTCCAGTGGTCATGTATGGATGTAAGAGTTGGACTATAAAGAAAGCTGAGCGCTGAAAAATTGATGCTTTTCAACTGTGGTGTTGGAGAAGACTCTTGAAAATCCCTTGGACTGCAAGGAGATCCAACCAGTCCATCCTAAAGGAAATCAGTCCTGAATAGTCATTGGAAGGACTGATGTTGAAGCTGAAACTCTAATACTTTGGCCACCTGAGGCGAAGAGCTGACTCATTTGAAAAGACCCTGATGCTGGGAAAGATTGAAGGCAGGAGGAGAAGGGGACGACAGAGGATGAAATGGTTGGATGTCATCATCGACTCAATGGAAATGAGTTTGGGTAAACTACGGGAGTTGGTGAGCGACAGGGAGTCCTGGTGTGCTGCAGTCCATGGGGTCGCAAAGAGTCAGACACGAGTGAACAACTGAACTTAACAGAGAGAGAGATGGGAAATGGTGAGTGTAGCTGTCAGTTCCAGGCCGTGTGGTAGCCAGAGCTAAGTGGGCATTGGCCAGGTGGCTGTGATGTGTGGAGTTGGGTGGAAGCAACTTCACTGTTCCCTTGGATCCCTTTGGACTTGGTAGTTAATGCTTCTCAGGACTGCGGTGTGTGGGGCAAAAGGTACTTACTGCAGCGTGCTTTGGGCCTAACTTGGACAGTCCTATCCACATTGGTGAGCTCCTGCATTCTTGAGGCTGGCCCAGACCCACCCACACTCCAGCCCTTTTTGGTGCCTGCAAAGAAATCACCTTCTTTCTTATGATCTTCCAAGGTTGCAGGGGAGGGAGAGTCTTCCTGCTGCGCTTTATGGCTCATCAGCACTTTCTCTCTCTGTCCCTCTAAGAGATTCTGATTGTTCCAGCCTCTTCCCTCTCTTCACATGTATGGTTTCTGTTTAAACCTCTTTCCTAACTGAAGCACCCAGCCTTTTCCTAAATTACTCCCATGTCAGAAGAGGACAGGCTGGAATAGGCTAGCAGCAATTCTCACACTTTGTGGGCCATGTTGAGTGTCTGGTTAAAAACGATTCCCTGGCCACGCCCTCAGAGACTTTGATTTCTCAGGTCTAGAGAGATTCCAGGGATTCTGATGCTTGCATTGAAGAATGATACTTAAGGAAATAACTAAAGAGATTTTAACCTGCTTTTTAGTCTGCTAACATGTGCTGGGCACCATTTTTATTCTAATCACCCCCGAGTGCTGCTTGCCCATCTGTCCTCCTCAAAGTCTCCCCCTTTTGAATCTGTATTCTGGCTCCAGGAGACACTTGCAGCTAGAAGGGGATGCGGTTTGCTTAATGGTTTCTTTCTTGGTCGACCAGCAGATGACCTGGGCTGTAGCTTCTTGGAGTAGAAGAAAACCTCAGAATATTGGTTTTGTCCTCTAAGAGAGGTCTGTTTAGTTGAGTCGCTCCGTCATGTCCAGCCCTTTGTGGCCCCATGGACTGCAGCATGCCAGGCCTCCCTGTCCATCACTGACTCCCAGACCTTGCTCAAACTCATGTCCATTGAGTCAGGGATACCATCCAACTATCTCATCCTCTGTTGTCCCCTTCCCTTCTGCCTTCAATCTTTCCCAGCATCAGGGTCTTTTCTAATGAGTCAGTTCTTCGAATCAGGTAGCCAAAGTATTGGAGCTTCAGCTTCAACATCAGTCTTTCTGGTGAATATTCAGGGCTTATTTGGAGTGTATTTCTTAGTGCAAAGTCTGCTGCTGCTGCTAAGTCGCTTTAGTCATGTCCAACTCTGTGCGACCCCAGAGACGAGAGCCCACCAGGCTCCGCCGTCCCTGGGATTCTCCAGGCAAGAACACTGGAGTGGGTTGCCATTTCCATCTCCAGTGCATGAAAGTGAAAAGTAAAAGTGAAGTCGCTCAGTCATGTCTGAGTCTTCGCGACCCCATGGACTGCAGACCACCAGGCTCCTCTGTCCATGGAATTTTCCAGGCAAGAGTATGGAGTGGGGTTGCCATTGCCTTCTCCGAGTGCAAAGTCTAGGTGACCTTGTAGCCCACATTTGCTCCATTCTCACAACTTTCTGTGACTCATAATGGGTTTTTAAGTTTTTCTTTATATGGCTGTCTGATGAGCTGTCACTGGACTGATTTTTATCTCAAACTATAAGCCTCTTAGAAGCTATGATGTGTGCATAGTGATAGGCATACAGACATTTAATCAATGGTGGGGTAGGTAGCTTTTCCATGATGTTTTTGGGCTGGTCACCCCTTGATCCTTACATTCAGCTCAGAACCATGGCAATAAGGGTCTAGAATTGCCTTGATCTCCACAGTGCCTCTTAGCTGGAAAGCCATTTTTAGTACAGGCTCTTGAGGATTGCTGTCATCAAACAGTATTTCTAAGGAGGGAGCCTCAGGCAAGTCTGGTCCCTAACTGAAGACAAAGTTTTTAACCAAAAATAGACTAACATCAGAAAGGGAGCTGGACAGACAACTCTTCCACTGCACCACTTGTTGGCAGAGGCTGCTGGCTATGACAGAGCTTGCCAGGCATCCACCATGGCAGTAGATTACTCATAAGGCTGGTTGAGTATGAGTTTTTGTGTATGAGGGAGAAAGAGAAAAAGTCCTTAATTCAAACAGCATTCTTCCTATGTCTCCCAAGGATATATTTTTGTCCTCTTAAATGTTTGTTTCTTTTTTCCACATAATAGTCAGTGTTCAAGATTGTGGAGAGGAAATTCAGGAAATGTCCCAAGAACCCAGTTTTCAAAAGGGCCTGGGCAAAGTCTCAGCATTTTCTAAAGGGCTCTTTCTCCTGCGGATCCCTTCTGCGGTGGCGTGCCAGTTCCCTCCAGCAAGATGGCTGGTGCTTGGCCCATTATTTGCTCTCAGTCTAAAGTAACTTTTTGGTTCACTCTAGTCTTTTTTAATTTGTAGCTTATTGCATCTGGGTTACTAAATTTATAGTGAGACCATGGCAGCAATTCAGTACAACCACAGACCCAACGACAGAGCTGCGAGAGTCCCTTGTGGATAAACCTGGCTAGCCCACAGAGATCTTGCAACCATGTGCTGCCAGGGTCTTAAGCCCAAGTCTGAATTTAATCTTCTTCCTCCTGCCCTGAAACTGCCATTGCAAAGCTCCTGGTTTTCCTCTGCTGCTCCACACGGCCAAACTGAGGTGTGGCTAGTAGAGAGAGAAGGGTTTCCAGGGCCGAGGTGGATGGAACCATTTAAGTTCAAGGAGACTGATGAGGAAAGGGGTGGTGTTCTGATTGCATTTTTAAATGGGTTGGGAATAACACTGGCTGGGAAAACATTATCAAAAATCTGCAAAATCAACATTCTTTCTTCCTGATAAATATGAAAGCTCGGCAGCTGCACCTCCCTCTCACGTGTTTGGCCAACTGCTGTTTGGGACATTGTGCCTCCCTTGGCGGTGTATGGGGGCTGATTGGAGCCAGGGTTGGCATCCCAGCTCTTTGCTGGATGGATCAGGGTGTTTCAATGCTCTCAAAAGCTAGACAAGCTCAGGTTGTCACTGGACTTAAGGGGAGGCTAGGGGGCGGGGGACAACATCCATCCATCCATCCAGGGCTACACAGACCCTTTGATATCCCTCCACATTGCTAACCAGGTTTTTCGAGTTGAGACGCAATGCAGGCATGAGGTGATCTTATTTAAAGTCAGAGGTGATTCGTGGGTGACTTCCTTTCCATCAGGATCTTCACCCTTTTAATCACCCCATAACCTCTGTTATACAAGAGGATTTTGTTTATTTCAGAGAATCGGCCCACACACAGGTTTGAAGCAAGTCCAAAAGGAACATTTGCCACCGTATAAAAACTTGTCTTGCTGCTCTTTGAGAACCGAACTACCTCATCTGGTCGCCCCTCTGCACGCCCCCCACCAGTTTCCGGCTTCATTTGCCAAAAACTCACGGTATGGGAATTACTGGTATACCTCTCAGAACAGGAGCAATGGCCTTTTTTCAGGAAATACTTGGGGGAAAGCAGAACTGCCTCATTTATGCTCCTTTCTTTCTTTAAAATATGTTCATATATCTTCACAAGGAAATGGCTTGGAACTGTTACCAGGAAGAATGCAGCAGTGACTAAGAAGAACCATTCTGATACTAGAGCGCAAGCCTGTCAAATGGAATCTATCCCTTTCTTGACATGGACTCAGGGACCTGCAGTAGATGCTGTAACTACTGTGTATGTGACCCATGTCTGAGCTCAGGGAAGCATCTAAGGGGAAGGATCCCATTAGGAGCCTAAAACTAAAATGGAAAGTGAGGGCCGGATGATAAAGCTGCAGGTGAATTCGCTGCTGGCGGGGTTATCAGATCAGATTTGTATTTTCTATGGGAGGCCGTCCTAGGATTGTGCCTGGTCAATATTCTTTTTCATCAGACCCTTGCAGCTGTTGAAGTCAGCTGTGTGAAGTATGCAGTTCTCTTAGGGCTGGAAGAGAGAACTTACAGTTTTTCAGATTAATCTGAACCAGAAAGTTCTTTTAAGATGTATCCAACATCTGAGTTACAAAAGCCGTATATGTATAGGATGAGGGTAACCTGACTTTAGAAGAAGCTCTTGTAGGGGAGAAAAGACTTAAAACGTTTTGGATGATCAGAGAAACACGCAGGTCCTTCTCAGAGGGATGGAGGAGTAGGTGGTTCTTTAGCTCGATACCCTGATGGTTTTAGGTTTGCCTTTTGGTGGTAGTTTAGTTGCTAAGTCATGTATGACTTTGGCGACCATATGGGCCATAGCCTGCCAGGCTCCTCTGTCAGTGGGTTTCTCCAGGCAAGAACACTGGAATGGGTTGCCATTTCCTTCTCTAGGGGATCTTCCCCACCCAGGGATTGAACCCAAGTCTCCTGCATTGCAGATGATTCTTTACCACTGAGTCACCAGGGAAGCCCAGGTTTGCCTTCTGAATCTATTGATGTCCTCACAGGGGGTGGTGCTGGGTGGGAGAGCCTGGCCTTTCCTCCTGCAGGTCCCCAGGGGAAGTGTGAGCTGACTCTGACTTTAGTCCCCCTCCCTGGCTTCTCTGGGAAACTCCCTTGCCCACACAAGGCCCATTCTGTGCCTACACTGGCTTTCCCAGACAGGGGTCAAAGCTCTTATTTCTGAGGGTTTTCTAGTCGGACTTACAGCTGCTTTTGTTCAAAGAAAGGAAAAAAAAAAGGCAGCAGGGACCTTAGAAAATGGATGAATGGAATGTTTTATGTTCCTGTTTTAAACTTAAAGACAATTCTGCAAATGCAAAAAGTAAGAAGAATATGACTTCAGGTCCGTATTCCGTCAGGTTTAGGGTGTCGGGGAGAATGGTGTAGGTGTGAGACGGATGAAACAGGAAAGTGGTGTGGGGTGGGGAGGAGAGCTAGTGACCGTGGGCGGGGAGAGAGAAGCAAGACATGCACGGGAAGAAACCAGGCACACGGGCAGAGAGCTGGAAAACCCTTGGAGGTGAAACCAATTTTCAGGAAGGCTTTCACCCCACTGCTGCAATTTGATGTCTAAGAATTCTGAAAGTTGCCACACCGCTATCCAGAAAGTACTTTTTTTTTTCTTTGTAAATGCACCCTGTAGTCAAAATATGACAACCTGGCATGCCTGTCCTTAAAATCTTAATTTTGACTAATAAAAGAAGCAAAGGCTTAAGTTACTTAATGCTTTAAAAAATAAAATGTTCTTTCTCCAAAATAAAACAAAAACCTTATGGTCATTGGATAATTCCAGAGAGTTAAAGCAAATTCTCTTTTTACTGATATATGTACCTATACACATGTATAAAAAGAAACTACCTCCAAATCATCCAGTGATTCTCTCTGGAGAATGATTATATAATTATTTTTCCTCCTTCTCCACTTTTGGGAGGGGGTGTTACTTTCCAAGTTTTTCTTACAATGAACAATATTTCTTTAATCAAGAAAAAGTTACTAGAATATAATATTCTGGTTAGTAAATATGGAGAAACAACAGTTAAGTGTTATCATTTCCCTAAAGTATTTAAGTTGGGAAATACATGCATCCAAGGTACCCTAGTCCCACCCCCATTTTCTTCTTTTTATAACTTGTAGTTTTGTCAAAGAGTGGAAAAGACTCTGATGCTGGGAGGGATTGGGGGCAGGAGGAGAAGGGGACGACAGAGGATGAGATGGCTGGATGGCATCACTGACTCGATGGCCATGAGTCTGAGTGAACTCCGGGAGTTGGTGATGGACAGGGAGGCCTGGCGTGCTGCAGTTCATGGGGTTGCAAAGAGTTGGACACAACTGAGCGACTGAACTGAACTGACACATGCATATGGTTTCATATGTGCTTCCCAGATGGCACAGTGGTGAAGAACCCATCTGCCAATGCAGGAGATATAAGAGACCTGGGTTTGATCCCTGGGTCTAGAAGATCCCCTGGAGAAGGGCATGGAAACCCACTCCAGTATTCTTGCCTGGCGAATCCCATGGACACAGGAACCAGATGGGCTACAGTCCAGGGGGTCGCAAAGAGTTGGACACAGCTGGAGCGACTAAACACACGTGTGTTCATGCATGGTTTCAGGAACCAGATGGGTCTTACAGAACTATTTACTGCCTCACTTTCACCTGCCACGGCCCAATGGCATCACTTAAAAGTCGTAGCCACTGTCTTTTGGTATTCCACGTTTTTTAATAGCTTGCATGTTTTGCTACTTCAAGGTATTATCTGTTGACTCCTCCTGAGGATTTTGCTCTTATTCTCCACCCTGTGTGCTTTGCCCCACGCACTTTAGTTTCAGAGGAAAAATTCCTGTCTTCTCCAAAAGTCACAAGTGTCATACCTTATTCTAAGGGACATGGAGGCTCCTTACATGGAATAACATGCAAACCTTTTGGCCTTATATGATTTTGCCAATGAAACTTTAAAGTTTGTCCAAAATTCTAAGTTTTAGGTTTTAATTGGGCCATGTGTTGTTACTAGGTCCGTGGATCAACTGTAACCAAGGGCCAAGAAGCTGGGTTGAATTAGGCCGTCTTCTGGATGTGGTTTTTTTGGACCAATAACTATTTTGTTACTCTTTGTTTTTACTGTAGATTATAGAGAAAACACACCATCCTAGTTAATTGCAGGTCATTGTTTGCTGGGCTTGGTTATTTTGGGGGTCTTAGGAGGCAACTTTCTTGAGCTCTGAGCTTTAGGACATTCTCAAGGAAGTGACTTCTGCCTATATTTGGTGATGTCCGGGGTTTGTGGGGCAATGGCAGAGCTGCCTGTGTCCTGGGGACCCAGAGCGATCTGTATTAAGTGCTAAAAGTGCTGCCTTTTCTGGAAAAGCTGTTGCATATGGCTTGTGGACTCCCAAGTCTTGGCATTCCACTCTGTTTCCAGAGCCACCCACAGACACCTCTGAATTCTTTGTTCAGTCTTAGAGACCATTCTTCTGGGCCAGCCTGTCTCCTCCAGGCTGGGAAGTGACCCCCGCCTCTTGTCCTTGTCTGTCTCTGAGGCCCTTCTGAGTTCTGGAAAAGACTACTGGAATCCATGCTAGTGATCTTGCCATCTTTCTCCTTAATGTGGAATGAGGGAAGGCCACAGGGCAGTGCCCTATGAAATGAAGACCGAATCTTAAAGTTGCGAGGGACCTTGGAAGCCACGTGGTTTGTACAACTTTGCTTACAGCCTGCAGCAGTGAGAAGCTTGCTCACTCAAGGAGTTGCCCTGTTCCAAAACTCGGTGCTCATCTATTGCAAAGTCCTTTCCTGCTGAGCTAACAACCTCGTCTGAGATGCCCCTCCAATAAACAGATGAGGGCAACCTTGAAACTTGTCAACAAATTATTCTTCCTATTTTTTTGGCATAAGTGATATTGAAAGTGGTTTTAAGAGGCAGCCATGAAAGATGCTGGTAAAAACATGTTTTCTAAGCACTGAGTGTGTTTGCCAGAGAGGTTCAGTTTTGTTTTTCTTTATTGTTATGATTTTGATTTATTTGCATCTGATAGAATGGTATCAGTGTCATGAGGAATAATTACATATCTTTTGAAATTCTAGCCTGGAACCCCACCAGGAACTGACCCAGATTTGTGCCAAGGAACACATCCTAGGTTTTGGTTTGTTTGTTTTTTTTTTTTTTCCAATGTGTGTTTAAAAAACACTTGTTTGAAATGCTAGACTTTTTGATACTTAAAGAGCATTGTTTTAGTGGGTGGAGTTCTTGTTTGATCCTCTGAGTTTAAACTTCTTAGCTCAGGGGTGGCCACAGCGACCATCCTGTGTTGTAAGCTCGAGAGATCTCTGAGAGGCAGGTCTTACACGTGTGTGTGTGCGTGTGTGCACGTGTCTTGTGTCCCTTTTGTCAACCAGTTCTAAACTTTTCTTGATTCTTACAGCTTTTACTGATCTGCAGACGTGCTGGCTATCTTAGGAAAGCCATAGAATATCATTCTTTGAAAAAGATTTGACTTTGAGAAACAGGCAGTGATAGATCAACATGGTAATGCTGGGGGTTGGATTATCATTTCCTTTGAGATTTCCTTTGTTTTCCCAGCTTTATAGGATGAACATGGATTGCTTTTATATTGGAGGAAATTATTTGGGAAGGCATGGTTGCTTCCAAACCTGCTCCTTGTCTGCCAGCAAGGTAACAAGGTAGAGGACTCAGGAAGGATGACAGGTTGGAACACAGAGATGGTGGGAGCCGGGGCTGCCCTGGGAACTGATATCCCCAGTCTTTCTTACTGTCAAAAAAAAGTGCCTCTTTTATTTTTACATGTATTTAGTTTTCTTCTAAATGTCCCTTGATTTAAAAGATTTCATCTAAGCCAACGTCGTGTTTGTTGAATAGTAATTCCCTCATTGTTGATCAAAGACTAAATGCCTGTTAGCGAGTTACTGGGTTATTTTGTGAAGTGGTGCTGTTCCCACTGAGGGTAAAGCGTGATGTTTGAGGCCCTTCGTTAGGCACTGTGTTCTCCACCTTCCTTGTTACCCAAGGTGGGCTGGGGTTCTGCAGTTAGAGCTCTTCTGTATTTTGGGTTCAGAACCCTGTGTGTCCCTCTGCTACTGGTAGTTCTCCCCCCAACAAGCCGGCTTTGATTTTGTATTTAATACAACATGTGAACAACAGTAGGACGGTAAGAGTTCGTGGCCGTGCTCACCTTTGTCTGCCTCCGCCTTCGTCATCCTCCTCCTCCTCATGGTCATCAAGCTGAGTGAGCACTTCCAGTGTGTCGGATATGTGCTAAGTGTCTGCACTGATGACCTCATTTGACCCTCATAACGCCTCTGAAGCAAGGATTGTTAATTAGCACCACCCCCTCCATTTTATTGACAGGGAAGCTGAGACTCAGAGGTTGAGTAACGTGTCCAAGGTCGTGAGACCAGAGAGCTGCCAAGCCTGGACCCGAGTAGCTTCCCGTCTCTTTCATCTCTTTCCTCCTCAAACTTTCATCTCTTTCCTCCTCAAACTTTTCTTTCTCGGCTAGGGCCTCAGCTTCGGATCTTCTTGGCGTCCCGTCACCTTGGGGGAAGTATATCATCTTGTTCTATACCTGGAGTTAGTGGTTTCTCTCTTCACAGCTCCCTAGCAGGGGGTATAGGAAAGATGGCCAGACACCTGGGATGGAGGGGGGCCTGGGCCACAGCACCTGTAGCCTTCCTCCTGCACCCCAGTGGGTCAGGACAGAGTGGGCTTATTCCCAGCTGTGTAGAAACTGGAGTTGGGGTCTGGTCTTGTCCTTTTTAATTTCCGACTGTTAGGCTGGGGCCTTAGGGTCCGAGGAGGCATTTCCCAGCCACAGAAATGCTTATTCAGTTCACCAGAGTTCTTTTTCTCCTGCTCTCCATGAGTAGGAAGCATAGAAAGCCTTGCATCCTTTCTTTCTGGAACAGTGAGGAAACCTTAGGAAGCTAGGGGAGAAACTTCCCACAGGATGACCTTGGTTCTGTTCCAAGGATAGCACATGGAAGAGGGCTGACGTTAATTTTTATTGGGTCTGAGAAGCTGATGAAAACTTTGTGGACTCTTCCCCAGAAAAAGTACAGTGGTAATAACTGTAACATTTATGTGGTTGTAGGCATTGTACTAAGCACTTATGTGTATCGCCTCCTCGAATCCTTCTCATAACCCTGTGAGGTGTAAAGTTCTATTATCCCTATTCTACAGATGAGGAGACTGAGGCCCTGAGATGTTTAATGACTTGCCCATGTATGTGCATTTAGAAAGTGGTCAGATTTGCATAGGATTCCAGTGGGACCCCAGGATCTGGGGTACCTCAGTCTAGAGTACAAGTCACCACGTGCATTGCTGAAAGACGGGATATGTATACACATGTAACGGGATATAAGATGGATACTGACCCCTGCAGCTGGTGATGACCCTGCTTGTCAAGGAGGTGGAGGAAGGAGAGGCGGCTCCTGGCTCCGCCTTTACACGATCCTCCCCCATCCTCTTAGGCCAGTCAGGTGCGTCTGCGTGGAGTTTCTAAGTGTCCATGCTTTGCAGGGCTCCCACGCAGTTTACTTACTGGCATTTAACAGTAGGTGTGGAGTCAGACAATCTGGGCTTCTCTCCTGGTTCTGCCTCTCCAAGCTCAGTGACTTGTGGGGAGGTATTCTGCTCATTTGCCAACTAGGGAGCTTGATGAACTCTGACTTTCATTAGGACAAGGAAGGGTCTCACCACTGTGGGAGGAAGGCAGTGCCCTTAATGTGTCTTCAGTGTGGCCCATTAGCAAGCAGCCTACTCGAGGTGCAGTGTGCATGTTGTTCTGGTATTATAGGGCTAGAAACGGACCTGTGACTCTGACCACGCTTGTAGCTCTAGAAGGTACAGTGAGTATTTTCGCAGAGTGACAGTGATCCTAGTAATTAAGATTTTTGGAATCGTTTGTACTCCTTGTCCTGCCTGCTGTTCTGTTCTGTTCTCCACCTGTTCATGACCCACATGGCAGGTATCCTTAAAATCAGAGAACTGTGAAACATCAGTGCTGGAAAGGAACACTGATCGCCTACGGCCCGTCTTCTCATTTTGCAGGCGTGGAAATAGACTAAGAGAGGTATAGGAAGTTGCCCAGGGCCACACAGCGAATCCTTAGCAGAGCCAGGCTGTAGGTTGGCATTCTTTCAGTTGTGCCTGCCCAACAGCTGTCCTATCTCTCTTCTTACCTTGTTCATGAACAGACCTAACTCTTCATCAGTTTTGACCTTGCATAGCTCTTATCCCCTCTGCTTGTTTCCTTGAAAGCAGAGGCTGGGTCATTCTCATCATAGTTTCTCCCTCTTCCTCCTCGCTGCATCTGATGCTGCCTCTGTGCATGGTGAATGAAGGCACAAAGCTGTCGCATAAACAGAGCTATCTCTGAAGTCCTTTGCATGGTGCTCGGCCCCCTGTTCCACACATTCAGGTCATGGTAACTTCTCCACGCACCAGGATAACTCTCTGCTGTAGGCAGAGACCTGGGAACTCCCCCTCTCCATGTGCTCCTTTTTCCCATTCATATAATGATGGATATACACAGTCAACATGTGCTGGGAGCTTTTAGAGGTCAGGGTGGGCTGGCTTCTTCATGGCTGTGCTGGGCTGTCTTTCCAGCAGAGGTATTAGTATAATCTGGGTGTCAATAAAGAGCATCTTCTCTGAAATTGGGCTGGCTGGTTTAAGGAGTAACATTTAACACTCCTTGGCCACATGCTACTGTCAGTGTTCATGGACTTTCTCTTCTCTCTGCTAAACAAAATTATTGTCTATTACTCAGGCTTCCCAGTTACTCTACCTTTTAAGGAGAATTTTCTCCTGGTTGGCTCAGTTCCTGGGCCTTTTTCATGTAGAGTGGAGGCTGTGCTGGAGATGGGTCAGTCAGAGTTTGTGTGAGTGTGTATGTGTGAATGTGTGCGAGGAGGGCTTGTATTTGTGTCTGAAAAGGCCCAATACTTGTGGTGAGAAGAAGAAACAGAGGCTAAAGAAAAAGAGAGGGAAAGTGTGTACGAGTTGGGGGTTGGAGGGAGATGAAGAGGAGAATCTATAGAAGGGTGGCTACTGGCTGTGTATGGGATACTAAGTGGTAGAGAAAGAGAAGGGGTTTTAAAGATGTTTTCCAATGTATTAATAATTGCATTCCCTCCCTCTGGCATTCAAGAGATCAATAACATTTTGAATTTTGTTTGGGCTGGATTGTAATTATGATTATGTGATTGTGAGTATGACTCCCAAGTGAGACAAGGCTGCATGGAGACAGTTACGTTCATGCTACTCGGGCACGTTCTGTCTGGGAGATGGAGGCTAGCTATGGAGCAGAGAAATGTGGGAAGCAGACTTGGGGGAAGTGATCTAGGAAAATGCTCTGTGGTTTGGGTGCAGGGGCTTAGGGCTGATGTGCCAGAGTCAACGTGTAGTTTGTATTACAGTGAACAAACCCCGGATCATTTTTCTGCATTGAAAAATTTAAAAATGTATCCGAGTTTTCAGATTTGGTGCTTATTCACTTTGTACCCTATTGCCAAAAAAAAATATGAGACTCAGTGGGGAAAATGTAGTGATTCATTCACATAGTATTTTTCCCCCCTGTAGAGAGATTTGCCCTAAGAAGGAAGAACAGGTTGAGTTTCATGGTCATATTTTACTGACAGAAATACTGGGAAGGATATTTAAATTTTTGTTCTTCAAGAATTACTCTTTTGTACTGGTTTGAGACAGAGATGGCTTAGCACAGGGGAGGTTTTTAATCCAAGGGAAGGAGCAGTGACTGTTTGGTTGAGATAAGGTGCTGTCTTCTGCCAGAGCCCCTCCCAGGGTTGGATTGATCCATGTGCTCTGCTGTCTAGTGTTTGTGTTCATTAGGATGACTTCTTCCAGCGACTGAAGGTACCAGAAAAATAAAAAGACTGCTGGAACTTGCAGGTTTGTGCATGGGCATCCTGGCCTCTTTCTGGGCTCCTAGGAACACGGGAGAAACACTTCTGCAGAAGAGCATGAAGGGTTGGCCTGACATCTAGAAGGTTCTAGGAAACATTGGTGTTTTGGGGACCAGGCAAGGACAGAAAGAAGACCTGCCCTGGTCCCTCTTGTATGTTGCTGGTGGAAGAAGGGCACAAGTGTTGAGTACCAGCTTTAGGAAGACATCAGTCTGATGCTTCCAGATACTCTTATTTTACTTCCCTGGGCCCAGCGTGCTGGGTGTTCTCATGCCTGTATCTGGAGAGGAACTGAGCTTCAGAGACATCGAGAACCTGCTGAGTATCATGTACTTGGTAGGCCTTGGTAGGCCTCGACAAGCCTGACCAGAGCCCTCATTTTTTTCCATTAGTATTCTAATACCTACCCTAGAACATTGAGTGTCTCCTCAAGTGTGGCTGTGTAATAGATGTGAACTGTGTGTGCCATTTAAGATTTTCTAATCCTCCAATTAAATAATAAATTAAAAAATGTTCTAGTAGCCACACTAAAAAGGTAAAAAGAAATAAAATTAATTTTAACTGTATACTTGTAAATCTGGGCTTCCCAGGTGGTGCTAGTGGTAAAGAACCCTCCTGCCAATGTAGGAGACATAAGAGATACAGGTTCCATCCCTAGGTTGGGAAGACCCCCTGGAGAAGGGCATAGCAACCCACTCCAGTTTTCTTGCCTAGAGAATCCCATGGTCAGAGGAATCTGGTGGGCTGCAGTTCATGAGGTCCCACAGAATTAGACATGACTGAAGTGACTTAGCATGCATGCTTGTTTTAACCCAGTGTATTTAAACATTATTTCAATATATAATCAGTACTTTTAAAAATCAGTGAGCTATTTTATGTTCTTTTTCCATACCAAGTCTTCAAAATCCAGTGTGTAGGTTCCTTTTACGTCTCAGTTCACACCAGCCACATTTCAAGGGCTCAGTGGCCTTGTATGCCTAGTGACTGCCTTACAGGACCACACAGCTCTGGCATCTCTTGGCTGGAGAGGTGTGTTCTGCCCTGGTGCCCAGGTTAGTGAGGGGTTTTTCTAAAATAATAGTTTCAAAACACCAAGGGATGAATCAGTGCTGTGCCTGTCTGCAAGAGTGTCACCTGAGGAGCATCGTCTCGAGCCCCAGGTGACTCTCTAGCCTGATTGGAAACGGCTGCTCTGAAAACATTCACTGGGCGGGGCTCTGTGCCTCGGCCCCACCCCCTTTCAGGGACACTTGCATTCCAAGCACGTTCCTTTTGGGAGGTGGTGGTGGAGGTGTGATGGGAAAGGTGGGGGAAAGGCATGCCCCAAGGGCCTTTTCCCTCCCCTGCTGAACAGAACTGCCATTTCAGTGGAAAAACAAAATCCTGCTTATATATCTGGGTGTGATTATGCATAAGAGGTAGAACCTTCTCTTTTGGTGGCTGAGGGCAGCATCTTGTGTTCTCAGGAAAGGTGAGATGAGAGAACCAAAATATTGATATTTAGGGCAAAAGGGGATACTGTGTATTTAAACTGCGTTCTTTTCCAGTGGTTTGGTTTTTAAATTTATTTGCTGACTTAGAGTAAAAACTTTGATCCTAGAAAGTTACAGTCCAGGGTCCAAACCTCAAGTGCCTCAGGCCGGGCAGGTAACATGCCATGAAGGGTGGAGGGGTTTCAAATCCAAACTTACGGGGATGTTTTTCACCAAAATGTGGCAGTCTCTCTTTTTTCTGGGAGTAGAAGACCCCCTTGGCCTTTCATTTCCCTACTTTTGATAGAGAAATATTTCTAGGAGAAAATGCAATGCAGGCACCCCGCGGAAGAGCAGCTGACACTTGGCTTTGGTGTTTAGGGAGAGGAACCTGAGAGCTCTGCCCATCTAAGGGAGGCCAGTCACTGCACAGCCCCCTCTGCCGTTGTCTTGAAAGCTAGTATCACCAGATCGTGCCATTTTTAAGGAGAAACCACAAAGCTAGAGTATGTAAAAGGTAAAAAATTGTTGAGGTTTTTAAAAGAATTTTAAAACTTAGAAATACAGACTCATAGGAAGTTCCCCCTCCTCCCCACTGCGAAAGATGCAGGGTTCCCGTGTGCCCTTCCGCCTAGTGGTAGCATCTTACATAGCTAGTACAGCATCCAGACCAGGAAGTGGGCACTGCTGCAGTCTGCTCTCCTTATTCAGATCTCACCAGTTTATAGAGGCACTCATTTATGTGTGTGTGTGCGAGGTGATTTAATTTAGTCACCTTGACTAAGTGCCACCCATGTGCCAGGTTTAAGGCCAACAGGGATGAGTTAGATTGGACCCCAGTGATCAGGGGACAGTCGGTCGGGGGAAACAGACTAAAGGATTTCAGGATATATCACCCTGGGATGGAGGGGAAGGGCACTGGGCACAACCAAAGGGACCTTGAGGGACAAGAGGGAGCTAACAGCTACTAAGGCAGCAGAGGGAACTGCCTGAACAAAAGTTTCTTTATTTAAAAAAATGTTTATTTAGCTATTTTTGGCTGTGCTGGGTCTTTGTTGCTGCGTGCCGGCTTTTTCTAGTTGCAGTATGCAGGCTTCTCATTGCACTGGCTTCTCTCGTTGCGGAGCGTGGGCTCTGGGACCCATGGGCTTCAGTAGTTACGGCACGTGGGCTCTAGAGCCTGGGCTCAGTAATTGCAACGTAATGGGCTTAGTTGCTCTGCATCATGTGGGATCTTAGTTCCTAGACCAGGGATTGAACCCACATTCCCTGCATTTCAAGGTGGATTTTTAACTACTGTACCACCAGGGAAGCACTTGAGCAAAGGTTTATTAGACTGAGCTTAGTGGTGTTGTGGAGGTGCATGGAAAGCTGGGTATTGGAGAGATGAGCTGGAAGAGTCTCCTTGTAGGTGGCCCAAGGCTCGTTCCCTGTGAGTCTCTACATTTGCTCCTCCTTCTGTCTGCAAAGCTCTTTCCCTGTCTCTTATTGTGGCTGGGATTTTTCTCACCAGGGAGATCTCGGGTCAAATATCACTTCTTAACTAAGCCTAGCCCTGACTCGGAGAAGGCAATGGCAACCCACTCCAGTACTCTTGCCTAGAAAATCCCATGGATGGAGGAGCTGGGTAGGCTGCAGTCCATGGGGTCCTGAAGAGTTGGACACGACTGAGCGACTTCACTTTCACTTTTCACTTTCCACTTTCATGCATTGGAGAAGGAAATGGCAATCCACTCCAATGTTCTTACCTGGAGAATCCCAGGGACGGCAGAGCCTGGTGGGCTGCCATCTGTGGGGTCGCACAGAGTCGGACACGACTGATGCAACTTAGCAGCAGCAGCAGCCCTGACTACCTAACTTCAATCCTACCAGCAAAAACTACTTTCAATCCATAATTATCTTATTTATCACATCCTGGGAGCAGGAATATTGCCTGACTTGTTCATTGTCAAGATTTTCCCTGGGAGCCCCTAAATCTGAACAAGTGTCTTGTGGAGATATCTTATCTTAGGAGTGGATGGGAAGAAAGGAGGGTCCCACCACCTTTGGGAGGAAGGAGAGCGTATCCCAGTGGAAGAAAGTATGAAGTCACTGTGAGTCATTTAAATAAAGTAGGTGTGCTGTTTTTATTTTAAGGGAGCTAAAAATCATTTTGCTATTTTTTGACTAATTTTATTCTACTTTAAGAGCTTTGTGTCATTCAGAGGACTTGGAAACTTTGTTCTCCTTCCTACTGAATCTGTGGAGTAGGTGGGAGAGCTATAAAAAGCTCCCAAAGATCTCTTTCTTCTGCCACTGGGTGTGGAAGGGGGACAGTCGGGCAATAAGACCAGAGGTGAGCAGGGTTTGGGAGATAGGAGCCAGCTGAGTACTGAGCATCTTGGAAGCTTCAGTGGCACTCAGGTCCTGAGGGTGTGGCACTGGACCCAGTGGGATTTGCTTTGAGAAGTAGGGAAGAGCTTTCAGAGGTAAAAACAGTTTGTTTCGTATATGTTAAAGACATCTTAAAGTAATAAATACAATATGATTTTTAAAATCTGCATAAAAAGGAAAGATAATCATTGTGGTTTGTTTCTTTCCTGAACTGGTCAGCCTCAAGGCCAGCTGGGGATTGATTTGTCTCATCTGGACCATCTGGGTTTATTGATGGAGGAGTTGGAGTTTGTGAGGGTGGAGAGTCTCCCATGAGCTTGGGAAGAAAGTTGGGCCTTGGAGTTCGAGTTACCTTCAGTGGACACTCCTGTGTGCCAGGCTTTGGAGGGGTGTGTGCAGAGGGGGTAGAGCCAGGATCTGGGCGAATGTCATGGGCAGGATGCCTCAGGTCAGGTGGAGTTAGGACACACACGGATGAAGTAGCAGGCCTGGGGAGGGCATGAAACCAGAATTCCAGGCAATGGTCAGGGACCCAGAAGTTCACAGGAGCTGAAGAGTAATAGGAAACAGTTCTGGCAATCGAGCAGTCCCAGAACTTTGAAGCTGTGTCATATCATGCCTCATAGCCAGAATTATGATCAGATTCCTGGTGGGAGATAGGAGCCAGGCCCCACCATCCCTCTAAGGCAGAGGACAGGTGCTTTCAGCATCAGGTTGAGGGTTAGGGTCCATTAGCAACCTCAGATTGCATGTCTTGACTCTTCTCTCCTCATCACTTGGTAAACCTTTCCCTGCTGACCTCAGCCTTTGCAGTTGAACTTGACCTTGGGAATACAACTGGATTAGTACTTTACCAATCCTACGTTGACCTTCTGAGCAAGGTCCTCCCTAGTCTACTGAATTAGTGGACCAACTGATGGATGTGACTAATTAGATTCCAGAGGCCAGACTCAGCGATTAGGGAATGGATTGACTTGGTCATCCTTTAGTTGGAAGGCATGAAATTTGTGGTATACATTGAAGGAACCTAGAGAGTTTGAAGTCGCTTGGGATACAGAGATCACCAGTCGAGCAAACAAAAGAGCTTAAACAACAACACAAAGACAAAACAGACAGCAGCATGGATCCTTATCCATATGTTAGTGGGAAAACAATATAAAAATAAATGATTTGTGCTCTGAAGGAGACATATGAGGTAGTTATGAATGTGTCCAGAGAGGCTTTTGTTGGTCCAGAGTTGGTTGGACGGTCTGGATTGGTGTTGAGTAGGAATGAAGGTGGCCAGGGTGACTTTCCCAACATCCAGGATTGTTTAATGTTCTTGGGTTGGGCTAGAGATGGGGGTATAGATGAGGGAGCTGATGGTTCAGGGTACTTGGCAGGGCTTTGGGCAACTCTTGTGGTGTCTTTTGGAGGGTTAGGTCAGAGAAAGCTCTTGTTTTATGCAAGGATATAAGGTACTGCAAGAAATTTTGGATTGCTTATCCCCCCAGAAGCATCTGGTGCTTTTGCTAGACTTCCTGCCCCACTGGGCCCTTCCAGATTTGCATTATGGCCAGAGAGGAGAGCCCTTAGACTGAAGGGGCTGCTTGCCTCCTTGTTTTGGTAAAGGATACGATGGATTGCTGCTGGGCCTTGCAGCCAGGGAGACTGACCTTGGTCAGCTGTGGTTTTCTCCAGTGCTGGGCTGTTTGAAGGTCACCCAGTAGCATCTGTTGATGTTAGGGAAGAGATCTGTCTAGGCTGGTCCATTCAGGAAACAGGCTTCCTCCGATCTGTCATCCTTGTGGTACACAGCATTTACTTTGCCATTCTTGGCTTGAGATTGTTCAGGCCATTTCTTGACCGCAAGTGGGAATCTGGGAAGAGAAGTGCTGGGCCAGCTTGGCATGTTTCCAGGCATTTCATCGATCTGCAGTGTCCTGCTCTTTGGTGGGCAGTAGGGACCTGATCAGAGTACTGTGTGCCTTGGAGCTATTCTTCAAAGGCCATGTTGGTGATCAGATGCTCCCAGACCCTTTGCTCTGTCAGGGTGAGCCTACACAGGTGTAAAAGGGCTCGGGTTTGCTGAGACTGGACAATTCCAGTAGTCTGGGTGCCCTGGCATTGGGTCATGGTATACAGGGATTAGGGCAGAGAGGGAGGCTGGCTTCATTTACCCAGCTGCCAGCCTGGCTGCTGCCATTCTATTTTTATTTAAAGTAAAGAGGAGTTAAGTGGTCGTGGTGACAGTATGCGATAGGGATAGTAATAAACAGACTAAGGATGTACAACTCCCACCAAGCCTGCATTCTTGAATCCTGCCAGAAAGATGCTCAACTAATGCCCTTGACATTGTTCTGAAGGGTGAAAGGTTGTTTTGGAGAAAGGTGAGAGGCAACCCTTTTCTAAATGAGTATCAGAGTCTGGGCATCAGAATCACCTATATAATTCCTAGACCTCCAAACCAAAGATTCTGATTTGATAGGTCTGAGGCCCAAGAAGCCGTTTTCATTTTCTAAGTGATTCTAATTTTCAGCCAGATTTGGGAACCTGCCCAGCAGGTGCAGATCCAGAGATGTGCCCTTGTTTCCTCGTACAGACCTTGACCCTGAACCCTAACCATCGCCGTGTATTTGGTCTTCACTCCTCTTTATGTCCCTTTCCCAAAGCTTGTCTTTTGGGGATGCTGCCCTGGCTTTGCCACACCTGGATCAGGGCTAGCGGCTCCTCTCTTTCTTATCCGTGAAGAAAGGGGGACCTCCACTTGGGCATTTTTTTTTCTTCTTTTTCATTGGAGGATAATTGCTTTACAATATTGTGCTGGCCTCTGCCATACATCAGCATGAATTGGCCATAGGCATCCCTGTGTCCCTTCCCTCCTGAACTCCCCTCCCGTGGCCCTCCCCATCCCTCCCCTCTAGGCTGTCACAGAGCACTGGTTGAGCTCCCTGTGTCGCACGGCAAATTCCCACTGGCTATCTGTTATAACATGGTGAGGCATATGTCTCTCAAATCATCCCGCCCTCTCCTTCCTGCACTGTGTTCACAAGTCTGTTCTCTATGTCTCCATTGCTGCCCTGCAAATACTTGGGCATTTTGATGGGCAGATATTTGGGAACGTTTTCTCACAAAACTTGCTGCCTGAGTCTCGACTGCATAGTCGATTCTGGGTGTAGAAATCCAGGTCTCGAGGTAGAAACAGGACCATCCTGTGAAGGCACAGGGAAAAATCTGTTTACTGTCTTCTCAGACATCATGGAGGTTCTGGAAATACAGGAGGGTTGAGTGTTTCGACCCCTTTGCTTCTAGGGTCCTGCAGACTCTGGGACAGCATTGATTGCCCTGAGGGAGTGACAGAGGGCATTGCCTGGCAGCGGGGCTGAAACTAGTGGCATTTTTGATCTGGGCACTTGGCAAGGTCAGCTTTCAAGAGAGCACATGTGGGCTGTGCATCAAGTCTTGATAGATGCTGCTGGGTCACGTGGCGTAAGGTGGAGTGTTTTAAGACCTGTAAGATAATATAAGGTCTGGACAGTATAAATCAAAGGGGCTTTCATAAGTTTTGCTCCAGCCCACACTGTCCCTGTCATTCCCACCTCCCCTTGATTAGCCCCCTGCCTGCCGCACTCCCATCCCTGCTTCAGGCTTTCCTCTGACCCCTGGCCATGTTAGGGTGTGTCTCTCCCCCTCAGTTGCGCCCGGAGCCCCTACTCAGGGCTCCTGTGGCACCTGCGCCTGCCCAGATCTTTACATCCGCCTGTTGTAGAAGTCTCTGAGTGTCTGAATCTCTTGCCCAAAGAGAGCCTTTTCATGTATCCATCACCTCGCCTGCTGCCTGGCGTGTAATAGGACTCAGTAAATACCTGCTGAGTGAGAGAATCAATACATTCTTTGAGGGGAATGATATAAATAACTCCCTGACCTTATAGTTGAACACTGTTCATTTATTACAGTGCTTGGACCTGTATATAAGCTTATGGATAGCCTTGCATTCTAGATGCATATTCAGGGACATTTTTCTAGCATAAAGAGTGTTTCAGACAGTTTGGAATGTTAACCGAGCACTTTTGAAGTAGCCAGTTCATGGTATTTGTGAGAACTACTTCTGTACTTAAAGCAGCACAATTTTATTGAAAATGTCACATTAGGAAACAGGCCCATAGGGAATCTGATATAACTTACTCTTACATTCTTTGGCAAATGAAGGTATGGCAAGCGTTTTAGTACAGAGTAGATTGGCTACTTCAACTGTGTTTCCTTGAATTGAGTATTTAGCTTTGAGAGAAACACACACATACCCCTGTGTGTATGTGTATATATATAAAATTGACTTTTTGCTTTGTATTAGAAGATGCTATGCAGGGGGGCATACTGAAAGAGTCCTGGGTTGAACCTTAGTTCTAGAGACAGAGCCAGTTCTAACTGTAGGAGTAGGTAAGTCAGTTTCCTCCTTTCACTTATGTAAAATGGGAGTGATATTCTTGTTCAGGGATTGCAAATGTCTACAGAAATGAGGTCACTAACTTAAGTTGCTATATGTGCTTATACCTTTTTTCCCCCCTCTTAGAGCTCAACCCTTTAGAACAAAATTTTCCACTTTTGTTAGAATCATAGGGAGAGGGGAATATTTCTGTATCTCAAACAAAATAACACAAGGACAGTGATCACCACAGCTTTTCTCTGTGTTGAGACGATGGGGAGCGATAGGGACTGTGGCATATTGGAATAGCCAAGCCTGGCTGTGAAGGGCAGCTGTTTCTTAGCACCAGCTGATTATTTTCAGACATGAACAGGGGCCATGTTGACAGATTCTCTCTTTTTTGAAAAGAGAAGCCAGAAATCTGGGATTTTATATGACAGTTCTTGATTTTTGAATTTTTGGCTCAAATTTTCGAAACATATCCTGCAGATTACTGTGATACATCTACAGGCTAGAGGTGACCCACTTGGCACCTGTCATAGATGCTCTCAGGAGCTTCCTTCTGCCTGAGATCCATCGATTCTCACAGCACCTTTTCAGCCAGTGAACTAAAGATTCGGCTTCTACCAGGGGAGGTCAGGGTGAGAAGGAAGTGGGGCTGGAAGATGAGGAGGGAGGTTTTGAGTCTAAACAGAATGCCTAGCCATTGGTATTTACAAGGCCTCCTTGGAGAGAGGCCACAGGGTGCCTGCTTCAGATGTCTTTTATGTTTGTCATTGCAGGAGTGGCATTTGCTGGAAGAGTTTGTGAGACCTTCTCCCTGCCCAGAGCCCCAGGACCAATGCACCTTTCCAGCACCTTACGCCACTGGTAAATACGTGTTTTATTTTATTTGGTGCTGCTGCTGCTACAACGGAGGCCCATATTTTCAGTGGACTATGGAATGGGATTTTCAGAGAACCACACTGCGTTTTCTGTCATAGAAGGAAGGAAACTGGGGCTGGCCTAGGCATATATGAGTTCTGCTACCTCCTTGGTTCTGCTATTTTTTGTGGGTTCTTAGGTGCAGTTTTTTTTTTTTTTTTCCTCCCTGGGCCTGCAGACAGTGAAATGACTCCTCCTCTGCTGAAAGATTATATGAGAATGCTTCCAAGGGAATCAAATGCTGAGCAAATACGGAGTAATCCTGTTTGGTTCTGAGACGTAGAGCTGGGTGATTCTGTGCTAACAAGTTGAGAAGTAAACGCGTATGTTAGAAACATGGATTTTTAAATACGTATTTCAAGTCCTCCAGAGTGGTTCTTCAAGGGATTTGCATTTTCGTTTTTTTCCTTCCTACCACTCCAGCTGCCATTTTTTAGAAAGATAAATTAACTCTGTTTCACAATTACCTTCATTTTTATTTGCCATCAGATAATTTCACAGTTAACAAATGTTCTTCCCCTTTCCAAAAGAAACTTAATGACTCATCACAGCAGGTAAATGTCTTGCATCTGTGGCAGCTGAAAGAGACAGAAATATGTCCTTAACACCAGTGGGTTCTAACGCTAAGAGTGCTTGGAGGCATACTAGCTAGTTGATGGTGAAGGTCTCACGTGAGTTCTGAGCTGGGGGGACCATGAGCCAGGAAGGCAGTATGACCCATGCGTCTTGATTCCAGCCATTCTTTATTGATTGAGAGAAGCTGATTTGTTTGCTGCTGACTACCTGGTCCACTCCTAACTAGGTGAATCAGATGCTCTTACGACCCAGTGAGACATGACCTGGAGGCATGGCCACCTGGGGAGTATGCATGTTGCTGGGGTGGGGCGGGAAACAAGGGCAGTTGGTCAGGCCCAAGGTTAGGGACCCAATTGAAACATGGGAAGCTGACTGTCCCCATTATGTGCCTAAAGGGACACAGTGGACATTCTGGCTTCCTCAGAGTACCATCTTTTAGGAAGAGGTCTATGGTGGAGTCCTCGGGGAAGCAGGTGGTCTCAGGTGGGTGGGACACTTCCTCCATTCAGGAAACATACATGAATGCCCACTCTGTGCCAAGGCACTGCTCTGGGCACTGGGGACTCAGTGGACTGACGCTTGGATTTGAGTGGGGTGACAAGAACGTGACCTCCATGAGGGCAGGGGTCTTTACTTATTCACTGCTCTCTACCCAGCTCCTAGAAGAGCACCTTGTACATGGTGGTGGGTGCTCATGACATAAGTGTTTTATGAATGAAGGAAATAACTAAATAGATAATAAAACTTCAGGGAGTGATAAGTGCGATAAAAGAAGTGTGGAGTTCTTTTTAACACCAGAAGCATTTTGTATTGGGGTATAGCCAATGAACAGGTTTGTGATGGTTCCAGGTGAATAGTGAAGGGACTTAGCCATACATGTGCATGTATCCATTCTGCCCCAAACCTGAGGGGTTCCTTTTGAAAGAGGTCTAAGAAGGTCTTTGTTTGGAGAGGGGTGGGTAGAAATTGTGTGCAGAGATCTGAATGTAGTGAAGGAATCTGGGGAGAAGTGGTTAGCAGAGGAAACAGAAGGCAAAAAGAAAGGCCTTGGTGTAGGCTGAGCTTGGCAGGATAGAGGGGCAGGAAGGCAGCCAGTCTGGCTGGCCTTGAGCTGGGGAGTGGTTCTAGGGAGCAGAGTGATATGAAATGAGGTCAGTGGTAGATCTTAGAGGCATGATAAGGAGTTGAGATTTACTCCAATACCTTGTGTGTGATTGGATACCTTTTGAGAAGTTCGAGTTAAATAGTGATATGATCTTCTTTGAGCTTTAAAATTATTTCTCTGGGTTCTGAATGGGCAAGAATAGAATCAGTAGGTGGCCCTTGTGGTCTAGGCAAGAGATAAGGGCATGGCTTGGATTAACATGGTGAATATACAATGATGTGATCTGGTCAAGCTCAGGGTATATTTTGAAGGTAGAACTTGCTGGATTGAGTGTGTGGTATGAGCAAAAAGGAAAGTGGGTAAGTCCAGTGTTTTTGGCTAGGTGAATGGTGGTGTTATTTACTAAGATGGGGAACAGAGAAGGAGGTTTGGGGAGGACCCTGAGAATTCCATTTGGGCATATTAAGTTTGAAATGCCCATTCAATAGTCATTTAGAGATTTAGAAATTCAGAGTTGGCTGGAGCTGGAAATGGTACCTTTGAGAGTCATCAGTATGTAGATGGTATTTTAAGTTATGAGACTGGAGATGATGATTCAGGGAGAGAAAGAAGGGATAGGTGGAATTTGGACAAAGAAAAGAAAGGCAAAGGGTCGATTTTCCATATAAAATTCCTACTAAGAGGTGAATGAAGACACATCCCTAATGAATAAGGGATTTGTTCAGTCACCAAGTGGTGTCTGACTGTTAGCTACCCCATGGGGTGCAGCACGCCGGGCTTCCCTGTCCTGCCCCGCACCATCTCCCAGAATTTGCCCAAGTTCGTGTCCATTTAACTGGTGATGCCATCCAACCATCTCATCCTCTGTCACCCTCTTCTCCTTTTGCTTTCAGTCTTTGCCAGCATCAGGGTGTAAACTGCTGAATAAGGGATAAGTTCATGTAATACAAATAAAAATGATTCAAGTGAGATGACATGAAAACAGTAATAAAGCCTCACCTTATGTTTTTTTAAAAAATGGAAATACAGTAACTCCTCCAAATCAAGAAAATTAGTTTTAGAATTGCATGATTTAAAATCTGGCCAGCTGAGTGAATTATAAACTGCATTTATGCAATTGGCACATGGCTGTCTTTGGCTGGCAAGCAGAAGGATCCAGCATCCTTTGCCAGTAATAGCCTGTAAGTTACACTGTTCTTTATATGCACTAGAACTTCGACAAGCCATTTTGATGAAGTTTAATTCACTGTTAGTTAATACATCGCAGATTTTTTTCATTCTCTGATCACACTCAAAATTTCGTTAAATGAAGGTTTGCTAAATGGAAAGCAGTCCCTGAAAATCAGTAATTTGGCGGTGAAAGTTGTGATATAATTTTATGAAAAAGCCAAACAGACAATCTTGATTTGCAGGACCGTAATTTATGAAATATTTTGATATCTTTGAAATACCAAAGATAAATGCTGCAAGATAATTGCCTTCTCCGCTACAAGATAATAAAGCAGCAAAAATTGACAGTGATGGTTGTAGTAGATGTATGTGTTTCAGGACCACCCATACACCTTTAATCGTCAGCCACTGATATGAGAAGATCATTTTTTGAGCAAACACATTTTCCATTTTCATCTATTTGTGGGTTTCTGGCACAGAAGACAGCTCTATATTGGTTTTGTCCTCTTCCCAGAGAAAACACCCCACTGAGCTTCCTGCATATTCTCCCTGGTCTCCTTGGTTTTTCTGTTCCCACATTACCTGGGAAATCTCTTTAGTCTGGTTATCTCCAGACCCCAGAGACACTTTTGCCCCCTTTCCAAAGTTACCAGCTCAAAGCCTGTCTGCCTCCCCCCTCTCCCAGGTTTAGAGTCCCACCGCCTCTGGCTGCCCTGTGAGCCTCAGGTTAGCCCTCCCCAGACGTTCTTGGATATCTTCAAGATTCTCTTCTTTGAAACATTTCCACTTTTTCTCCAGGCTTGGCTTTTTTTTTTTTTTTTTTTTTTTTTGATAGGCTTTTTGTGCAAATGACAAAAGCATGGAAAACTGTGCAGCTGTTGAGGGCAGTGGGCTAAGCAGCATGCTGAAATGTGCTGTTTCCAATTGCCCAGGGTGCCTTCACTTGCATCTCAAGACCCTTGTGTTTCAGTGAAAATACTCTCAGTGAGCCTTAGGGAGTATCTAATCTCTGGAAAATGAGCACTTATTGGGTAGCGTTCTATGTCTGAAACGACTGATTTATGGCAAAACTAAGGTTTCAGTGGAATGTTCATGATGATTGACAGCAACCCTGGTTTTCACTCATCATCTTTTCTCAGAGTGGAACCTAAATAACATTAAAAAGAATGAAACCTACTGGCAGTCATAGGGTGAGGAGTTCCCCTGTTTCCTTTTCAGTAAGTGGTTTTAGGAATGAGGGGAAAAAAGTTTTTTTGGTACCTTCCCATGCCCCCAGAGACTTGAGTGGTGGGACATTTAAAAATGGTACTATCTGCCTTATGTTTTTTTAAAAAAGCCAGGTGTGCAGAATAGGGCTTCATTGCTCATGTGCATGTGGGCCATCTTAGGAGGAGCTGCTGGAGATGAGTAACCTTGGAGGAGGGCAGTGGTATGTGAAGGGAACTTACTTTTCAATCTCCACCCTTTTGGTTTATGTATTACCTTTCAAAAGAATAATAGTACCTCTTCTGGGCTTAACAAATGACCTAGACAAATCTAAAGTTCCTTCACTACTTGTTTTTATCGGGACTCTTGCTTGATGTGTATGTTGACCAAGGTCACTGTTGGTTCAATCTCCACTGCCTTTATTTGTTGCAACGCTTTATGTCATCATCAGCAACTTGGTGTGAGGCTTTGGGAAGAAATTTTCTTTTACTGTTCTAGGTCCTTCTGACTGGTCTAAGATTTGAACTGACATCAGACAGATTAACAGGAGAAAACTAAACAAAAGTGTAACAACCTGTATGCAAGGGAGAGACCCAGGAAAACTCAAGTTAACTCCCCTAAGTGTCCAATACTCTAGCTTTCAATACAGTCCTTAGCTAAAGATAAAAGAGGATGAGAGTCAGTTATGGGAGTTGACTGTAAGCTAAGGTAAGGTTGTTACGTAGATTAGTCATCATCTGATCCATTGATAAGAGTTTCTAGAGGTCTGATCATCCTCCTCTACCTGGTACAGCAGGGAGACACCCTTACAAATGAAGATTTACCTGTAAATGTTTCTTCTAAAAGGGTCACTTCTGTTTGGTTTTCAGAATTTTTCCCATGTCTGTTGTTTCTTAGAAACTATAACCGGGTTAAAATAATTAATATGCCAAAGAGATGTGTTTTGGGGTGGCAAATCCTGTTCCCCTACAGCCTCTTTAACTTGACCTTCACATTTCTGTGTGTTACAAAAATGTCAATCAGGCCAATTTCATTTCCTCTTTCACTCTTTCAGAAAGGAATCAAGGCTGTTTCTGGCTAATATTTTACTCAGCCACCTTAGACAAATGTGAATTCAAATGGGGTGTCGTTGCCATGAGTTGAGGCACAA
Source organism: Capra hircus (assembly GCF_001704415.2). NCBI lineage: Eukaryota > Metazoa > Chordata > Mammalia > Artiodactyla > Bovidae > Capra > Capra hircus. The sequence continues at coordinate 34,601,926 of NC_030833.1, forward strand.
ATTATACTTGTTTCAATGGGCATCTCCCTGCTGCCCTGTAGAGCAAAGTCTTACTATTGCTTTGTGGATCAGAACATGGGATTTGGAATCTGTTGTGGTTGATAGTTCCTAACCCCAGAGTTCATTCAAAATGATCTTCCCAAACTCATTTTCCTTGTTTTAAACATCTCAGTACCTGTCAGAAAATGTCAGTAATTTGCCCAAGTTGTAACTTTTTTTGAAAGCAGAGACTGAATCCAATGTCTAGGACTCATGAGCAGATCACCACACTGGAGTGTGTGCTCTTTCGGGGTCCGTTTCTACAGGGGTCATTGTCTAAAAGTACCTTCCTGGGCTACCATGTTCGTTTGTGTTCCCAGAGGTTCATGAAGCTGTTTTCCGGCCAATGTTTTTGTGTCCTACAGAGCCATGACATTCATTCCGTGCAGCAGCCACATTTCTTAGGTGTTGATGTTTCTCCAAGAGATTCACACATTTGATTTTATACTTTTAAAACAAACAGGGAGTTGTATCATGTTTGCCAGCCAACCATGTGTAAAAACAAGATACTTTCTCCTTTTCTATCTAGTCACTACAAATAGTGAGATATTTTTCAGTCCCTCATCCTCCTCACCAGATTTGGGGAATAAAATGTTAGATTGTGCTTGGGGATGCCACTGAGATAAGGCCATCAACATCATCTCCAGTGATCACTGAATGTCACGGAAAGAAATGATCTTGATTGCTCCACTGGCTAATTTAGACTAGCCACCACCTGATACCTGCTTCACAGCAGTGCCCTCGTCCTGCAGTCTCTTATCAGCATAGAGATGACTCACTCTGTTTTCCTCAGTAAGAGAGATTTTCTCCGGTCTGCTGATTCCATCAGTGATATAAAAGTAAAAAAAAAAAAAAAAAAGGTTCCTGCAGGAGTGTGTTTGAAAAAAAAAAGACTACATTATTTGTGCTTGAACTTGCACAATTGAACTTTCACTTTTCTAATCAGGTATTGATTCTTAGGCTCTTTCGTGAGAGGAAAGGTCAAGAACACCCCCCCCACCCCACCCCAGATGCACATGTACCAACATAATTTGCATAGATAGTACTTTCACATTTTAAATAGATGACATTCTCCCATCTGGTTATCATGCCTTTTAACTTACTCACATAAACCATTAGCATACCATTATAAAAGTGGCTGCCTCTGGGTACCTCTGGGTGGCATTTCTGATTAGACAAAAAGTTTAGGGAAAATTGCTATGTTCAAGGCAGCCTGACTTTGATGAAATGTGCAACTTCTGGAATTGTCCCAACATGGACTCAAAAGCTGAAAATACTCTTAAATAAATTTCTGTTGTTTTAATTAAAGAAGGAAATAAAGGTATCTTTACCCTTCTTGCTTTCTAACAGCTAATTTCAATCTTTTTCCTCAAATTTATGTATTTCCCCCATCCTCATTCCCCTTGGGCAAGAGAAAAGCTATTATAAGGGAATAATATAGGTTTAAAGAGCATATTAAAAAAAACAGTGATATGAATCCATTCTTCATTTTCCAATAAATTTGTGTTTCTAGACACTGAATTTGCTTCTGTGAATTAATCATATTTATAGCATTTTGTCCTTCAAACGATCTGTCTATGCTGCTGCTGCTGCTAAGTCGCTTCAGTTGTGTCTGACTCTGTGCGACCCCATAGACGGCAGCCCACCAGGCTCCACCATCCCTGGGATTCTCCAGGCAAGAACACTGGAGTGGGTTGCCATTTCCTTCTCCAATGCATGAAGGTGAAAAGTGAAAGTGAAGTCACTCAGTCGTGTCTGACTCTTCGCGACCCCATGGACTGTAGCCCACCAGGCTCCTCCGTCCATGGGATTTTCCAGGCAAGAGTACTGGAGTGGGGTGCAACTGTCTATAAAACACCAGTATTTAAAAAATTTTTAAAGTAAGTGACCAGAATTTTCAAAGTTGGGGAAGTTTCACATGATTGGGTTTCTAGCTGCTGTGCACAATGAGAATATCTTAACAGTGCTGAGCCATATTCTTACGTGGAACAGTATGGGCTGGAGTGGAACAACCATTGACCCATCATGTGAGAGCGTCTGAGTCCCAATTTGTTGCAGTCCCCAGACCATCTTCTGTTATCTGGTTAGCCCTCTCAGCCTGTATAACTCCAGCCTTTGTAACTCCTTACTTTCAGTATCAGTTTAAAATCTTATCTTGACAGATCAAAGGATCTTGAGGTTCAGCAAAGAATCATTTTGGTATCCCCCTTTTTAAATGTGGAATCTACATTTACAGTGATAGAAAAATAGTTGTCTGTGGAGTGAAACATTTTTTTTTTTTTTCCTTGAAGAGATTTATGCCTTTTTAAATAAGAGGGGAAGGAAAGACAGCAATAATGTAATTTTTCAGTATTCTTTACAGATATGCAATCATTATATTAATTTTGAAACATATCATGTACTCTGTATAATGTGGTTTGCTCATAAAATTACCATGTTGGAAACATTTATACAAATCTACTAATTATATTTACTCTTAAATAGTTCCAGTTTTTTTTTTTTTTCTTTCTTTCAAATGGAGCTGAGCTACTGAACTTGAAGGAACTTGAACATTTCTTAGTTTCCCTTTTTATAAGGAGCAGACAAAAATATAAAAATGGATGACAGAAGTCCCTGATGTTTTGGTGAAGCAGAGCTGTTCGGTTTTTGGTCCCTGGTACCTTATAGGAAAGGAGTGTCATACAAACAAAAGCCAACAAGCAATCCTAACACTTTAATAACCATGTGAATTTAATCTAAATCATTCCCATTTTACAAGCTATTGTGATCAGTCTGTTTCTAATAACACCCTTTTCCTCCTAAAATTATTCCTGTAAACTTCCGAAAACTAAATGCTAGCCAGAATGGAGATAGCCTCTCAATCCTTTTTCATTTTTAGCTGCTTGGCTTTGGGTGAAAGCTCTTCGGACACTCTTGGTCTGCTGGACTGGTCAAGGAAGAGACAGTAGTTCTCATTCTGGTAACCTCCTGGGCCCTTACTGGCCACCTACCCTGGGACAACCCACCCTTCCTAGGCTTTGTTTCTTATATGTAATGAGACTGTGTTTGAATTTCACTCAAACCCCAACAGTCTAGAATTATCATGTTCTGTCACATACCCACACACGCAGAGCTGCACATGAGTTCTGGGAAACTCTGGGGACCAACTACATAACCAGTTCTAGGGGGTTAGAGGACCAACATCTCAATGTGAAACCATTAGGTGGTGTTTCAGAAAGTGCTGAGGAGCTCCAGTTCTTTATGTCTCAGCGCAGAAAGAATTCAATGAGAAGCAAAGTGGTAGATAAGAAATGAATAGGATGTTCATGTAACTTACAAGCCATCAGGGTGAGAGAGTGCCACACCCTGAAAACTTTCCTTTATAATCAAAGGAAAAGCAGGGAGGGGGAGAAGACCACCTTCTTTCTCATTCTTGAGTAGACATCACACTTTCATCATTAGCTCCTCCTCCAGGTTGAGCAGGGGAGTTTTCTTGTCTCTATATGGTCAAGCTGATACTGTCCTGGCTGTGGACAGGGTCTTTCTCGCTGAAATGTCACCTTTCCATAAATTTGGTTTTCATGTGTGCAGCAGCATGATTTGGGGTCATTAACTTACTGAGCTCACTGGGCAGGATGTGGGGCTCATGCCACCATTGTTTTGGGCCATGTCTTGTGCTTCTGTTGCATGGTTTTGTTGCTAAGCAACCCTGCTTTTGGAGAAGGCAATGACGACCCACTCCAGTACTCTTGCCTGGAGAATCCCAGGGATGGCGGAGCCTGGTGGGCTGCCGTCTATGGCGTCGCACAGAGTCGGACACGGCTGAAGTAACTTAGCGGCAGCAGCAGCAACCCTGCTTTCCTGAGTGTTCATTAACTTCAGGGGTCTCCCATATATTTTATATATATATATATATATATATATATATATATATATTTTAAAATTTTAATTCCTTAGTGGAATTAACTATTTAACCACCTATTTTGTCCCTTAACTCTGTCCCTGTCAAATGGCACTCCTAATGCCATTTCTTCCTCGTGGTTACCTGGAATAAACACGAGAGAACAATGTATAAGGAGCTCTGTACTCAGGAGCTCACAATGTCACCCTGAGCTTGCAAGAGAGTTCTCTAGCTCTGTTTAGTAGATGGTATGGGCAGATGGCTTTATCTTCCTGGCATTCTATAGAGTATTTCCATTGATCAGCTCCCAGCCTATAAGCTGACCCATGTTAACTGGTCAGTCTCTTGGACACTTGAATTTACCAATCCTGGGTGATGCTTTTCCTTTATTTCATGTTAGCAGGTCCAATACCAGTTGCGAACCATCTATTGGCCATTATGAGTCAAAATTGTTGACCAGAACAAAAAAATAAACGAGTGACAGACAGATGTTAGTGGGGTAAACATGTTAACACAGGGCGATGCCCTAGAGGCCGCTAGGGTGTTTTGCTTGGGGCTGGATCAGCAGTTGGCTCAGGCCATGCTATGCTGTCCATTGGCTGAGAGCTTATGCTGGCACCAAGAACATGGAAAAATAAATAACTATACACACAGTTTAGTCTAATATACATACAATATATGGAACCTATAGGAGTATGCTTTTTATATTAAAAGCATTTATATTGTGTTTTTAGGAAATTTATTTCAGAACTAAGTGGTACTGCCATGATTCAGTGCTGCTTGGGTTGGCATTAAATGGACTGTGTGTGTAGGAACAAAGCAGGGACCAGCTGGTGAAGGCCTTGGCATTGTGTTAATACAAAGGATCTTTTTGGCAGAGTCCTAGGCTATGTTCTTGGTTCACATGACTGGAGATACTGTGTATTTGCAACTCAACATCTAAATCTGTTTACTTGTTTGGGGACTTCTCTGGCGGTTCAGTGGTTAGAACTCTGTGCTTCCGCTGCAGGGGGCATAGGTTTGATCCCTGGTCAGGGAACTAACATCCCGCATGCTGAATGGTGCTGCCCCCCACCCCCCCCCCCCAAAAAAAAAAGTGAGCAAAATCTTGTTTACTTGTTTCTTCAAGCAATGGTTATGGAGTAGCTAATAATATTTGCATAAAACCTTTTGGCATGTGGGTACACACACAGACCTCATCCCACTTAGGTGTGCTGTTTCAGAGTCCAGCCAGAAGCATGGGCAACAGCCTGCATGAATGGATGACTGTGGTTTCTATTTCCTTTTACTTTCTTCTGTATTGATGAGCAGAGGTCCCCACAGCTTGGCCCAGGCTATGTAGGAAGGAGCTGAGACAGGTGGGCAGAAAGGCTGCTACAGAGCAGTGCTTGGACAGGCATTCCCAGGAGCAGAGGAGGTAGGGAGGGTGGTCTGCTGAGCATGAGTGGGGTGGGTGGGCTGCGGCCGTGGCTCTGAGGAAGATGGAAACTATTTGGAACAGCTGCTGTGGGTTGGGCACCAGGGACCGAGCAGGAGTTGAAAGCAAGGCCTGCTGTGTGACAGGGAGGAAGCCTGTGTGTGAAGCAGGTGTGGCTTGGCCATGTGACTCAGGGGAAGAGGGACAGGCTGGGGGCAGGAGTTGGATGGTTGCTTGGTGGACTGGCCTTGTGTTGGCGTGCGCTGACCCTGAGAGTGTGGCTGTATAGGGAGGTGTTAGGATGAACGGCAGAGGGCTGTAGGAGCTTTGGGGTGCTGACGGTAGCTTTTCTTACTACTTTATCTCTGAACTCCCATCATGCGTGCCCTATTGGGCCATTCCTCTCTGGGGATCATTTTGTACATAAGATTCCTTTTTCCCTTTCCTTTGGTCTATCAACTACTGGGCTGGGCATCCCTTCTGGGAAGCTGTTCCGATTGCCGTCTTTCTATGCTGGGTCAGCTGACTTTTCACCCTGTCCACATGTCTCTCCCTGCATACTGTAGAAGCTTGTTTACAGGCTGCTGGCATAAGTGATTGGATGGTTCCTTGAGTGCAAGACTGTTCTAGTGCTCAGCAGAGCATTAGACATACAGAAGGATTCAGTAGGAGGGGACATGACTGGTTGAGCGGCAGTATTTAGTATAATAGTATAATGGAATGTGAGAACTGGAAGAAAACTATGATGGCAGCTAGTCTAACTCATTCATTTAATTCTATTTTCTTATATACATATATTCTTTCCCATCCAGGATATTGAGTATAGTTGCCTGTGCTGCATATACAGTAGTACTTTGTCGTTTATCCATCCTATATATAATAGTTTACATCTGCTATTCCCCAAATTCCAATCCTTCCCTCCCTCCGCCTCCTGTTTCTATTCCATAGATAAGTTCATTTGTTTCGTGTTTCAGAATCCACATATATGGTATTTGTCTTTCTCTTCCTGAGTTACTTTGTTTAGTGTGATAATCTCTAGTTGCATCCGTGTTGCTGCAAATGGCATTTCATTCTTTAAGACTGGGTAATACTTCATCGTATGTCTACACCACGTCTTCTTTTTGCACTTATCTGTTGATGGGCATTGAGGTTGTTTGCATATCTTGGCTATTGTAAATCTACTCCATTTTACAGTTTGAGTGCCAGGCCTGATGTCACACAGCTTTGCTCGAGGCAGAGCCGGGACTCAGTCACCTCTTCCAACTTTACATGCCACGTTCTTTCCGCTCTAGCATAGCAACCTCCAAATTGTCTGCGGGTGACTTTCCAGGGTGTGAAGGTGGTGAGTCCCTGCGTCTGCTTCGCGCCCGGGTGCAGCCTCTAATCACTATTCATAGCAGTCATCTCATTCTTCTTGTCGGGAGGAAGACTGCGTCCTGACAGCGCTTTTCCTCCGCGTGCTGCCAGCTTTACAGCAGCTCTTACCTCACTGCTTCCCCTTCCCTTTCCGGGTTTGTCCTTGTTTATCTTTGGGGTGAGCATCAGCAACTGTTTCTAAGTAAACAGAGGAATTGCAGATTCAGGGCTTGTGGTTTCAAATACTCAGTGCTTTTGCTTCAGCCTGTCCCTCCTGGCTGTTGTCACTCCTGCGCCTGACTCCAGATTGCCCTCAACGCGTGTTAAAGACCGGTAGTATTGGGTGGAAGTTTCCTTCTTGGAGCAAGCAGAACCGCCAGGGCACTGAATGGAGGCGCCTTGGGGGAGAGAGAGAAAGTTACCTCTCAGTTTCCAGACCCATCCCTGGAGTATGGGATACCAGGTGGAGTGTCTAGAAATGCTTGTTTGTGTATTTTCCATCTCCAAAATGTGTCTCTGAGCTTTTGGACAGTATCAGAGATTTAGAATGTTCTTTTCAGGGTTAAAGTCTCAGAGCGACAGAGGGTGGGGTGTGGCTAGTTCCCTTACTGCCTGTTCATGAATGATGCAGTTTTGTGAGGTCAGTTTCAGTTCACTGCAGATCGGCTGAACTCTCTGCCCATCTCCCGTGGTCCAAAGTATCTCAGGGTCAGTTCCAGGAATGGAAGGTCCAGTCATTGAGCACAAGGGATGGGTTGACCGGTTTGAACCTTTTGGTTCCTCTGTTAACTAACCAAATAGTATATGATGAAAAAAAAATGCTCATTTTTGAAAAGTACTCGGAAGACCAGGGTCTTCAAATTCATTACTTTAGGGAACTCTCCAGCACTGCCTTCCACAAGCACCTCCATATTCTCCTCCCCACTTTTAATAGTAAGAGCTAGATGGTGTCCAATGCCCCCTTTAGCCCACTTCAGCTCAAAGGTCCTTTGGCTTCAGACAAGCCCAGCGTCTTTGATATTAGAGGTTTATGAAGTCACTTTAGACCTTCTTGGCTCCCAGCCACTTGGGAGTCTGTTTCGGATTCCCTGTGGGCTGGTCTTGAGTTCCAGGTATTGAACTGAAAGTACATCAGCCAAGGGTTTGGACTGCGTCAGAAGTATTTTGATTTGCTGTATTCTCTGCTTAGCATCTACTCATTTCCTTTAGGGACGTTCCCTTCCTTGGAATAAATGACTCCCGAGGTGCTTGTCTCACTGAGCTAAGAAGACATTCCAACCAGGCATTTCCATTCAGGGATCTTGGTTTGTCAGTCAGGGTCACTGGGTGAGAAGGACGTCACCAAATTTGCAACGCTCCTGACACTCACTCCTCCCTCTCCCATCCCCTTACCAGCAGTGGTCCTTATGCTGGCCAGTTTTGAGAATGACCACCTTGAGGCAGAACCAGCCTTGACGATAGCAGGTGTCGATTGGCAGGTGTTTCTAAGGTGTCAGCGTCTCACTGCAGCATCTCATCTTACCTGAAGGTGTATCCGAAGAGGTAGCTCAAGTGGGGGCCTCTCTGTAACCCCAGCCAGAGCTGAGCTCTCCTCCAAGAACTCCCTAAATGAGAAGGGGCTCTCTTGCAGTTCCAGAGCTGTGTTGGTTGCTGAAGCCAAAGGACCTCCTACCCAGAGGCTCTCTGGGGTTCATCATAAGGACCCTGAGATAGCCAAGACTTGGCTACCGGTTTTGGTAACCACTTTAGGCTCTTGGTCACATGAAGCATATGGTCAGCCAAAGTACTGCCCCCTCTCCAGTTTCCTCCAAAGAGATGTAGCCTTCACGTTTTCACCTTAATTTCGTTTTGTTAGATTTGATTCATTTTATAACCTATGAGCAATTTTATCGTCTTACAAGGTGATGGTCCCTCCCTCATTTGTGTCACCTCCAGACGCCTGTTCTTGACCAAAATGAAGAGGGTGGGGCTAAATCCACATGCGGGTGACCTGGTGGCTCAGTTGTCTCTATATAAACCCGCCTAGTTGCTCACATTTCTTTGATGGTATTTGCAAGGACATCATGGGACTCAAGTGAAGTTACACTCAACTGAACTATGAGTCTAATCTAATCTAAAAGGGAATGGTTAATTTGGTTTTTATTCCTAGTGAACCTGTCAGATCTTGTGAAGTCTCCAGACTAGAGATTCTCTGGGTATCTTCTAGAACCTTCCTCTTGTTAATCACTTCCTCATCTTTCAACACCATTCCTTTCTCAGAGGTTTCTGAAGGATTAAGTGATTCATGTCTGACATCTGCTGATACGTCAACTGTGGCTGTCGGTTCTGTGGCTCTGATTCATCTGAGCCTGAAGACCTGATTTGACTTAAAGTGGCTGTGGCTGTGCTCCTGGCTCCACACCTGTCTTCAGTTTTCAGTCATTCTTACCAGAGGTGCTTCTTCCTGGATGAGGAACCATCTCTCAGATGGAGGAGGTGCGCAATACCGGTCAGCAGCTGTTTCTCTGCCTGCTGTCACGCTACACTAGCTTCCCTAAGCAGGCCTGTTAACTTCTTTGCTTTGCTTCTGGCTCTGATCATAAGTTTAAAAAAAAAAAAGGAAAAAAACCAAAAACCCACCCTTCACAGTTATTCACATTTCTCCTGTGTTTTAAGTCATTCCAGACATTAGCCTCTGGACTTATCTTCTGACAGATAGTACCATCCTTTTGTTCAGTGTCTAAGCGTTCCCTCCTCCTGTGGCCCAGACATGCAAATTGAGCCTTCCCAGTGCTTTGCAGCCCTTTAAAGAACTTTCCGGGGCTTTCCTGACTCCAGTCCTCCCCACCCTTTTGGACTGCAGGAGTTTTCCCTCCGAACTCAGGTAACCGACCGCTGCCTTCCCTGTGTGCCCTGCTGAGAAGTTCGCTTCTTGCTGTCACTTTCTCTCTAATTTTAAGCGGTGACTGGCTGCCTGGGCTGCCTGGTATAACTGTACAGGGCTGGGTTAGTGACTCACGACAGGGTTCAGTCCTGCTGACCACCCAGAACTTTTATTCCCACCCTGACTCCCCAAGAGACGAACTTTTTGGAACACCCACCCAGGGCTGGGCTGGCCTGGGCTGGGTCCACGGAGCCCTCTGCCAGGGTTGAATTCTCAAGGAGCATCTGGGCCTCTCCTTGAGCTAAGGCCCAGAACCAAAGCTGCCAAGCCCCTGGGTCAGAACCAAAGGAAGGGAACAGACCAGGGATGGGCCAGCAGAGAGAATGGACTGCCTGAGCTTGTAGCAGGGCATTTGAGGAAGGGAACAGAAGGGGAGGTTGGAAAGTTTGCTTGTGATAACTTTGAGGGCTCTCTAATCCAGGGGGATGCAGGTAGGGGGGGCATGTCACTTTTCTGGAACCGGGTATTGGAAGAGTGCTCTGAGGCGCATGCTATTTTGGGATGAGTAAGTCAAGGAGCAGCTCTGTCCTGGCGCCTGTAAGTGTCTCCCCCTTCCTCATTTTAGGCTTGTCATTCCTGTAAAGAAAAGCACCTTAACTCCGTTATTACAGATTCAAGCTAGATTGAAGTTTCTCTTTACTATCTATGTAAAAGGATTTACAGAAAAATCTCAGGGATGTCAACCTAGGGGAGAGCTCTTTTAAGGGCTTGTTTAAAAAAAAGAAAATAAAGGGCTGGTTTTTTTAGGAATGTACATTTGCATACAAACAATGAAAGTGCTAATTAAAATGATTCTCACATAGTCCTTTTGCCGTGTGGGAACTGCTGCTTGGCAACTCTTGCGGAGTGCGAGTGCGCTGGGAGTAATAAAACACTGCTCCTTCCATGCATCTGATCCACAGTGTGAGTGAGTGCCTTTTATTTGCAAGCACCTGTGCTCGAACCAGGGGTGTCGGGGTGGAAGGCCAACCTGATATTTACCCCTCCAGGGTGACATGAGCCTACTAGGGAAGTCCAGGGAGAATCAGGATGAGTTGGTCAGCCGGCTTCTGCAGCTGAAAGCTGAGTACGAATTAACAAAGTACCTACAAAGGTCCCACCTGTTAGCTCGGTCACACCTGTTCATCTTAATAACTGTCAGCATTCTGACCTGTAGGGGTTTTTCCTCTCCAGGTTGAGGAGTCTAATTCCCCTTTGAAACTATATGCCAACACTTGAAATACTCCTGTCGTCATCTTCATCCTCAGTGGCATCAGCTATCGCTGGGCACCTGCTGTGAGCAGCGTCTGGACTTGCTGAGCGTGGGTGGGGCTAGTTTAGTACTAGGTGATAACAAAAGCCTTTCGGTTCCACCACCACCTCCTTACCATTTTAAAGAAGTGTGTTAGAACACAGGAGTTTCAGAATAAATATTTGTGGACTGAAATTTTTTAACTTCAGTAAGAGTGCAGAGTCTGGGGAATATCCTGACAGTCCAGTGGTTAGGACTGTGAGCTTCTGTTGCAGGGGGCACAGGTTTGATCCCTGCTCCAGGAACCAAGATCTCCTTACCTTGTGGCATAAAAAGAAAAAAAAGGAAGTGCAGGGTCCGGAGAGGCACAGACCCAATTTCAAATCCTGGCTCCTTGCCATGCATTCTTTATGATCTTGGCTTGCTTGTGACTTAACCTCTGAGCATTCTTTTCCTCATTTGTGAAACTGGGATTAAGGGAAGGAATTCATGATAATTATGATGGGCTACGTAGTACGGTGTGTAGCAGCACGTACTAGAGACTCAGGCTGCATGTGTGTGCTCAGTTGCTGAATCGTGTCTGACTCTTTGCGACCCCGTGGACTGTAGCCTGCCAGGCTTCTATGCCCATGGGACTTTCCAGGCAAGAATACCGGAGTGGGTTGCCATTTCCTCCTCCAGGGGTCTTCCTGACTCAGGGATCGAACTCACGTCTCCTGCATTGGCAGGCAGATTCTTCACCACTGAGCTACCTGTGGAGCCCTCACCTGGAAAGAGTTAGTCTGCCAGAGCTCAGATCCCACCTCCTAGTTGTGCAACCAGAAGCACAGTATTGAGCCTCTGTTTTCTTATCCTTAAAACAGGGATAATAACAGTACCTGTGTCAGCAGTCTGTTAAAAGTAAGAATTGTCCAGCACCTTGTGCCTGGCATATAGGGTCATATAAATGTTTGGTGAATTTTAAAAAACTGTAAAACTATTTCACTTGAGTTCTTATAGAATTCCTGTGAGGTTAGACAGGGCACGTATCATTCCCTGTTGCTTTTTTTTTTTTTTTTTTGTTATGTTTGAGGGGAAAAAATAAAATTCTTTTGGGTTAAAAGTGAATCTGGCTGGTAAATATCAAAACTGGAACCCATGGTCTTTGCCATAAAAGAGCATATGGTACATCTATATGTATTTGTCAAGGACACATGGATGTACATGCAAATATTAATACTTCAGTATAATTTCTAGACAGGTGAATAGCAGCTATCTCTCTCCTGCACCTCCTGGCCTCACTCAAACATGCTGTGGTTCCTGCCATGCTGCTAACTGATGTTCTTTGTGAATTACAGCATTGAGCCTCCAGTTTGTTTCTGGGACTTAATGTTGCCCATTTAAGCCTCTTCCGGATGCTCACTGCCTTAGTGTTGCCTGCTCCCTGGCTGGGCTCCTTTTGGAGATCCTACTGTATTTATGTACCTGATTTCATGAGCCATTTCATTCAGCACAAGCCCTGGCTAAACAGGAACACTCCCCCTTCCCTTGCCTTTATATTTGCTGTTGAAACTCTTCATTCTTTGTGAGAAACTTAATTATGAAAGCCGTGGATCAGGGAATGTAAAAATAGCTTTAAAATGCTCACATTTGCCAATCTCTTGTCAATCTGTAGGCAGAGAGCTTTAGATTGAAATGTTTTCATGTCTGTTCACAAGCATGAGCACTTCTTAGAACTGCCGCAGTGGAAGGGGTTAAAACATAAATAGGATCCTATATGAGCACTGAAAGGTGCTTTAATACTCAAGTCCTATTTTTGACCTCTGGAATTCAGTTCCTTCCTGTTGCCAGCTGAACCTGGGACTGATGTATTAGATGAAAATATATTCCTATCTTCAAACATAGACAACAGGACATTCTGTCCTCCAAATTTCAGGGTTTGAGTTGGGTGTTGCAGGAAACTTGGCACCCTTTCTTTCTTTTCAAAATAATAAACAGAGATGATGTCGCCTCAGGTTTCATGTGATGGGGCTTAGATACGATTGCCTCATAAAGGCTGATTCATAGACAAATGTGAACTAATTATAGTAACTTAAAAATAATGTCCCTGGTTAAATTTGGCAAAGCAAGATGCCTTGCATGCTTTGTAGGACATGAGTGACTCCGCTTCTTTAGTGGCATGGAGGTGACATGCCCACTTCTATTTTGGCCACACCACGGTTGTGCTGGGTCTCTACCTGTGTCATCTTTATTTTTTAGGGACTTCTCACGTGCTCTCATGCACACCCCAAGCCCAAGCATTGAAACACCTTTTATTGCCAGCTACACAAAGAATTCTTTATTGCTATGTGTTCACTGCATTTTTAAGAAACAAATGTCTGAGTTGAAGAAAGTGAATGGTGTAATTTTTTTTTTCTTTCTTAGTTCTAAGCATTTCAGAATCTCTATTATGAAAAATTGGAGGAAGTTATTCACTTCTCTCTATGGAATGAATAGAAAATTGTCAGAAAGACTGTTCTGATCCCTTTTTGTTTACTCACCCTTCCTTCCTTTCTTTTTCTTTTTTAGTTTTAAGATGACTTATTTTAAAAATTTTAATTTTATTGAAGTATATAGTTGATTTACAATGTTGTGTCAGTTAGTTTCAGGTGCACTGCAAAGTGATTCAGTTATACATATACATGTATTCATCCTTTTTTAGATTCTTTTCTCATATAGTTTATCCCAGAATATTCTACTTACCCTTTCTACTGGGAATTAGGTTGGAAACCGTTTCACCATGATTCTCTTCAAATGATCTTTGTTTTTGAGTTTGCCTTAAAAACATAGATATGACCATGTTCAGAATTCAAAAATCAGAAAAAGATTTGTAGTAAAAAGTGAATCTTCCATCTCTTCCATTGTTGTTTCAGCATCAGTTGTGGGCACCAGTTTCTTGTGTACTATTGTGGAAATGTTCTCTGTGTTTTACATATGTATGTATGTATGTATGTATATTTTCGTCCTGCAAAGGACAACATACGATCCACGGGGTTTTGAGCTTGGCTTTTCTATTTAATCATCATCTCAGAAACCATTCCATTTTATATTTTGAGCTACTTCATGATCTGTTATTTCCATTGACTAGACGTCATAGCACACCAACAGTGGCCTGGGAATGTCGTTTCGGTTGTTTTAATCCTTTGCCGGTGAAATCATGGAATAGTGTTATCTCGTACATCTGCTGTAGGATAGTCAACCTGTCTCAGTGCTGATAAGTGTGGGCACTGAAGCCCAAAGGCCTGGATTTAAATCCTCCTTTCTCCATTTACTATTGAACTATTTTGTCTTGGTTACTTTATCCTTCTGTGCCCCATTTCTAAGATAGTATTTATCTCATAGGTAGGAGGTAATGTTTAAAGACACTGATTTATGTAAAGCTTACAGACCAGTGCTGGGCATGTAGACAGGTCTGTATGTATTTAGTAATGTTAGTCATTTTGTGTGATGTGGGAACACATGGATCCTGTACTTACCTCTGCATGTTTCTGAACCACTCCTAGTGGCTTTCAGAAGCATAATATAGTTTTTGAATCTGTGGGTTCCTTCTCTCCTAAATACACTGAAATGTTCACCCTTCCCTACCTCTATTCTGTGTTGCTTTTGTGTAGTATCCTGGAGGAGAAAACAGAAGATTATATTTCAGGCTATTGTACTAATATGTCCAAACCCCTTCAAAGGCATAAAATGTATTGCCTGTGGTGATAATTTTTAACAAATGGTCCAAACTTTCCCCTCATACATATCTAATGTAGAGTTTAACGAATACTTACATTTTACATTTAGGCAAATATATAGCTTGTGTATGTCTATGTCTGTCTGACTCAAATTTATTTAATTTCAGTGTATTTTAAATTATAAGTCCAATCTTTGGCAAAGACTGGAGCATGTACTTACTCTGTTTTAGTTGACTTTGGAAGTCACAGGGTCTGTGTTACCTGTACATCTCACATCATCGAAGGCCACCACTTTTGGATTCAGACAACCCAGAGCTAAAACCCCCATGTTGGCATTTGCTTGCTGTGTGACCTGGGGCAAGTCACTTGTTTCCTACTCTGTAAATGGAAGCATTGATCCACCACAGAGGACATTATGAGGGTGACAGAGAGTGGGCAGGTGCTCATGAACCATCTACCATCCTACTATCCCCTCCTGCATCCCTCTTCCTCACTTCCCTGGAAATCACCACCTCCACCTTCAGCTCTTCATCTTCACTCTCCTCAGGACTTGCCCTCTGATTTATCCCGTGTTTTCTCTGCCTTAACTGGAAGGGCGGTTCGTGTCTCAATTGGTGTCCCTTGCAACCTGCCTTAGGTTCACTGAATGTTAGGAGGGAAAGGCCGGCTTGCTGCATCCCTACCCCAGTGAGGGCATTACTGTTTCACTGGAAGCAGCAGCTAGGGACAGCATCGCAAGACCAGAGTTAGGGGCCACATGAGTTAATGTGGCCCTGGACCTGAGCACAGAGAATGGCATTTTCACTCTTGCGCCTTCCTTGGAGCAACTTTGCTGTAGCCAACTTCGGAAGCTTATATTCCCAGATAGTCTTTTATTTGAAGGGTGGGGGGTGAAGAAAATGTCTAGAAACTTGCATGTCCTCAAAGCCCCATTAGAACGGCACTTGCAGCAGTTTTGACTGTTTCACACCCTCTAAGGAAAGAATGAGCTTGCAGATTTAGTGGCCAGCTGACTTTGGGCCTTGCTTTAACGTCCTGGCGGTGGGCTGCTGGGTACCAGGTGAGAGGACGAGCACGGTGAGTGAGCGGGAAGACCTTTGCTGGGTCCTCCAAATCACTTACTTGGAGAGGAGCTTCTCTATCTGTGCTAAGTGTTTTGCTGTGGATTTTTTAAATAGCAGTCACACCCATATTCAAATGTAAGAACCAGGGTGCTCTCCAGAGATGTGAGGCCAGGTACCTTCCAGCTACGAAAGGCTGTGACTCTACAAACAAATATCTGGGCAGTACCAACTGTCGTTGCCACTTGGAATGCTCCCCTCCTCCTTTTTCACTTGGGCCTTCCTGTCCTTTAAGGTCTAGTTTAGCTCCCAATGTCCAGTTTTTCAGTCTGGACTCTGGGCTGTTGGATTTGCTATATGGGTTAGACGTAGCCTTGTGTGCTGAGCTGTTAGCTATTAACCTTGTGGCCGTTTAGGCGTTTTCTTGTGTTTATGCCCTGGCTTCCCCACTAGGTCCTCAGTCTCTGGGCCAAGGCCCTCTCCACCCTTGTACTACTACGGGTGGGTGTAGTGCAGGGGTTCTCACTGCTTCGAGCATTGCCTGAAAGCTAGTTGGAAACCCACACCAACCTTGCTGAATTAGAAATTCCAAGTGGATTTCGGCCATCTGCAGTTTAACAAGCACACCTGGTGATTCTGCTGGGCAGTGAACTTAGCGAGCCTTAGCTGTAGTGGGAGGAGCAGAGGTTTGGGGTCTGAGGCGTGGGTTTGAAGCCAGCTCTGCCCTTTATAACTGACCTGTTTTAGGAAAGTGAATTTTTCCTCTTTCCCCATCCTGGGGTGTTTTTCAGAAATCTGTTCTGCATGATGTTAATGGATGCTCTAAGAATAGGAATGGGCAAGGGTTCTGTGGCCAGATAGTGAAATGCTGTTTTAGTGAATTTCAACAGGATTCTTTATGACAGTGCTTCTCAGATGCCTAAGTGTCACTGAGGGTCACATGGAAAGTTGTTGCAAACTTGTTAGATTCTGTAATACCTTTTCTTTTACATACCTGCTAACTTCTCTGGCAGTGGCGTTTTGTGGGACACGTTTTGGGAGATGCTGGTCTAGGTGATCTATACCTCAAGGCTGGAGATTTTATGGCCCTGCCAATCTGTGAGGAATTCAGAAGCTTGAAATAGGGGTCAAGCTGGCCATGATGACAACTTATGGTCTGAGTCAACCAGACTTACATATCATGTCAGTGTTCAAGGTGTTGTGTAACTGCATGTTGAAGAATACAGGGTTGTATATTTTTTTAAGCAGCAAGTTCTTCTCAGGGTAGAAAGCCAGATATCAGGGGAGAGCAAGGGAAGACGAATTAAGGAAAATGTCACTTAGTGAGCATATTGGAGTCCTGGCAGGAAACACAATGCAGTCAAATCGGGTAATTTAAGATCTAAATAAGTGAACTATTTATAAAAGGTGTAGGCAGAGTTTGGGAAAAGCGCCTTTGGTCAGTGCAGGACTTGGATTCCTCTGTGTATGCAAGGTTTCTGTATGTTGCATTTAGTCCTCATACTGATCTCAAGGATAAGTTCCTATTATTTCACACTTTGCAGAGGAGGAAAGTGAAGCTCATAAAGGCAAGGCATATTACCCGGAGGTAGCAGCTGGGAAATGGAGGCAAACTTCACACTGCCCTGCCAGCCTCTCAGCCCCCGGGTTCCGCTCCACGCTTCTGTAGGCAGAATATCCCCTGTGTCGTCAGTCTTTCTGCATGTGGGGAAGCTGATGACACTGCTCTCTGAAGCTCATGTTCTGAGCTGGAACCAGCAGACAGGAGAAAATAGTGCTTTGGACAAATATATAAATTAATAAGAAAAGTATGCAGATTACATATATGGACAAGAAAGATGTAAACCTGTAGTTTCCACGTCTAGGTGGGTTGGGGCTATGGAAGTCTGTCTTCCATCCTTTTTGGGGATCCGTCCCATTCTAGAAAATGTTTTTGGGGGATATGGGAACCATTGGAAGGGCATGAATGAGGCAGCTTAGCTTGAAGGGGCTAGGAGAAGGTAGAGGAACGTTCAGACATATGGCACAGCTTGGGAAAGGCTTGGCTGTGGGAGTGGAAAGAAAGGGCGCTCTATTCATAGGTGCCTTATCCAAATGGAGATGGTGCCAGTGGTGGGAGGTGGGCAAGTGGTTGGGAGAAGCAAGAGATGTCATGAGGGCCTCTCAGGGTGCCCCTGGCTCCAGTTTTCATATTGGGGTCACACTGGTCCAGTGAAGTCTCTTTAGTCTAATACCTTTGTTAGAAGATCGTAAAGGTTGACTTTTCTAAGAACTGACATTTTACTTCCTTCAGGAAGTTTCAGAGTACATGAATGTCTCATGTTTCTTGTGCCCTAATAAAATATAAAAGTCATGTCTCTGAGGAGGTTCCTTTCTTCCCTGTCGCTTTGAATTTGGGCTGGTTTTTAATGCTTAACCAGAATATAGCTTATGATCAAGTCCCCTTTATTCCAGAAAACAAAACCACCTCTCAAATAGTGTGCACAACACATCTGGTAAAAATAACAAGTCAGTTGGAAAACTGTGATTCTCAGATGCGACCTCCGCCCCTGCATTAGCAGGGAGTCACTGGAGTAAACCTTTATTTCCTGTTGCTTCCACACAGCAGTCCTTCACGGAAATATTTTGCGTGTTTCCTTAGGCAGCAGGGAACCTTGAAGGGCAAACAGTGCTGAGGCCCCAGATAGGAATGGAGATGCTGTTTGCCCAACAGCACCTCAGGTTGTAAAGAGAGCCTGCCCAGGCCTCGGAGCTTTGAAGCAGTGCCAGGCTCCTGGCTCCAGAACTGCTAAAATCTTCAACTCTCCCCCAGGCATGAACGAGGCTGAAACCTGCCGCACCTCCAGCTCCTCTTACAAGAGAGATGTTTTAAAATGGTCTTAAATGTCAGATGTATTTTTTTTTAACAACATGCCACAGACTTCTCATAAATTATTCCTCAGTAAAACTTTAATAGGAATGCTTAGGAAATTCTGAGTTCTAGTCAATGGAGTTGTTGGTAACTTGGACAACTGTTAGCCCCAGATCTTCCCACTTTTTCCACCCCAGAACTCACTGAAGAAAGTTAGTATGAAATAATCTTCCTGAAACCATACTTAAGGGTTTCAGGAAAATTATTTCTTGATGATCGAGATCTTGGGTTCTATCCTTATAATGCCATATGTTAGATCAGTATGATAATCCAATACTTGACTATTTTTGAATTAAAAGAGCCATTGAAATGGTTCAGTCTGGTAATCATAGAAAGTGTAGGAGTCGGAGTTCAGTGTTTTCTGACTTCAAAAAAATATCTAGAAACAATTTTTTTAAAGAAATCCGTGATACTCACCTTGTAATTTGCTTCTTTCTCATGGAGATAGGTAATTAAAGATTCTGGTTGGGGAATCTACATTGCTGCTCAAGCTGGGTCTGCTGTCACCTTGGGTGTACATGGAGGGCTTTGACAGATAACGCGTTGCAACTACAGCCGTCCACAGGCTCGGTTCTAAGTTCATGGGTGGATGCTGCTGGGAGTGAGCTTGTGAGCCTTCTCTTTATGGGTTCCCCATTGTTTAAATCTTATGTTTATTTTTAATTAAAATGCTTAACTGATTTCATTTAGTTACCAAAAACTGGAATCTGGGTGGAACTTTACATTGTGAGTTGGTACAAAGAGAAGATTGCGGACTGTGCTGTCCTAAGAGTCTGGAACATATGACACAAGCCAGGATTGTCATCATCGCCTAAAGTAATGCTCTCTAGATACCTTCTGGCCCATAGAAAGGAAATTGTGCTGAGGATGCCAGAGTATTTCATTTCATAATATTTCTTATTCTTCAAAAGTTGGACTTCTTCATCTTCTTAGGCAGCTGTAACAAAGTGCCACAGGCTGCGTGACTTATAAACAGCAGACACTTACCTCTTACAGTTCTGGAGACTAGGAACTTCAAGGTCAAGGTTCCAGCAAGGTCTTCCACCTAGAAGAGGGCCCTCACCTCTTCCAGGTTGCCTGCTTCTTGTTATTGCCTCACATGGCAGAAGGGCTGGGTGCTCTCTGGGGCCTCTTTTATAAGGGGATTAATCTCATTCATTAAGGCTCTGCCCTGAATCTAAGCACTTTCCAAAGGTGGCACCTCCTAATATCATCACCTTGGGCGTGAAGTTTTCAACATGTGACTTTTGCCGGGAAACAGAACATTGCAAATCTTAGCAATCAGTATATTTCACTATCTAGAGCATTCTGTTATTTCTTTGTATATAGAAAGTTAGTATCATGAAGAATTTTTCATAGTGAGGATATATTTCTTAGTATCATTTGCTTTTTTTTTGGCTGCATCACACGCAGCATGCAAGGTCTTAATTCCCCCACCAGGGATTGAACCCGGGCCCTGGCAGTGAAAGCGCCTGGACCATCAGGGAATTCCCAGAATTTTGCTTCTCTTAAAACGTGACATTAGCATGACACTGACCTTACCATTTGGTCTGTAGAACGGTGAAGCTGGTTAGCTGTGGTTTGACTCGGGGTAGTATCTTTTGGGGGGAAGCAGTGCTGAAATGGGAGTTAAAAGCCCTAGTTTCATTCCTGTCTGGGTCACAAACTCACTCTGACATCATGGGCAGCCTTCTCCTTCCCCACCAAAACTGTTTTCTCATCTAATACAGTAAAGATTATTTCTAAAGATTCTAAGGTCCTTCATATCAAAACAGACCCGATGATGATTTTTACTGAATGCTTTCCACTATGTAAGGTACTGAGAGAATTCCAAATAAGTGTGAGTCTGCTGAGAGTTTTAAAAGGTTCTTCCTTGTTAGATAAAGCAAAAACTCAAAACATCTGTTGACTATCCTGCACAAAGAGATCCCTGCAAAGAGCAGAGAAAACGCCAGAATGTGGATAGTTCTCACCTCTCCTCCTTCAGAGAGTCATCTCTGGTTTACAGAGGAATAAACGATACAGGAGCTGTCACGTGAGTGGGACAAAGAGTGGACAAGACTGTGGGTGCCCTGATTCCAAGGGACAGCGGTCATTGATCAAGCACGTGCACTATGCCTGGCTTTGTGCCAAGTGCCTCACCTATATTATCCCAATCAAGTCTTGTGGTAGCTACTTGCGATCACCCCATTTTGAGATGAGGAACCCAGGTAACTTGCCCACGGTTGCACATCCACTAAGTGGAAATGATAATTGTCATTAAGCCTATATTCTTTTTTAAAAAGATTTAATTGATGTATAGTTGATTTATAGTGTGTTAATTTCTGCTGTATAGCAAAGGGATTCAGTTATACAGTAGGACCTTCTTGTTCATTCTCCATATAGCAGTTTGCATCTGCTAATCCAGACTCCCAGTCCATCCTACCTCATGCTCCCTCCTCCCTTGGCAACCACAAGTCTGTTCACAATGTCTGAGTCTGTTTCTGTTTCGTAGATAAGTTTATTTGTGTCGTATTTTAGATTCCACGTATAAGTGATGTGTTTGTCTTTCTGACTTCACTTTCTGTGATCATCTCTTGGTCCATCCATGTTACTGCAAATCGAGGCTGCATTCTTAATCAGTGCCTCTGAGGGAGGGCAGGGGCGTGGGTAGAGAGGCAACAGGCTTCTCATTAAAGAGAAGCATGGAATTGCCAAGAGTTAGTGGTGGGAGGAAATGGGGACGTTTATGACTGTGGGCTACCTACACTGACCTATTACCTTAGGGTCCTCTTCCCTTGATAACTGGTAACTGCCTTGCTGGGCTGTGGGGAATACTGCCCCTGTGAAGGCTGTAGCCTAAGCTTGACCACAGACACTCCTTCCAGTTCCCCTCCAGCACTTCTGCCAGCATGAGAATGAGCCATGTGTTTACTGGAACTTTCGATATCTTTGCCACTTGAGTTGACAAGAGTCGAGGGAGTAAACAGCAGGTCTGTTTGGGATTTGATGACGATGCCAGCATTGTAACTATGAACAGGTTTAAAATTTTTTCTTCAAATGTCCACAAACTTGATTTAACTTTAATATTTTCCTTTTAGTATCTCCCTTCTAGCACTGATCCAGGCACTGAGTCTGCTTGTGGCTAGGAATTTGCAGAGACAAACAATTCTAGTTTTGGAATTGGTGCCGAGAAAGGCTCAGAGTGAACACTGTGAAGAGTCCTTAATTAACTCTCAGTTCATGTTGTGGACCAAAGGGGTCCCTTGTCTCTGCTTACAAGCCTCAGTCCAGGCTTCTGTTCACTGTCACACTCTCAGCAGCCAGCAGTGGACCAAGGCCAAGCATCACGTGGCTTTAAAAAAAAAAAAAAACCACCCCAAACCCTGTCCTGCTTTTAAGCCGCCTGCACGGCTTGGAATGCAAGCCCCTTGAGGGCAGCGCCTCTGTTCCTGTCTGCAGCTGGACTGAGCACAGTGTGGGGATGAAGCAGACACTTCGGAAAGGCAGGGTGATTGTGCAGAATGCCGTTGAGCAGGTTCAAGTCATTACTACAAAAGCGAGTGTACTAGGAAGGCGTCCTTAAAATGAGCAGAGCAGTGTAGACACACCTTTACAGAGTGAGGTCGTAGAAAAGAGCCTGGAATTTAAGGTCAGGTGGGGTTTTCTGTCATGACTCCACCACATCCTGGTTGTGTGACCCCAGAGAAGACACTGGGCCTTTGCCTGCTTTCGCAGTTGGCAGCACAGTCCATATATCATAAGGTTAGCGGGTTAAATGAGCCGTTGTATGTGACAGGTGAAGCATAGTGCCCGTGCTTAAGAGGGGGCTCTTGGTGATAACATTAGTTGTGTTCAATTTATTACTAAGGAAAAAGGATCAGACTGGGCTAAAAAGAAATGTGAAGCAGAGCTTGAATATATGCTCCCCATCCCCAAATTTTACTTTTTTTGGCCAAGCTTCAAAGCTTTCATGATTTTGGTTCTCTGACCAGAGATTGAACCTGGGCCCTTGTCAGTGAGAGGGCAGAGTCCTAACCACTGGACCGCCAGGGAATCCCTCTTACCCCCAAATTAAAGTTTATGTGTTACAGAGGTATAGTCCTGAATACCTAGCAGTTACCTGGATCAGAAACAAGTTCACCCGGATATGAGTGATATTTGTGGCAGTTTGGTCCTACAGATTAAGAGGTTGTGCTGGATGCTGACAGTTTGGATCTTTAATGTTCAGATGTTTAGTTCTGTGCTTATATTTCTTTCATGTTTTAAAAAATGAACTTGATAAATCTAAAAAAAAATTACTCTTGAAATGAGATGAAAAGGGAATTCTTCTTAAAAAGCTTAGTACTCAAACAACCACTTTTGATTTTTTTGGGGGCGTTTAATTGCTTTCTGTAAGAAACTTTCCTGTTGCTGTATAATTAATAAGACTGTATTTAGTGGAAACACATTAGAAGTTGGGAGTTTGAGTCTGATATAAGGGGAGAACTGTCCCCTAACAATAGCATGATAGAATAAATTATTAATGGACTATTAGAAATCAAAGCCCTCAAATTAAAAAATAAACATTTGTTCTTTAGATGTGTTGCTGGATGTGTCCAAATACATCTTTCTCTAGGTTAGAGTCATTTTATGAGTTATGGTATGAAATCATCCTACCTTTTGTGTACAGTTGAATTCTTTGCTTTCTCAGACATCCAGTTTAGGAATATTTAAGCTAATAGACTCGTGTACTCAGAGCTACTTCCTCATTCGGAAACCCCGTGCCAGACTGTGTGCAGATGGGGAGCAGTCATGCCTGGCAGGCCCTGCAAGTGGAATTACATTTACACATTGTTTTATTCACTGTGAACATTTTGCAGGGAAAAAATGAAAAACTGTCACCCTGCTTAAGTGAAGTTCTGACACAATCAGTACAAATTATAAATTATGTTTAAAGTGATGTAACATGCTCATGGTAGTTTTCGGCTTTGTGGTCAGCTCTGTGCGAGAGCTGTGGGTGTCTCATACTAGGTGACACAGTTGTTGTTCAGTTGCTCAGTGGTGTCTGACTCTTTGCGACCCCGTGGACTGCAGCACACCAGGCCTCCCTGTCCTTCATCATCTCTTGGAGCTTGCTCAAACTCATGTCCATTGAATCGGTGATGCCATCCAACCATCTCATCCTCTGCTGCCCCCTTCTGCCCCTGCCCTCAATCTTGCCCACCATCAGGGTCTTTTCCAATGGGTCAATGCTTCACATCAGGTGGCCAGAGTGTTGGAGCTTCAGCTGGGCACATTGACCAGTGTTTCTCAAATGATCGTCTGAAACTGTATGTCAGAAAAGCAGATTCCGGGGCCTTCTTGGAACTTCTCAGTCAACATATCTGAGAGCAGAACCTACAGTCTCCATTTTAAACAGGTACCTCCCCTGTTTATCAACATATGGCAGTATTGAGACCTGCAAAAATTATTTTAGTTACCAGAATTGAAAATGGTTTAAAATCTAGATAATTCAAATTTATAATGAAAATTAAAATAAAATTAAAAATTTGGTGGAAAGGCACATATGAGAAACAATTTTTAAATACCTCCTGCTTTTTTCTGAATTCTCCAATTCATTGAGTTGACTGGGAATAGCATTGCAAGTTGGACTTTAAAATACTTTCTCAATAGCCATAAGAAGAAAACTTACATTTAAGAAAATCGTTGGTTATTAAGTCACTTGTGAATTTATAAAAGTATCTTTGGAGGAAATTACTGAATTTGGAGGAAATTGCTACCTCATATCAATCAAAAGCTAAAACCAGTATTTTATTTAATTTAGGGATAGACGAGAAGAGACAGTTCTCCACAGAAAAGGCAATGACTGTTCTATTAGGGGTCTTCCAACCACATAGTTACACAAAATAGCATTTTTGGCTTCTATAGTAATGAAATGAAAGCCAAAAGATGTCAGTTTTTGTCTTGCCATACTTAGTTACAGATCTATCTTATTTTAAAAGGAAAAAAAAAAGATCAAGACATAAGAGCAGCTATCACTTAGATTATCTTAAAGTTCTTTGACTTCAAAATGATTTCACATATCTATATTTCAATATAATTTCGTACTGTCATTTGTGTAGACTTCAAAGATAGGCAAAACAAATGAAATAAAGATTTAAATACAACTTAACCTCTGTTTAGAAAGACAAATATGATATCACTTAATATGTGGCATCCAAAAAAAATTATACAAATGGATGTATTTACAGGACAGAAACAGATCCAAAGACATAGAAAACAAAATTATAGAAACCAAAGGGGAACGGGAGGAGAAGGATAAATTAGGGGTGTGAGATTAACGGATACAAGCTACTATACATAAAACAGATAAGCAACAGGGGTTTACTGTAGAGCGCAGGGAGCTACATTCAATGTCTTGCTCAGTCGTGTCCGACTCTGCGACCCCATGAACCACAGCACGCCAGGCCTCCCTGTCCATCACCAACTCCCGGAGTTCACCCAAACTCATGTCTGTTGAGTCGGTGATGCCATCCAACCATCTCCTCCTCTGTTGTCCCCTTCTCCTGCCCCCAGTCCCTCCCAGCATCAGGGTCTTTTCAAATGAATCAGCTCTTCGCATCAGGTGGCCAAAGTATTAGAGTTTCAGCTTCAGCATCAGTCCTTCCAAAGAACACCCAGGACTGATCTCCTTTAGGATGGACTGGTTCGATCTTCTTGCAGTCCAAGGGACTTTTGAATCTTCTCCAATGCCACAGTTCAAAAGCATCAATTCTTCGGCGCTCAGCTTTCTTTATAGTCCAACTCTCACATCCATACATGACCACTGGAAAAACCATAGCCTTGACTAGATGGATCTTTGTTGACAATATCTTGTAATAACCTATAATTGAAAATAATCTGAAAAAGATATATATATATATATATGTATATAACTGAATCACTTTGCTATTCACCTGAAACTAACACAATATTGTAAATCAACTATCCTTCAATTAAAAAGAAAGTCAGACTTTTGGAAGCAGTGGGAAAAGGAGAGGGTGGGTGACTTGAGAGAACAGCACCAAAACATATACATTATCATATGTAAAACAGATAGCCGGGGGAGTTTGATGAATGACACAGGGGACCTAAAGCCAGTGCCCTGTGACAACCTGGAGGGATGGGGAGGGGAAGTGAGGAGCGGTGGGGGGGACACATGTATGGGGACGCATGTGTGCCTATGGCCTAGTCATGTTGATATATGGCAGAGGCCATCACAGTATTGTAAAGTAATTATCCTCCAGTTAAATAAATTTTTAAAAGTCAGCGGTAAAGAATCTACCTGCAATGCAGGAGACTTGGGTTCAATCCCTGGGTCAGGGAAGCTCCCTGGAGAAGGAAATGGCAACCCTCTCTGGTATTCTTGCCTAGAGAAGGAGCCTGGTGGGCTGTAGTCCATGGGGTTGCAAAGAGTTGGGCATGACTTAGTGACTAAACATCCAACGTCCGATCTTAGAGTATCAAAAAGAAAAAGGCTGCAAGGATCAAAAAACCCACAAAAACAAATAGTAAACAAGCCCTTCTATTTAGTGAAGAATTCTGTGTGTATTTCTGTCTATATAATGTAAATAATTCTTGTAGAGAATTGATCTTTTTTTCCCCTGTTAAAATATTGCCTGGCTGGTCTGTTCATCTGCCTCATTTTATTCATCTTTGGGTTTTCCCTGCCCCTCTTCCTCCATCTGTCCTTCTTCCCTGATGACAGTGAGGCTGAAGTGGACTGGCATGTGGACCCAACACATTCTATGGAGAACCACACTTTATTTCCAGCCAGGAGCAGAGCAGAACTCTGAGGATGGTTTCCTTATCTTCTGTAAGCCGGCCTGAAATCTCCCTTCTAGCACTGATCCAGGCACTCAATCTACTCTTGGCTAGGAATTTCCAGAGCCTTGGCGGGGTCACCCTTTGCCTTTCCCGGCAGCTGGTTTCACTCTGAATTTAATGAGGGAGCTGAGCTGAGTGGCCAGAGAAGGGTTTCCCGCCTGGCATTTCATTGGAAGGGCTCAGGCACTTACTTGTCCATGTTAAGTGAGTAAATGCTGATTGCTGGGAGACTCCCAAGAAAGGACCTTCCCAGCCAGTTCTCCTCTGCTCAGCGTCTCGGGCACATTCCTGAGCCCTCCTGCTCCTCCCTCCTCTCTCTTTGGACTTCGGTGTTCCCGGCAATGAAGTAGGAGTGTGAGTATTTTCAATTCCACGTATATGTAACTGGGATTTTCTGTCCCTGTTCAACTGGTTGGACTTGACAATTTAGCAAAGCGTTGTCAGAGAACTTTGTGTCCTGGATTTTGTGCTTCCCAAGATCTCACTGCACCAGATTTCTCTGCGTTTAAATTTGCCGGCTAGTTTTTTGAGCTGTGATGTTAGCAGATGGGAATTAGAAATGCTTCATACCATGCTGAGAGTTCAAGTATTTTTCATTTTTGTTTCAAGAGTTTTAGCTCATCTTTTAGGTTTTTTTCCCCCCTTATAATCTAGTGTATTTAGCTTGGCTTTACATTTTTACATGAGAGAAAACTTATTTATCTTTGCACTTTTATTATTAGATAAGAAGAGTCTATAATTATATGGTTCTTAAACTAGATTCCCTTCAGAAGTGTAATTATATTCACAAATGTATTATATTCTCAGTCCCCCAAAAGGGAGCTTTGGTATTTGTGGAAACCAACCCAAGAGTTCTAAAGTTACATATTTATGAAAGACTTTTGTTGCATATTTAAAGGGTGGGAGTGATTTCTGCATGGGGCCTTTATCCTTTCTCCCATCTCTGCAGTCTTGTTAAAATGCCCTCTGTTTAGAATTTTGAGGGATTGATTTCTAGACATGTAAGACTTACTGTAAATTTAAAATAGAAGAACCACACTATTCAGTGCCTCGCATTAGTGAACTTTTATTGAATGAAATAATGGGTTCAGAAACACCAAAGGGCATTTGATGGCAGATTTGCCTTAATGATTTATTTTTTTTTTGCGAAGAGAAAGCTATTATTTCCTAGCCTTGTACTTGTATATAAGATTTTTTTTACTTTAGTTTGAGACATTGGACTTACTATAAATGTTATGAAACTTTAGATGTTAATTTTGTACTGCTGCTTTTTCAGAGGGAAGAGCAAAGTGAAATTTTAAGAAGGAATTTAAAATAATACTGTCGTATCCTCCTGACTTACAGACTCATGTGGTAACAGATGCCTAGCTTCAGGGAGCTTAGATTCTAGAGAGCACGGCGGGACAATGGGCATAGAAGCTGTGACACGTATGGCTGGCTTGACTTTCCCCTTTGTCCTATTGGAAGGGCTTGGCAGGGTGGAGATTCTTTGTTTCAGGGAGTGTGTGTGACTGGTTGTAGTATTCTCTCATCTTGATGGACTGGTCTGGACTTCAAGACTCATAACATTTGGAAATTGTGGTCCTTTCCAGCCCTGAAATTCTGTGATGCTCTGAGTCCTTCGGCCCCATGAAACCTTGTTAAAGACAGATCATATTGCATTCCCACCCACCCCCCCACGCTTTATTTATTTATTTGTTTATTTAAAAGATTGTAGGCGGCCAAGGCCACCGCTGGCACTGATGTTCTGTAACCTGCAAAGTTTTATGAAAAAGTAGGGTGCTGGGTGGGGCTGCCACACGCTTTATGCTTTCTGTTCAAGGCACAAAGCCTCATTTCTTGGCATTGCCGTCCCCACTTCAAGCAGAATCCCAGCAGACAAACTGTTACAGTAAAGTAGTGACTAGTTAAAGCCTTTTATTAAACCATATTTCTACTCACCTCCAATTCTCTGAATATTGGGAGAATGAGACAGATGGGAAATAGACCAATTATGTCAATGTGACCATTTATTGAGTTCTCACTGTGCTATGTGGGTAATGCACAGGAGGGAAATTAATCCTTATAGGAGGCGAGTTAGTGCTATTTTAATCCCTGTTTTGCATGTGGCAGAAAGCTGAGGTTCATAATGTTAAAGTCACTGCCTGAACACCTAGAACTTTTTGCTGATAGTTGACTGTGAGGGATTTAATGTTCTCTTAGGAGCTCAGCGTCATCATCTCATTCTCCTGTCCCCAGTCCTACGATGAGTGTGATTGAATACCTCGTTCTTTTCTTCCAGTGTCTTATTTATACATTATGTTATGTGAGTTGTGAAGGCAAGGTCATTTTGTGTTGAGAACTGTTCTCTTTGACATTTGTTTGAAAATGAACTCTTAAGCACCCCGGTCATCTTTTATTTTCGTGGTTGCTGTTGTGTCCCTATTTGGTTAGCAAGCTGGTCTGAGTTCTAAAAGGATTTTTGACATCTTTTACTTTTTGATAATTCTATGTTGTCAGCCACCAAAGCAATTGAGCAGAAAAAAGAAAATTTGCTGTGGGCAAATGTGGCAGAATGACATGTAAGGAGTAAGCTCAGAAAATAAAATTCTCTGCAGTTATTGCTGCAGATACACAAGACAAGATGAATGTGGAAGTTGCTACCTGTGATTGGTGTGACCAAAGCCTCCATGGAGCTTTTTTGCCCAGCCAGATGAGCAAAACAAGTTCTCTGGGAGTGACTTTCCTGGGTAGAGAGGGTGTACATGGTGGAGGGAAATTTTTTTGGAGGGGGCTGGCTTATAATCAGTGATGTCACTGTCCCCTCCCATGGCTTGACCTCCGGTCACAGAAGTCAGCTCCCATATTCTCCCTGCTCCCCCACTTCTGTGGTTCATCCTGCATGCCTCAGTCAGGTTAATCATTAAAAATTTTTTTTAATTTTAATTTTTTATTTTACATTGGAGTATAGCCAATTAACAGTGTTGTCATAGTTTCAGGTGGACATATATACACATGTATTCATTCTCTCCCAGTCTCCCCTCCCATCCAGGCAGATTAATCTTGAATTAGGAAACTTCCAAAGAATTTATTTTGCATTCTGTGTCCTGGTAGAGACCAGCAAAGATGCCATTGCCTGCACTCAAGGCCATTTGTGGTTGAGGCACACTGCCAACCCGGGGTTCTTTCCATATACTTTTCTGTGTACATTCAGTGCTGGGTACCAAATGCTACCCAGCCCACCTTGGAATCTCCACCTTAGGAACTTCGTGAGTAAAACAGCCTTGTGAGTAGCAGAAGACATGGAAGATGATCATTTTTATATCGAAATTAAGTGATCCCTAGGCAGTAACATAACTATCCATGAGAATTTACTATTTGGAGAAAAGGTAGGCTACTACTTTGTTTCTTATGGGAAGCTGAGGTGTTGAGATTTGTGATGTTGGGAAAAGACAGGCCAGGCAACTTCAGGAGGGACAGGAAGAGCATACAGTGAGCTGAGTCTTGAAAGGAGAACTGGGTGAGACTTTCATTTAAATTAACTTGAAGAGTCTAATCTACCTGCAGTTGAAAAGAGAACATCAGCTGCTACTCAGAGAAACCAAGTGGTTTTGATCCTCAGATACTATGGATGATGCTCATCCTCCTGAAAGAAGCTCAAATTTGTTGAACACTGTGATCATCGCTTGATGCGTTTGACCTCATTTAATGCTCACCATGAGCCTCTGAGGCTGATGGCTATTATTCCTGTTTTATAGATGAGCAGACTGAGTCTTACCAAGGTTAGCTGACAGAAGTCGGCTCAAGCATCTAGTTAAGTGGCAGAGCAGCAGCTGAAAGGCAGGTTGTTTATTCTAGAGTCTCTCTAAGTCTTTACAGGTGTGTGTGGGTAAGGGGGTGTTGATGGGTGCCATTGCTTCCTAAAGGCTGCCAGCAAGTACTGTGTGTGATCTAATCTCCCCAGTGAACCCTTTCCAGAGAAGTTAATGTTGTAAGAACTGCAAGGATATTTTAAACAGTCAGAAGAGGGTGGCTTTGTCAGCATGTCCCCTGATCTTTCCCAGGTGGGTCTTGAAGCTTGGCATTCTCTTGGCTGGCATATTCCTACAGTGGAGGGCAGTCCAGAAATGCTCCTCCATGCTGTCTTTAATGTAAGCTCTCTGAGGGCAGGCACCGTCTCTTATCTTGGTTGATAAATTTTGATTACCACAGCTGGGTAAAAATGCCCCCTGAAAATTATGCATCTCTTTTGAAGGTATGTCAGATCTCTGAACAGGCTTCACACAGGGGCGTCTTGCTTTTGGCAGGGACTGTGTCGTGCCTCTTTGGGTGAGGATCATGGGTTGGAAAGAAGCCAGGCTTGGGGGCCAGTGCCAGGATCTTACTTACTTCTGCAAGATTTTTCAATGAGTCTTTTCACATCTGTTGAGGCTCAGTTTCTTCATTTGCAAAAAGGGTTTGGAAACCTTATAAGGGGTTCTTAAGAGTAGAACTGATGTACAGAAGGGTCTGGCTCACAGTTGGCATTTAGGAAACGAAGAGATGGTTCATCTGTCCGTTCTGAAGCATGTGCAGAAGGCCTGCAGAGTATGCGTGCACAGTAAGTGGGTCTTGAAATAACGGTGTGGCTCCCTGAGACCCGACCTTAGAGAGCAACTCTGAAGTATCTTGAAATATGATGCTTTTGTCCAGAGTGTCCTTCATTGCCTGACTTTGCATAGGAAGGCAGAACCAGAGATGAATTTCTTGGTGCTTGGATGCTACTTCACTATATAAAGCCTGATGCTTTATATGATCAAGTACTGATAATATCAACTTTGTGATAAGATATTCATCCATCTCTTAAAGCAATAATGGATAACAGGACTAGATTGGCATCTCTTCACCAGAATACTTTTCCTTTTGTAACAGCACTTTACAATATTTCATATAGCTTTTACAATTTAGAAACTCCTTATGAAATTAGCTTTTATTTGCTTCTTTTTGTAGGTGAGTAAACTGAGGCTGATAGAGTTTGGGTTTAAATCCAGTTCTTTTAACTTTTTTTTTTTCTGTGTGTGTGGTTGTTCTGCATAGCCACTAAACACATATAGAAACTGTTAAACACAGTATATTTTTCTTCATCTATTTGCTTTTAATCTGTGTCTTTATAATTCAAGTGGCTTTCTTACAGCACATAGTTGGGTCTTGTTGTGTGATCCACTCCAGTAATCTCTTTTGGGCTTCCCATGTGGCTCAAACGGTGAAGAATCCACCTGTAATGCAGGACTCCCTAGCTGGAAAGATACCCCAGAATGGAACAGCTACCTACTCCAGTATTCTCTGCCTGGTGAATCCATGGGACAGAGGAGCCTGGGGTCGCAGAGTTGGATGTGACTAAGCATGCAATAATCTCTTTTAATTGATGCATTTAGAACATTGATATTCAAAGTGACTATTGATATAGTTGGATACACATAGAACAACTGAAGTCATAAATGTGTGTGTATATATGCATACATATAATGTTTATTAATATATAAATGTATAATAGGTACCAACTGATTTCCAGGTAATCTGGTCTGAGAAATAACATAGGTTAAAAAAAAAAAAACCAAAAACTTTTTATTGAATGTTTGCTATGACCTTGACACTATATTGAATATTTTTAGTGATTTTAGCTTAGTTGGAGGAAAACTCATTTCAGAAATTTACACTGTATTCTCAAATGGTTGGATGTAGCTTTTATACCTGATAAACTAAAAATTTGTCTAAAATTAGTTCAGAATGCAATTAAAAAAGAAAAACAGCCAAAGTACTGCAATTCACTGCATAATGAATGGAAATCAGCATCTCACATATATTATTGTTAGGCACCAAGGGTCTGATGCAGTCCTCAGCCTCCAAGGCTTGGGTTCAGGGGTTATTGATTCTGGTCAGACTATGTGTTCCACCTCAGTTATTAGACAAATGCTGCTGAGAGGTTTTCTCAGAAAATATGATGTTTTCAGTGTTTCTATTGGGTTTTTGCTAGGTTAGTGTCCTGTGAGTAAAATTTCAGAACACCTAAAGAAAACAATTTCTGAATAAGCCAGTATTATGAATTGAGGTATTTAAGTTATGTATTTGCAAAAGACCCAGAGTCTTTTTACTGAATGGAACTTCTGTTCCCTCATTCCTGAGCATGGTGTGGGCCTGCACTGCAGATGTCTGTATGATATATGATGTGGTGAATACGTAGCCTTAGGAATTTTGTGGTTTAAAAGAGAGGTTGAGTGGGAATTAGGGATTAAGAGTGGACACCTCTCCTGCCATATCAAACTCACCCTTCTTTCTCGTTCTCAACCTCTAAAAGACCCCCTTTCAGCTGTTTTAAATTGTTTTTCAGCCACACAGAGTAACTTCTTAGTCTCTCTACCTATAGCCTGTGGTTCAACCTTCACTCTCCTGAGAATTCAAAATGCTTTCATTTGTGCAGTCTCCACAGGAAGACATTGTGTAGTGACAACTTCTGAAGAAAGGTGTCATTTGTATCCTGGGCTTGCCTCTATTAGTTTGAGGTTATGTATTTACAATTTTAGCAGAGCTAAGATATTTTGCTATTATCTAACGAATTTGGGAATCTGCCCTTGTTTCAATTATCTAGATCTCCTAAGTGGAAGTTTTCGAGTGTGCTGGATCCTGCAATGAGACAGCTTTGTTTTGGGTCTGTACACGCAGCCATATTTGGGAAACACAAATGGGCCAGTTTTTGTATTTAAGACGTGTCTCGGTGAACAATGCATGCTTCAGAAATGGTGTGTGCCCAGAGTTGTACATATAAAGAGTTTGAGGAGCTCGGGGCTCTGGAATGCCACGGACTCAAGTTAGGAGTCGGGAATTGGCAGCGAGGAGGAGCCATGGGCTGCTGTGCGTGTTGTCACCTGGCAGTCTCTGTGGACTATTTTAAGATACAATATTTTGGAACCATTGCTTCTTTAGGAAATCTGGCTGAACGTTCTAGTCAGTTTATTGCCCCCCTTGTCCTCATAAGGAACTGCGTGAGAGTAGTTTGGCTTCATTAAACAATGCAAACACTGGCAATTAATGCTGTAATTCCATATTTGGGGTGTTTGTTATGGGTTGTGAGAAAAGATTACATCATGTGGGGCTGCCATGTTCTAGTGGACAAGATTGTTGGTGGCCTTTTTTTTTTTTTTTTTTTTTTTTTAGCTTGTCTGCTAGAATTTGCTCTTTAAAGTTCTAAAGATGACACAATTGCATATCAAATGCCAGGGATGAGATTGAAAAACAATTTCCCGTCATGAAAGAAGAAGTATTTTATAATCACATTATCTACTGTTCGGAAAATAGAAATGAAATTTCAAAGTTGCCTGTAACTCTACTCTACCACATCATTGTTAGAGTTTGGCCATATTTTCTTTGTAGTATGTGCATGTGTTTTGATTTTTACATATTTATAATCAGAAATGTCATGCAGACCTGTTACTGCTTTTTATTCACCTAATCTTTTTTAAATTAATTAATTTATTTGAATTGGAGGCTAATTACTCTATAATATTGTGGCATTCACCGGATATTATAAGAAGTGTTTTCCCATGTTGTATATTCTACATAACCATTATTTTCTTAATGGTTCAGTTCACCTAGGAGGTGAGTGGCTGTTGTAATTGGCTCCCTGTTACTGAACACAGCAGTGTTTCTAGGTTTTCATGATTAATAAAGCTGTAGTAAACATTTCTGTCTACGTAGCTTTATTGTCATTTGGCGTTCTTTCTCTGAGCTGCTGCTGCTGCTGCTAAGTCGCTTCAGTAGTGTCTGACTCTGTGTGACCCCATAGACGGCAGCCCACCAGGCTCCCACGTCGCTGGGATTCTCCAGGCAAGAACACTGGAGTGGGTTGCCATTTCCATCTCCAGTGCATGAAAGTGAAAAGTGAAAGTGAAGTCCCTCAGTTGTGTCCGACTCTTCGCGACCCCATGGACTGCAGCCTGCCAGGCTCCTCCGTCCATGGGATTTTCCAGGCAAGAGTACTGGAATGGATTGCCACTGCCTTCTCCGTTCTCTGAGCTAGGTTCCCCTAAAGCACAAAGGATGTGAGCTACATAAAGTCTTGATGTTCTATGCTGAAAACAATGGTAACAGTTTACAGTGTCACTGACTGTAGGAAAATGTCAGTGGCTTTGCATTTGTTCACACTGAGCATTAATGTTTTTAAACTTGTGGACTGATTTAAGAAGTAGAGAAAATGGTTAGTCATATTTTTTCCTTGGAATTTCTTCATGCCTTTAACAATTTTTCTTGCAATAAGTATTGAGTACACTGTAAAACAAGGATATTAAACCTCTCTATTAATGTTTATTTTAAACCATCCATTGTACTACATAACTTGTAATCATGTATTACCTCCTAAATTCTGTTGTCTAAAGATGAAATAATTTTACATGTATAAGACTTGAAACTCTTTTGGGCTCTTTTGCTTATTGCCAATTTTGTTGGCAGAATCAACTTTGCATATTTACTGAAAGACTTCATATAAGTATAAAAGGGAAAACAGTAATTGCAGATTTATCGGCAGCTACCTTTCCAACTCCAGATCTTGCTTGATCTTACCTCTGGCAAGGGGCTGGGATGAAAGTGTGATGAATTTAGTGGGAACTTGAGCATGGGATTTCTGAATTCCAAGATTATTAAATAAGTCTTATTAAATGAATTCCTTATCATCATGACTCTCTTAATAGTGACTAAAAATGGAAGACTAAAGCCAAAATTAAAATCTTCCATTTTTGTTGGGTCAGTGCATCTGGCAACTAGAATTGGTCTGAATGTTTGGGGAAATGAGGGAGCAGGCTTTAGTGGGAAGCAACAATGAGATTAACGACTTGGAAATGGGAAATCTCATTCAGGATTCCATGGGAATGATGAATATTATACACATGGAGTTTAGGGCTTATTGAGTACTTGGGGGAGATGAGACTAGAAAAGTCATTGGGACTTCATCTTACAGAGCCTTATGGTAGGTTAAGGAATTTGGACATTTAGACCAATGTTTCCCAAAGTGTGGCATTTCAGGTGATTTTAGAATATGTGCCATTGGACATTGAAACATTTTAGTATTTATCATTCCTTGATTCTTTCTCCTTACAGAATTTATTCCTCTTCTTTCTATGTTCCTGTAGCACTTGGGTCAGATCACTAGCAGAGCGTTACCCGTCTTATATTAAATGGGACATATCTGTTTCCTTGCAACTCCATGATGGCCTCAGGGACAGCAACTGTCTGACTCACATTGGTCTCCTATGGGCTCAGCACTATTTTGGATGCACAGTAGGTGTAAAGAAACGCTGTTGGGTGGTATCATCTGGCCTGCATTTTAGATAAACATTTTTCTTCCCTAGGAGGTTCACTGCCTTTTTTCCTTTTGCCCTGTCCTGCCCAACCAGCCCTTCTGAGCTTATAGACCCCCCATGGATTTTTTTTTTCCCCTCCAATGGGCTATACGGTGATTCTGAGGCTTATGGGGAAACAGTGGAAACAGTGTCAGACTTTATTTTGGGGGGCTCCAAAATCACTGCGGATGGTGACTGCAGCCATGAAATTAAAAGAGACTTACTCCTTGGAAGAAAAGTTATGACCGACCTAGACAGCATATTCAAAAGCAGAGACATTACTTTGCCAATGAAGGTCCATCTAGTCAAGGCTATGGTTTTTCCCGTGGTCATGTATGGATGTGAGAGTTGGACTGTGAAGAAGGCTGACCACCGAAGAATTGATGCGTTTGAACTGTGGTGTTGGAGAAGACTCTTTTTTTTTTTTTCTATTTTAAATTTTTATTTTTACTTTATTTTGCTTTACAATACTGTATTGGTTTTGCCATACATTGACATGAATCCACCACGGGTGTACATGAGTTCCCAATCCTGAACCCCCCTCCCACCTCCCACCCCATATCATCTCTCTGGATCTTCCCTGTGCAGCAGCCCCCAAGCATCCTGTATCCTGTATCAAACATAGACTGGCGATTCGTTTCTTACATGATAGTATACATGTTTCAATGCCATTGGAGAAGACTCTTGAGAGTCCCTTGGACTGCAAGGAGATCCAACCAGTCCATTCTGAAGGAGATCAGCCCTGGGATTTCTTTGGAGGGAATGATGATAAAGCTGAAGCTCCAGTACTTTGGCCACCTCATGCAAGAGTTGACTCATTGGAAAAGACTCTGATGCTGGGAGGGATTGGGGGCAGGAGGAGAAGGGGACGACAGAGATGAGATGGCTGGATGGCATCACGGACTCGATGGACGTGAGTCTGAGTGAACTCCGGGAGCTGGTGATGGACAGGGAGGCCTGGTGTGCTGCGATTCGTGGGGTTGCAAAGAGTCAGACATGACTGAGTGACTGAACTGAACTGAATGGTCTGGGAATGAGGCAGTGGAATGGAATGGTGAGTGTGAGGATGGAAAAGCAGAGGTGGCTGGGGAGCATGAGTCATGAGGGCAGAAGAATTGACGAGGCAATGCAGCAGGTGCGGGATGGAAGGCCAGGGGGAGGGAGAGAAAGCAGTGCACTCAGACCTGCACAAGGGACGTTCACCCCACCCCCACTAATGCATGCCTGCTCTGAGCTAGGCATCATGCTGGACGTTAGGAGACAGAGATGAGCAAGACCCTTCCCTGCTGGAGGGGCCTCACTCTCCAGAGGGCTTGATTGGAGGAGTGGAGACTGGGAAGGCAGGGTGGGAAAAGATGAGTAACAGCCTTGGCCAGTTTTGGTAACTGATTACCAGGACACGTTGCACGTTTGGTGAACATTTAGTACACTGCACACAGGACACGTTTGGTGAGTGATATCAGAAGTTATAAGGGGAAAAGGGCACTGACCAGTTCATGCATTAGCTGTGGAGGTTTGATTCTCCTCTGGAATTCAGTGTCCATTGCCAGGAGACCAAAGGTGCCACTGAGGAGGAAGAAGGGTATGAGGCTAAGTAATACTCCATTGTGTATATGTACTACATTTTTATCCATTCCTCTGTCGATGGACATTTAGGTTGCTCCCATCTCCTGACTATTGTA
Source organism: Capra hircus (assembly GCF_001704415.2). Lineage (NCBI taxonomy): Eukaryota > Metazoa > Chordata > Mammalia > Artiodactyla > Bovidae > Capra > Capra hircus. The sequence continues at coordinate 34,639,295 of NC_030833.1, forward strand.
AATAGTGCTGCAATGGAATAATGCTGCTTGCAGCAACAGAGGCGGCCTAGAGATCGTCATGCTGAGAGAAGTAAGTCAGGTAGAGAAAGACAAATACGCATGATATCCCTTATAGGTGGAGTCTAAAACAACACAAATGAACTTATTTATGAAACAGAAACAGACTCACAGACATAGGAAACAAACTTATGGCTACCTGGGGGAAGTGGGGGTGGGGGGAGTAAACTGTGAGATTAGAGCTGACATATGCACACTACTTACTATATATAAAATAAATATAAATATGAAATATATAACTAACAGAGACCTGCTATATACCCCAGGGAACTCTACTGAATACTCTGTAGTGGCCTATATGGAAAAAAATCTAAAAAACAGTGGATATCTGTATGTGTGTAACTGATTCACTTTGCCATACAGCAGAAGCTAACACAACATTGTAAATCAACTATGAATGAATGAGTGGAGTCGCTCAGTCGTGTCCGACTCTTTGCGACCCCATGGACTGCAGCCTACCAGGCTCCTCTGTCCATGGAATTTTCCAGGCAATGGTACTGGAGTGGATCGCCATTTCCTTCTCCAGCGGATCTTCCCAATCCGGGGATCGAACCTGGGTCTTCCGCGTTGTAGACAGACGCTTTACCATCTGAACCACCAGGGAAGTCTAAATCAACTGTACTCCAGTAAAAATTCAAAAGAAAAAAAGAGGAGTAGGAGGGAAACAAGGGCTTAGTAGATGGAATGAAGAGCAAGACTATGGGAGACTTTTTCTGAATCTGTTTTTGCACCGAAATAATGAGGGCGTGTGTTAGATTTCTGTTTCTTTAGTAGCCGTAGAGCCCATTCATCCAAGGAAAGCTCAGCAAGAGTAAATGAATGAACTCCATAATCGCACAGCTATCTTAGTAGCCTGAGGGGCTCATGGAATTTTCTTCCAAAACAGGTGGAAAACCAGGCAAAGGGGCTAGGTAACCTGCACGGATCCTTCTGGTTCTAACAGTCCATGTGAAATCCTCCAGGAAGTGAGCGTGTAGTTGGGAAGGAATGAGGACACAGCCCAGGGTCCTCTAGATCTTTAAAATTCTAGAAGAACTACAGAGGTCCCATTCTATTGTAGAAGGAAGCCTCATGACTCAGTGTAAATTGGTACCAGAAAGTGCTTGGGGGAGGAGGAAGGAGTTAACTGTCTTAAATTCAGTGGAAAGGTCAGTGAGGCCCCGACCACTGCAGAAACTGTTGGGCTTGGCTGTGTGTGTGCGCGCTGGAAACCTTTCTGAAGGCCATTTTAGATAATTGGTTAGAACGGAAACCATATTGGAGGGTTTCCAGGAGGAAATGGGAGAATGTGGGGGATGGCCTTTCTGATATGTTTTCCTATTGCTCTCTCTCCAGAAGCATCAGTCTTTTCACAGAAACCATGCGCTTGTTGTGTTCTGAGCCCCCTACCGTGTCATGGAATTCCAGGCTGAAGTTAATGTCAGGGTCAAGTTTATCCTAACTTCCTCCCCTTGAAAGGAAGTGTTAGCAACTCATTGTTTATCCTTTCTGGCTTTCTGAAGAGTCTCTGCACCCTCTCTAATAATGTCAAGAATACATTTGAAGAGAAATGACTCAACTAGAGATTGAGAAGAGGATGAACTGTCAAATTGGAGAAACATGCCTTTGCTGGTGGGTCAGCAAGTATAAAAGCAGTAAGGTCAAGCATGTATTGTGGGCTTTGTGAGCTGTCTATATTATTCTTTTCAAGCCATTGGAAGTACCTGCAAACATAGTTATAGATAGATAGTTCTAGATAAATAACTATCAGTATAGATATGAAGTCCCAGATTGGATTTCAAAGCTGGAATATTATCATAGTTTGGTTGAATGGGAAACTGGTTTCTTGTAGCCAAGCTATAGTGGAGTTAAAGACAGTCTTTGATTATTTTGAACGTAAGACTTGAAAGTTAGGTTCTGAAGACTAAATAGAGATGGGAACAAAGTTCGTAACTGAATAGTAAATGCTCAGTTCTGAGGATGACACAGTGTCACCCTTCTAGTATCTTGCAGTTGTGTGTGTGTGTGTGTGTGTGTGTGTGTAAAGAAGCAATGGAGACAAAACACCAAAAGTCATAGGGAGCATGCTGTGTGAGAGGTCACCCAGGGGCTCATTCTCTTCCAAGAATCTTTGCTGGACCTTGAATTCATTTTTACAGACAAACTCAACTCCTCCCTTGTTATATATTCCTGAATCATCCATATAAGGAAGGACCTTTTTTCCTTTTCCAATAAACAGTCCATATTTAGTTATTGGATTCTGCTTCAGCTGGAAACATCAGCATAACTTTTGCTTTTTAGTAATTATTCACTGTGTCATTAAGACTTATCTTAGAATTATAGGGTTGTGGAATCAGACTGATGGGATGCATTCCTAACAAGACTGGCTACTTCACATCTTGTTCTTTTGGTGGAATGTCTGTGTTGATGTGTGGTGTTTTGACCAAGTACAGATGTGCCGACAGTCCAAGGGGTGGAATGGCGGCTTGACCCTACCTGGCCCACCCAAGCTGAGACGGTGTAGGTTCCTGCAACCCCCCAGGGATTGCTGCTCCCTTGTAATGGTCCAGTTTTGCCACTAGGCGGCGCTGTTCATCTTTTTGGCTTTTACCCAAAGGCCCTCTGCCTCCTTTGGAGGGGACTTGGGGGAGAAATTCCAAAGATGTGCCATCATGTTCTCAAACCCTTTACAGCTTCATTTTTAAATAAACAGTAAGTGTCAGAGGTTTTTATGTAAAGTAAACTCTCACATTCTACATGTGATGGTAATACTCGGACTGTCTCTAAATAAACTGCCTGGATTAGACTGAGGCTTCCAAAGCCTTCAGTGTTCTGCTCAGCCTCAGATTGTGCAGCTTCCTGATTGCCTCCCCACCGCCCTGACTCTGAGCTCTTCAGGCCATAGGGACAAAACCGATTGCTGAGCCTCTTGGGGTTCAGCTGTGGATGGCCTTACTCAGGAGAGAGGAATGATGCCTCACTTCTCTAGCAAAACCTTGGGGGCCCCCTCCCCCCCCTCATCTTGTGCTGCTTGGGTTGCAAACATCCAAACATTGCCTCTGGCTAACTCAGACTGAAAGGGGGATTTATTGGCAAGATCTCAGGTAGTTTGGAGTTAGCCAGAAGCAGGAGAATCACCCTCAGAACAGGGGCAGAAATTCAGAGAGGCTGAGCTGGTGGACTCAGAGCCAACGCAAGGCCCTAGAATAGCCTGGGTGGGGTGTTGTTGCTGTTGCAGCCACTGCCGGGGACGGGATACCAGGCGCCATCCCTGGTGCTACTGCCACTGCTGCAGGTTTTATTTTAAACTACCCCCTGCTTCACGTCACCTGCTGCCTGTGTAAGCAGCCAAGTGAGAGCGCAGAGCAGAATCTACTGCCCCCACAGTCTCTGTGCGGAGCTGGTAACTACCTAGACATTGCCATCTCCGCCTCCTACTGTCGTACAAGTTCTTAAGGGACTGGAATTGTGTCCTATCACCCTGGGCCCATTCTCTTTCCATCTTCTTGCCATCCAGCCACTAAACTGTAAGCGCTTGGCCTGGGGAGGGCCCCCCTCCCCCCACCGAGGGCGCTACACCTGGCATCTACTCTGGTTGGTGGATGTTTGAGGTAGTATTTGGGATTCTGTCCCTGCCCATATGTACTTTAGACCACTTTTTAAATAAGGGTTGGGCTGACATGTAGAAGCTACTAGAATCTGTACTAAGAAATATAAAATGTACAAAGGGTGACCCACATATAACAGATGGTCAAGACTCAACACGTATGAGTTGCTGCTGCTGCTGCTAAGTTGCATCAGTCGTGTCCAACTCTGTGCGACCCCAGAGACGGCAGCCCAACAGACTTCCCTGTCCCTTTTTTATTTGCTTTATAAGACATTTCCATTTCTCCAGTTCTCCAATTGGAGAATCTCCAATTCTCCAATTTCTTCTCCAGCCTAAGAATGCTATTGTGCTGTGTACTTCTGAAAAAAAAAAATTGAACTGTAGTTGATTTACAGTGTTGTTAGTTTCAGGTGTACAGCAGAATGATTCGGTTTTATGTGTATATTGTGTGTATATGTAGTTCTCTGTATTATACAGAAGATTCCTATTGTTTATTTCATATATAGTAGTATGTGTCTGTTAATCACAAACTAATTTATTCTCCCCTCCCCACTTACCCCTTTGGTAACCATAAGTTTGTTTTCTATGTCTGTGAGGCTATTTCTGTTTTGTAAATAAGCTCATTTGTATCATTTTTTAGATGCCACCTAAAATTAATACCATATGATATTTGTCTTTGTCAGATTTACTTTGCTCAATATGATGCTAAGTCTTTCCGTGTTGCTACAAATGGCATTATTTCATTCTTTTTATAGCTGAGTAGTATTCCATTTATGTATTTATTTTAAAAATTTAAACAAACTGTACAGAGGGAGTTGATAAATGAATTATGGAATGTTATAGCCATTAAAATGATGAATATGACTGTAAAAATCCAGAAAACTATTCATGAAATATTTGAGAACTGGAACACAAAGCTGTCCAGACATAGCTTACAACTATGTAAATACTATTTATACAGATAAAGGTTAGAAAGGATTGTAAAAGAAAAATACTCTCTGTTAAGATAACTGCATGGTTGAAACAAAAATGTTTCTTCAGTTGTGCTTTAAATGTTAAATAAAACCGTAGCATAATTATTACAATTATGTAAAAAGTAAAGCATTTGGATGATATCCTGACATCCTTTTTGGCCCTGGGAAGCAAATGGAGGTATCATAACCAAGATTGGAAACCACCCAAGCATGCAGAACACAGCAGGCTGTGTTCTTAACTGAAAGAGTGAATGGTTCCACAGCTTAGAGAACAATCAGAGGGGCAGTTGAAGGTCACGGGCAGTCCCAGGTGTATTTGACAGTGACAGGCAGAATTACTGCTCTTTTGAGCTGAGATGGACTTAGAATGATTTCCCTTTTGCCCCCAGGTTCTATGCAGTCAATTCCAAGGGCAGTGAACCAGGTGACTGCCCAGAAAGGAAACCAGTGCCTGACTTCAGTGTTAAAAGAGGAAATTAAAGCATGTCCCTTGGTGCAGACCCTGGGACCATACCATGACCTTACTACAGAATTCATGAACTGGGAAGCTGATGGCCTCTACACCATTGTGTCTCACATTTGAAAGTACAGAGAGACCCGCTGGAGATCTTGTTAAAATGCAGGTTCTGATGCAGCTGATGAAGGGTTTGATTTCTAACTTTCTCCATTTTTCAGTAAGTTCCCGGCTGATGTTGGTGCTGCTGGTCTGCAGACCACATATTAAATAGCAAGGTTCTTCATTTCTTGAAGACTTGCTTTTCAGATTGTCCTTCAGATGTGTTCAGCTAGACATTGTATTCACAATAAGTGTGAGACCTGTACCTTGAAAACTGCAAAACACTGCTGAGGGAAATTAAAGGAGATCTGCATAAAAGGAGAGAGTCTATTCTCATGAACTGGAAAATTCAATATTGTTAAAATGTTAATTTTCCCTAGATTGATATACAGGCTCAGCATGTTCTCATTCAGAATTCCAGCAGGCTCTTTGTAGGTTTTGTTTTTGGTGAGAATTGATATGATGGCTCTAACATTTTTATGAAAATGTGAAGGACCTAGAAGAACCAAAATGGTTTTGAAGAAGAATGAAACTGGAACACTCACATTACCTGATTTCAAGACTTACTATAAAGCTCTTGTCATCAAGACATGGATTAGATAGAGACAGATCCATGGAACAGAGTCCAGAGATAGACCCACATGTGCATGGCCAGTTGCTAAATTGTTTTGTGCTAAATGAGAGAGGCCAAGTACAGAAGGTTACATATACTATGAAACCATTTAGATAAGATTCTAGAAGAGGTGCAGCTATAGTGACAGCAGCCCAGTGGTTTGGGGGGACTTCGGATGGGACCGTATTAAATGAGAGGGTTACCATTTACATATCAGTGAGTAAGTGGACTGCATTCCCACCTCAGGGCAGTAGTGTCTTTCCTGCGTGCCTGGGCCTTCAGGTCGGGCTCTCTGGATTCCAGAAGCAGCTGTCATGTGGGCAGCAAGCTGTTCACCTCTGTGTGCTTTGGTTTCCTCATCTCTGTAAACTAATACAATGCTAGTACTTACCTTGTAGAGTCTTTGTGAGGATCAAGTGAATTAATGTAATTAAGGCACCTACAGCATTTCTTTGAGCATAGTAAGCAATATATAATCTTATTATTAGTCCCCAGTAACCAGTTTGTGTCGTGACGTGACTTCTCTGTCCTGAAAGTTTGTCCTTTCCTTCACCCTCTCCTCGATCCACAGGGACTTGTGTAACTTGAGGTTTTTAATAGAATGTTAGAGGTGGAATGGATTCTTGGATAGTATCAAAACCAAGTATGGGTGATGAAACAGAGGTCAAGGAGGTTGTGTGATATGTCCAAGGTCATGTCAGTACACAGTCAGTTAAGAACCAGAAGCCTGGCTAAGTGACTCCTGGCTCAGCCCCCTGGTTTTATCAAGACGTATATATGGTGTTTGCATTTTTTAAAGTGAACCATAGGGCTTTATCTCGAACCTGCCATTCATCAATTCCATTGTATGTTTGTATTTTTATGCAGAGCAGTACAGAGCCCCAGTTGCAGAAGACTTGTCACCACCATGAGCTCTGGTAAGTCATTTAAAATCCTGTCTGTCTCTTCTTGACAAATCTACAAAGCTGGACCATTTGCTCAGAATTCTCACTTACTCTTAAGGCCCCAACTGTGTTTCATTTTTTTATTTTTCGAGTCCTGGAAGGTGCCAGAGCTTTGTTATAAATTGTCATCATCAGCTTTATTAGTAATGATTTACTGAGTACCTACTGTATATTAAGAACTACACTCTACGCTTTACATGTACTATGTTCTCATCTTTATAATGGGTTCCCTTTCCCCCATTTGAGAACTTTATTGAGATATAATTGATACACAATAAACTTCATAGAACCGTTCAGCTTCTTCAGCATTACTGGTTGGGGCATAGACTTGGATTACTGTGATATTGAGTGGTTTGCCTTGGAAACAAATAGAGGTCATCCTGTCGTTTTTGAGAATGCACCCGAGAACTGCATTTTGGACTCTTTTGTTGACTATTAGGGCTAATCCATTCCTTCTAAGGGATTCTTGCGCACAGTAGTAGAAATAATGGTCATCTGAGTTAAATTCGCCCATTCTAGTCCATTTGAGTTCACTGATTCTTAAAATGTTGATGTTCACTTTTGCCATCCCCTGTTTGACCACTTCCAATTTACCTTGATTCGTGGACCTAACATTCCAGGTTCCTATGCGATAGTGTTCTTTACAGCATTGAACTTTACTTCCATCATCAGTACAGTTCCATAGGACGGTTCTATGAAGACCTGCAAGACCTTCTAAAAGTAACACCCAAAAAAGATGTCCTTTTCATTATAGGGGACTGGAATGCAAAAGTAGGAAGTCAAGAGATACCTGGAGTAACAGGCAAGTTTGGCTTTGGAGTACAAAATGAAGCAGGGCAAAAGCTAGCAGAATTTTGCCAAGAGAATGCACTGATCATAGCAAACATCCTCTTCCAGCGATGCAAGAGGTACCCTACACATGGACATCACCAAATAGTCAATACCAAAGTCAGATTGATTATATTCTTTGCAGCCAAAGATGGAGAAGCTCTATACAGTCAGCAAAAGCAAGACTGGGAGCTGACTCTGGCTCAAATCATGAACTCTTTATTGCAAAATTTAGACTTAAATTGAAGAAAGTAGAGAAAACCACTGGACCATTCAGGTATGACCTAAATCATCCCTTGCAATTATACAGTGGAAGTGACAAATAGATTCAAGGGATTAGATCTGATAGACAGAGTGCCTGAAGAACTATGGATGGAGGTTTGTGACATTGTATAGGAGGCAGTGATCAAGACCATCCCCAAGAGAAAGAAATGCAAAGAGGCAAAATGGTTGTCTGAGGAGGGCTTACCAATAGCTGAGGAAAAAAAAGAGAAGCTAAAGGCAAGGGAGAAAAGGAAAGATATACCCATTTGAATGCAGAGTTCCAAAGAATAGCAAGGAGAGATAAGAAAGCCTTCCTCAGTGATTAGTGCAAAGAAATAGAGGAAAACAATAGAATGGGAATGATTAGAGATCTCTTCAAGAAAATTAGAGATACCAGGGGAACATTTCATACAAAAATGGGCTCAATAAAGGACAGAAACAGTATGGTCCTAACAGAAGCAGAAGATATTACAAATAGGTATCAAAAATACGCAGAAGAAATGTACAAAAAAGATCTTCATCACCCAGATAACCACGATAATGTGATTATCAGAGCCAGACATCCTGGAATGCGAAGTCAAGTAGACCTTAGGAGGCATCACTATGAACAAAGCTAGTGGAGGTGATAGAATTCCAGCTGAGCTGTTTCAAATCCTTAAAGATAATGCTGTGGAAAAAAAAAAAAAAAGATAATGCTGTGAAAGTGCTGCACTCAACATGCCGGCAAATTTGGAAAACTCAGCAGTGGCCACAGGCCTGGAAAAGGTCAGTTTTCATTCCAATCCCAAAGAAAGGCAATGCCAAAGAATGCTCAAACTACTGCACAATTGCACTCATCTCACACGCTACAAAGTAATGTTCAAGATTCTCCAAGCCAGGCTTCAACAGTACATGAACTGTGAACTTCCAGCTATTCAAGCTGGATTTAGAAAAGGCAGAGGAACCAGAGATCAAATTTCTAACATCCGCTAGATCATTGAGAAAGCAAGAGAGTTCCAGAAAAACATGTACTTCTGCTACATTAGCTATGCCAAAGCCTTTGACTGTGTGGATCACAACAAACTGTGGAAAATTCTTCAAGAGATGGGAATACTAGACCACCTGATCTGCCTCCTGAGAAATCTGTATGCATGTCAGGAAGCAACAGTTAGAACTGGACATGAAACAACAGACTGGTTCTAAATCGGGAAAGGAGTACGTCAAGGCTGTATATTGTCACCCTGCTTATTTAACTTATATGCAGAATACATCATGAGAAATGCCAGGCTGGATTAAGCACAAGCTGGAATCAAGATTGCTGGGAGAAATATCAATAACCTCAGATATGCAAATGATACCACCCTTATGGCAGAAAGTGAAGAAGAACTGAAGAGCCTCTTGATGAAAATGAAAGAGGAGAGTGAAAAAGTTGGCTTAAAACTCAACATTCAGAAAACTAAGATCATGGCATCCAGTCCCATCACTTCATGTGAAATAACGGAAACAGTGACAAACTTTATTTTCTTGTGCCCCAAAGTCACTGCAGATGGCGGCTGCAGCCATGAAATTAAAAGACATTTGCTCCTTGAGAAAAAAGCTATGACCAACGTAGACAGAATATTTAAAAGCAGAGACATTACTTTGCCAACAAAGGTCTATCTAGTCAAAGCTTTGGTTTTTCTAGTAGTCATGTATGGATGTGTGAGTTGGACAATAAAGAAAGCTAAGCAGTGAAGAATTGATGCTTTTGAACTGTGGTGTTGGAGAAGACTCTTGAGAATCCCTTGGACTGCAAGGAGATCCAACCAGTCCATCCTAAAGGAAATCAGGCCTGAATAGTCATTGGAAGGACTGATGCTGAAGCTGAAACTCCAATATTTTGGCCACCTGATGGGAAGAACTGATTCCTTAGAAAAGACCCAGATACTGGGAAAGATTGAAGGCAGGAGGAGAAGGGGATGACAGAGGATGAAATGGTTGAATGGAATCACCGTGTCGATAGACATGAATTTGAGCAAGTTCTGGAAGCTGGTGATGGACAGGGAGGCCTGATGTGCTGCAGTCCATGGGGTCACAAAGAGTTGGACACAACTGAGCAACTGAACTGAGCTGACAGTAAACTTGGTATTTTAAGTGTGTGTGTGTGTGTGTGTTCAGTCACTCAGTTGTGCCCGACTCTGCGACCCCGTGGACTGGAGCCCAGCAGGCTCCTATTTGATCAATGCTGACATGTGTATACACCTGATAGCATTTCTTAATCTGAGTGACTGTAGCAAAAGTAAACGTATTGACCATAATTGCCCCAAGGAATGAGCTAATCCATCACTTCCTTTATCAGGGCAAAACCACCCTTTTGCTATGTTTCTGGTAGCAAAAATCAAAACCTACACTGAGCAGTTTTTAATTTAAAGTTGGGGCAGAACACCTGGGCTAGGGAAGACAGAAGGGAATAGGTAGGTCCCTGCTTGTGGTGCAGCCAAGAGCTGTCAGCTTTCCAGCCAGGATGTGCGGCAGAGAAGTTTCCATCTGGAGATCGAGGCCCACCTTGGCTACTGTGTGCTCCCTGGCACCTCCCGAGCCCTGCAGGCCGGGTGGGCCACAGGCTGACCTAGTGGATAGCTTGCTTAGGCACTGCCGAATCCTGCAATGTCTCCAGAGTGTTATCAGAGACCTCTGGAGGTGAAAACCAATCCTTCCATGTATTCACATTCACACGCCCTTTCAGCTGAATCCCAACCCTTGCCGGACAGCGTGGGCTTATTGGGAGGAGAAGGGCCCCGGGTGGGTCAGCTCAGGGCCACAAGTACCACCCTGCAGGCTTTGGCTTGTGGTGAACCCTTCTGTAAGATGGCCATCAGGAAAGGATCGCCTAATGGGGGTTTGTGAGGATTAAGTGAGGCAACACTTCTGAAGTGCTGAGCTCTGTGCTGCCCAAGGCCTGACCAGTGTCCCATCCGTGGGTCATCAGCCCAGCTTCCAGCCTTGCAAGGAGCAGGACTGGGCTGGTCCTTGACTCCGTGATGTTTCTGCTTCATGAAAAGGCTGCACTCCAGTAGCCCCTGCTCTGTAACTCAATTTTTCTTCAATTTTAACTTCAATTTTTCTTCTCGTTGGGCTTTTTGTTCTTGCTGTAATTTAAAATAGGCCAGCACTTCCCCCCAACACCCAGAGTTTCTTGTCCTTCTAATATCAGGATTAACCTGAGCTGGCATCACCATTCCTGGCAGAAATAAGGGCAGACGAGGTGGGCAGGGAGGGGCCGTGGAGGATGAGGAGATGCCCTTGGGACTTCTCCCCAGGTTTTCCCTTAGGCGTGGTCCTGAAAGGAGGCATTTCCTAGGCAGAGTCCAAGAAATCTGGACCCTTTGACACGATAATTCCCCTCTTGGGAATGTCTGTATTAATTTGAAGGAAACAAAAACATCACCCCCGTGAAGGTGGGGAATGAGCAGATTCATTTTGTGTGTTTACTTGATGGGAGATTATACCACTCATAAAAATGATCATCAGGAAGAAGGCAGCTATGCAGAAAATACTTGTTCTTAACCTTTGATGGAAAGGGCAGCATGAAGACAATGCATTGTCTTTATTCCTAGTTTGAGCTGAGCTGCCAGTCATCAGGGCAGGGCTTTACCTGCTCATCTCCTTTTGTTCTCCTGCAGATCCACAAAAGTGGGCATGGCTTACCACTCCCATTCTAGAGATGGGGAAACTGAGGCCCTGTGTGGCAATGATTTGTCTGGGGTCACCCGGCTAGTGACTGCTGAGGCAAGCAACTCCAGGTGGCTGGTCACCAGCACACTGTGCTGCAGAAGTGAGAGTCTGTGGTGATGGAATTATTTTTCCAAATTTCTTCAAGTTTGGTTGTTTGAGTTTAAGGGGGGAAAAAAAAAAACAAGAAAGGAAGAACATGGGTCTGGGCCTTGTGGAAGCTCTGAGGCGGCTGGCTTGGGGATGCTCGTCCCATTTTGTTCTTTGTCCCACACCCTGGGGCTACTTCAGCCAGATAGGGAGGCTCAAAGCCAGGCCTGCAGTCCTACGAAGGAGACCATCAGGAGAAATGAGGGCAGGTGCATGGGGCTTGGATCATTGTTCAGTCACTTGGTCATGTCCAGCTCTTTGTGACCCCACGGACTGCAGCATGCCAGGCTTCCCTGTCCTTCACCTTCTGGAGCTTGCTCAAATTCATGTCCAGTGAGTCGATGATGCCATCCAACCATCTCATCCTCTCTCCCCCTTCTCATGCCCTCAATCTGTCCCAGCATCAGGGTCTTTCCCAATGACTGGCTCTTAGCATCAGGTGACCAAAGTATTGGAGCTTTAGCATCATCCTTCCAATGAATATGCAGGGTTGATTTCCTTGAGAATTGACTCGTTTGATCTTGCAGTCCAAAGGATTCTCAGGAGCCTTCTCTAGCAATATGAAAGCATCAGTTCTTTGTCACTCAACCTTCTTTATGATCCAACTCTCACATCTATACATGACTACTGGAAAAACCATAGCTTTGACCGTATGGACTTTTGTTGGCAAAATGATGTCTCTGCTTTTTAATACGCTATCTAGGTTTGTCATAGCTTTTCTTCCAAGGAGCAAGCCATCTTTTAATTTCATGGTTTCAGTCACTGTCTGCAGTGATTTTGGAGCCCAAGAAAATAGTCAGAAAAGATAGGGAAGGAAAATGGATGATATTTCTTTGACTTTTATTTCTGGCTTTCTGCCAACACCCTCTTCCATCCATCCCAGAAATGTAGGTGCAAAGGGAACTTTGGAGAACTAACCTTCTGTAGATGAATTGGGGGCAGTGCACAGGACTGGCCTGTAGGGCCAGTATCAGGTGGTCCTGACTGCTATGGTTGGAGGGGGTGGGAGAGGGCAGCGGCCTTGTTTGCCTCTGGATCCAGGAGTACCCGGGCTGACCTGTTGGTGTAGTTGATGTCACAGAGGCTGATTATTAAGAGCCCAGGTAGGATGACTGAGTCTCAGCCAAATTCGCTACTGGGGTTTGGGGCATTTGGGGAAATAGAATTTATATAAGCCATTATTAGAGTATATCTGATTTGTATATAGAGAGTATTCTATATATAAAAGCCATTTTTTATTTTAAAAATAAATGTTCATCCCAGCTGGGTACAAAGAAGATAAGTCATGGGATGGACCAGAACAGACTTCAAATCCCCTCTTAGTGATCTTAGAGCCGGGCATCCTTTCTGAGCTTTAGATTTCTTACCTATAAAATTAGAGTTATTAACTCCTAGCTCTAGGGGCTTGGATATTAAGGATAAAAATCAGGTGCTAATTATGGAATGATTAGCAAGGGCCCTTAGATCGGGCAAATAAAGGCTTTATAAAACCGTGGCTGTTATATCTGTGGCTTGGTTGGCTCTTGGCTGCTTCCCTGGTATCTCAGACAGTTAAGAATATGCCTGCAATGTGGGAGAACCAGGTTCTATCCCTGGGTCAGAAAGATTCCCTGGAGAAGGGAATGGCTTGCCTGGAGAATTCCATGGACGGAGGAACCTGGTGAGCTACAGCCTGTGGGGCTGCAAAGAGTCGGGCATGATTGAGCAACTAACACTTTTGGCTCTTGGCTGCAGCGGAGTCACCCCAACTTTGCTGATCACGTGTCCTGACCCTTGTCTTCTCCGGGCTTCCACCATCAGTTCTGGGATGGGGAACTGGGTGGCGCTCAGGCTGCCAGTGGGCAATGAGGGTCTCAGTGTCTTCAGCTGAGCAGAACTTTGAAAGGTCTCCACCAACAACGAGGTGACATTCAAGGTAAACCTTGAGGTACAGGGGGTTTCCCCAAGGTAGAAGAGGAGGCGCAGGCCTTCCTGGCTGAGGGCCTCTCAAGATCCAAGGCCTGAAGATCAGAAAGCATCTGATTTACTGAAGAGGTTGTGAGGAGACCGTCATGGTGGGCAGGCGCAGGAGGGAACTGCTGCTGGAAAAGGGCTGGGACCAGTGGCTGAAGGGCGTAGAGTCTGGGGTGAGTACCCAGGCTTTGTCCCTGGGTAGCTGTTGGCCCCTGGGTCTTGCATGTCAGTTTGCTTTTAATCATCACGAAGGTCAATTTGTTAATTTGAATATAACCACTTATGCCACTATACAGGCCATCTCACTTACTAAAAAAATTATATCCCGAACAATCATTTGTACGTTAGGGGGAACTTGATTCCAAGTTCAGTTTTTTTTTTCCTCGTAGAAATGATAATGTAAATGATTGACTTCCCAGGGAACTTGCCTGGTGCTCCAGTGGCTAAGACTCTGAGCTCCCAATGCAGGGGGCCTGGGTTCCATCCCTGTTCGGGAAACTCGATCCCACGTGCCAGGATCGAGAGAGCTCGAATGTCGCAACTGAACATCCTTAGTTGTGTGCCACAACTAAGACCCAGTGCAGCCCAATAAATTAAAAAAAAAAAAAAAAAAAAGATTTACTTCCCAACTCTAGACTCCAGTAGTATTTTTATTTTCAAATTAGAAGTGAAATGCAGTACATTTAAAGTGGAGGGTCTTAGAAAATCACATTGCTTTGTTCCATCTTGTTTTGCCCTGCACCCTGGGGATTTTCAGCCCTGTGGGGTGTAGGTGGTGGCCTTAGTGTTGCAGACTGAGGGCTGGGGTGGAGAAAGGGGCAGGACGGAGCCAGGGAGAGCGGTCAGGGAGCCAGGTCATCTCCACAACCAGAACACAAGAGCCGTGGCTGGGGACTGTGGGCGGGGGGCTGGGCCAGCGTGGCTTCCCTGGCTGTAGGTGTGGGGTGGGGTGGAGGGAGGTGTCACAGAGCCTGAGGTTCTATCCTGACTGTCCGACAGCTCTCAGGATTCACAGGGATGCTTTTGAGCAGCCTTGGAATGGTGGATAAGCCTTTGTCAGGCAGGAGATGCCACTTTGAGGGAATTAAGATATATTTTTTTAAATGTCAGAAGTGAAACCAAGCCAGGAGACCAGAAAATATCACTCACAACACACATCCCATCCAAACAGCTTTTGCATCCTCCCTGGTTCAAGCCACAAAGCATTCTCAGAGCTCTCCCATGACGCTCCGGGGCCCCTTTCCAGGCCTGAGAGAGCCCCCGGGACCCAGAACTTTTCCCTGGCAGGACTCACAGAGGGTGGGAGATGTGATCACAAGCCTCATGCTCTTACTCTTTCTTTCTTGCAGAATGTGACGTGGGTGCTTCCAAAGCCGTGGTGAACGGGTTGGCACCGGGCAGCAATGGGCAAGATAAAGGTAAGGCTCTCGAAGGGAAGCCTGGCATTTTTAGAAAGAGCAGGGCCTGGGGCCACCTGCCTGGTGGGAACAGTCACTGGTCTAGTTAGGCTATGACCTGGAGACCTGTTCCCAGGCTTTCTGAGACTTGAGTCTGAGGCTGCCGTTTCCCACTGTGAGGTGACATGTTAAACTGTTCTCAGCTCACAGGATGCTGCGAACCACCCACCAAATCACAGAGGCCTATGTATATGGCATTCATCAGCCCGCAGTGTCTCTTACCTGGCATCTTACCTTCACTGGTGATAAATAGTGACATATTCAGCATCCTGACCCTGAGGCTGGAGCCTAAATAGCTGAAATAAATCATTTTGGTGACATTAGTTTCATGGGCATCCTCCCAGGTTTTGAATTTTTAAAATTTTAGGACAAAAGATGCAAGTGTGAAAGGAATGATGGATAGGATGACCTTTGAGGTCCCGTCTGTCATCCTATCTCTCATCCTGAACAGCCAAGCAGCGGGATTCCCACGTCACTCTTGCAGTGAGAGGAGGCAGGGGTTCGAGTCCTGGCCTGCCACTCAGAAACAGACACCTCTTGGGAGGCCCATTGTCTTTATGGCTATGAGTTTCCTTATCTAGAAAATGAAGAAATTTGATGATCTGTAGTATTTTTCCCTTCTTGAAACACAGGTTCCAGTGACTCTATCATCCCGTTATGTCTTATGGTATCAGAGAGGGAGGGTAGAAGTCCTGTCATCGGGCTTTTGAGTCACAATGCACCCTCTCTCAGAGTACGTTTACAGTTTGACATGTTTGGACTTTGTCTGTAATTACTGTCTGGGTCAGCCAAGTATTGCCTTTGAGAGAGGGTGAAGTGGAAAGTCAGAAAGAGCAGCCAAGAGTGAAGGCGTGGAGACAGGAGGGGTGGGGAACCTGGGCCGGTGGGTTAGGGGTCCCTGTGCAGGAGGGGTCCTGTTGTCCTGCCCTTTGTGCCTCCCTGCCTGGCTGCCCTCCTCCTTACCTGGTGTGGGGCAGTGTTCCCAACCTCGGCCAGGTTGCTGAGGGAATGTTGAAGGGCGGTGCCCTTAGGGGAGTGTTAAAGAATCTTTTGAGGAAAGCAGGGAGATGTGGGTGTCTTATGCTCACTGTCAACCCCAGCCCTGTGAATCCGTCAGGAGACTTTGGGGGTATACGGCAGGGTGGCAAGTGGAGGTGTGCGCCACTCTACTCTCTCCTCGATAAGACCCACCTTTGGTCAGAAAGTCAAGGCAGATGCACCCTGGAGCCATCAGGGCAGCCTGGGGTAGGTAGTCACTGTCGGGCTCTGGTCTCGCTCTCTTCCTTCAGCACTGGTTGACTCTGAGCAGCAGTCTTGCCTCTTCCTCTGAAAATGGAAACAAATACCTCCCACCCAGCCTCCCAGGTGGCCCAGGGAGCAGTCGGTAGGATTGCTGTGAAAGCACGTTTGTATCTGAACACGTGCAGGATTGTTGTTGTCACTTCAATTCTTGGCGGCCAGATGACTACCATGCGCCTCGTGGAATGGCAGCCTGGTGGACTGGAAGGTGAACTGCCCATTGCAGGGGTCCCTCCTTCCTCCTGTCGCCGTGGCAAGCCCGTCAGCACGATATTGATGCAGCTGTGACAGGCGTGGTTCCCAAACAGCTCAACCACCCCCTCCTCAGTTATGATGTGGATCTGGGGCCTGGAGACCTCTGGGTGTTGCCTGTTGGTGTGATGTTGGTCCATAGCATGTGAGCATCCACCTCTCTTTATTTGCTTCCACTGGGATGGAAGGAGGTCTCACAACATGCTTGTGAGAAGGCGGGTTTGGGAAAATGCCCACCATTGTGATTCCAGAACCTGGGGAGGCAGGGGGCTCAGGGAGGTCTGAGCACCTGGATTTGAGGTCAGCAGCCTCTGCCCGCATACCAGGCAGTACCCCAGCTCAGGGAGCTCAGCTGCTGTCAGCGTCCTGGGCCAGACACGTGGGCACTGCCCAGAGTCTTAAGTGTGCATTCGGACACTTTGGCAAACTCTTGCTCAGGAAGGGGTGGGTTTAAGTAGACCATCTGCTGCCCAACAGATGGCCATTCTGATTTGCCTGGGGCCAGAGGGCTATGGTTGTCAGAGCAGGCCCAAGACCCCAGGAGTTAAGATCCTGGAGTAGCAGCTATGAGGGCCGAAAGGACCAGGCGACTCTCAGACTTGTCCTTCCTCCACTCCTCTGCGGGCCTTGAGCTGTAACTCTCCTCCAAGGAGCCTTCTCCCAACTCAGACAGCCCAGCCGTCTCCCAGGGGCCCCGTGGGCCCCACTTGGTCTCCCCTTCCTGTTTGCCAGGCCATCTGCGTCTCTGTAAGTCCATTTGCCCAGAGCCTTGGCAGGTTCCTGGCGTGCCAGGCGGCACAGGCACTGGCCAGCTGCATTTGGGGTACAGCGGCAGGAGGGTTCTGCCCACCCGGGTGCAGGACTGAAGAGCGAAAGCGGGCTATTTTAAGTTCCTGCGTCCACTGCTCTTCCCATTGTTCTCTGCGGGCGACTTCCTCCTATTGTCCCTGCCGGTTCTTCCACTGCCTGAGGGTTTCCCAAATGTTTTTTTTTTCTGGATGCACCATTTACCCTTTTGTGTTTTCAGCAACTGCCGACCCTTTACGTGCACGCTCTATTTCTGCTGTTAAAATAATCCCTGTGAAGACAGTGAAAAACTCTGCAGGCCTAGTACTCCCTCCAGGTATCTCTCCTTGGGTTGGTTTCTTTTTTATTTTTATTTTTTCATTGTTAGCAGATCATGCATGATCTTCTTTCCTTCTAACAAAGACTTGGAGGCTTAATTCTTGCATGTTTAGGAGCCATTCCCTCTCACTTCTCTGGCTGGTTTCCTTTCTTCTGTGTGTGTGTGTGTGTTTCTGTGAGCCGTGGGCAAATATGGAAAGGGGCTGACAGGTGCTTTGCCCTTCCCCGCTTAGGGAGAAGGTCAGTCCAGAGGCTGAACGTTGATTCCAGCTGGTACAGGTCTGAGCCCCTTGGGCGACTTAGGTTCTTCCTAGAGGTGCCAGCTCCCCAGGGTTTATTTAAAATTCCACTGTCCCCAGGAACTAACGTGGCTGTCCAGGGCATTTCTGAATTGGGCTGGACTTGAAGCTGCTGCCTGATCAGGCTGTGTCTCTGGGATGCTGGCAGGGCCTTTTCCCTGAACACTCCCTCCCCCGCCCCCAGCACACCCCTGCATTCGCTCCCTGCCTCTCCTCTCTGTGGAGCCGGTACAGTTCGGAGCTGGTAGAGTTCAGATGTCAGGTTGTAGCTCATAGCTCGTAGTGTTGTAGCCACACATTTCGGGAAACAAACTCACTCAGAAGGACAGTGCAGATAGTGGAGTGCAGTTTATTACACCGGCGGGCCCAAGGCAGAGTCTCCTCTTAGCCAAGGACCCCGACCAGTTTTTGTGAAAACCTTATATACCCTAAGTGTACTTGCTTAAACCCACCTCCCCAAATTCCTTGAAACTAGTCTGAACAAAGGAAGAGAAAGATAAAATCAAAGTTAACCCGTGATTCATACGCCTTAAGCCTAGGTAGTTAACAGTGGACAATTATCCATAGGCCTGTGGTCATACCCCACTAAGCATAATAGAATGTATAATTCTGTTTGGTTACACAGATAATTAGGGTATTCTTTTAGGCAATGGAGAATCTAGGTATGGGCCCTGGGGCTCTTCCATCTGAGGGGCCTGGTTTTCTAGTTGGTATGTTGTTCCCATAGATTCTGGGCATATAGCTCAAAGTCTGGTCAGGCCCAAGGTACAGTCCTGCTTTCCAAATGGAGCCTGTTATGTCTCTTTCCTCCTTCAGTAGCTTCCTCCTGCACAGCATGGGACAAGTGAGGCCCAGGTGGCTCTGTATTCCCAGCGGTGGTGCTTTCAGGAGTTGGGCCCACCTGGCTGTGTACACAGGACCCTGTGGATGGGCTGGCTTTGTCACTGTGCCCCTCACCCTTTTGAAAAGCCCATGAATCACGTTTCCCAGTATTTCCCTGACATTGGTCACTTATCCTGGTAGGATTGGACAAGTCAGATGCTCTTCAAGGCCGCTGCCCGCTCTGCTGAATGTGTGTTTTGTGCAAGAGGTGCTGATGGAGCTGATCAATCCATTTTGTGACTAATGATCGTTCTGTTTATGCTGTCGGAAAGGGGGCTGCTGAGTGGGAAGGAGGAGCCAAGAGACTTGGTATTTCTCAGCCGTGGCACAGGAACGGGGAGGAGGTGGACATCTGAGCCCACATCCTGCCTGCTGCCCACCTTTAACTTTCCCCACAGTCCCACTCATGACAGTTTTAGGCCTGAGATCCAGGCTGGGCCTTAAGAACTTGGAAAACTGAAATTCAGCTCCACTCAGCCTCACGGAGAGAAACGGTCAGCACGTGTGCCTCCCAAGACTGTGGTCTGCTGGTTTTCTTGCCTCCTCCTTACTGATTTTCCTGGAGGGTGAACAGCCCGTTTTGAAGCCTATTTTGAAATCCTCAGTGCAGTTCTGAAAGATGACCTGGGTCTGCTGTGAGGCCACTGTGAACTGTAGGA
Organism: Capra hircus; assembly: GCF_001704415.2. NCBI lineage: Eukaryota > Metazoa > Chordata > Mammalia > Artiodactyla > Bovidae > Capra > Capra hircus. The sequence goes on from NC_030833.1 coordinate 34,658,883, forward strand.
GGGGTCAGGGCCCAGGGAAGGCTCGGCTGGAAGTGCCACAAACACTGTTCCTCGAAGGATTTAGCGTTTCTAGCCGTTTTCTTTGGTGCAAATTTTCTTCATTAAGTTTGGAATGTGAAGTTCCGGGCCTCGTGATCTTTCTCCCCAGGCAGCACATCCTGTCTCACCCCTGCAGGGGGCTTGGCTTGCTGGCACAAGGAGATTGTCTTGCTTTTTCCGCTGAGGGACTGCTCTCAGCAATGATGGTCTGTTGAACCTTCACCGAATGCCCTGTGCTGTCAACTTGCTCTTTTATTAGAAGGATGGTGTGGGAACTTGAGATATCTTTTATAAATTCTTACTTGAACTGTGCCTTACTAATTGGCCAGAAATCTGCTCACCAAACTAAACTTCATTTAATAAAAGAAATCAACCTGCTTTGGTTTGGAAATATTCCCAGCCGACATTGTAACGCATCCATTGACTCAGAACTCACTGTGCCTCCATTCACTCCTAACCTCATGATGGGTGGGAATCCCTGAAAATATGATTTGTCCCTCTCCACCATCCACAGATTAATTTTCATTGACTGCAAGACTCTGCCTGTTTGTAACCAGGTTCATCTCATTCCCCAGCTGGACCAAATTGCTGGCTGAGTATAGGTTTAATTCTTCAGGCGCCCTGGATTCAGTCTCCCCTTTTGGATCTTTCCTTTTCAGACATGGATCCGACAAGAATCTGCACTGGGAAGGGAGCGGTGACTCTCCGGGCCTCATCCTCCTACAGGGAGATCCCAAGCAGTAGCCCTGTGAGCCCCCAGGAGACCCCGAAGCAGGAGAGGAAAACAGGTGCGCTGCTTTGGAGACCTAGGGGTGGGGGTGGGAGGGCGCGGAATCCATCGGCTGCCTCCTGATTCTCAGGGGCCCCTGCACAGTCTGCTCCTGTCCCTGCTGTGGTGGGTGATGATCACTGCCCTAAATGAACAGGTACTCACTGGCTTCAGGCAAAGGCATGGCAGCAACCACTGTATTCTAGCTTTTGATGGAAAGTGGGCAGTCTGCGGCTCTGCAGACTGTGTTCAGGAGGACAGAGAAGGCTTAGGGGTCTCGGGAGGGAGTGCTGAGATAGCCTCCAGGTTAGGCTTCTCGGAGCCCATCCCCACTTCTGGGAGCTCAGCTGTGACCATCCAGGTGGGGCTGGGGCAGAATCCCAGGGAGACTGAGAAGTGTAGGTGGCTTTCTGGCCTCATTAGCTCCCAAGAAGACAGGAAGGTGACCTGAGGCAGCAGGTCTGCAGAGCATGTCTAAGGCCAGTGCAGACCAGGAACCGAGGGAGGAGACAAACAAGCCCCCTCCCCGCCCCATCCCGTCTCTCAGGAAACCCGGGTGCCTAGAGCTCCACATTGTGGTGGAGACCTGGGACTTTGGATTGGTTATTTTTAAGAAACAGTAGACACAAGTGCGTGCATGCTAACTCACTTCAGTCGAGTCTGGCTCTTTGAGACCCCATGGACTGTAGCCCATCGGGCTCCTCTGTCTATGGGATTCTCCAGGCAAGAATACTGGAGGGGGTTGCCATGCCCTTCTCAGGAGCTCTTCCCAACCCAGGGATCAAACCCAGGTCTCCTGCATTGCAGGCAGATACTTTACCATCTGAGCCACTGCCCAGATCTGGGATTTTGGAACATTATAGATGGGATTCATGTCCTGCCTCCGCCCCCTGTTGGCTATTCAGCCATGGATGAGATAGGTGGTCTCTCTTAACTCTGGTGAACCCATCTGAAAAATGGGGTTGAGAACTATACCTGCCTCCCAGCATTGTTGTGAGGATGAAGTGTGTAAAGCGTTTCGTGCCACACCTGGTGGCATGAGATGAGCTGGCAGACCTTAACCTGCTCTTAGCAGGTTATGATGGTTTGGAACTCTCTGGGGAGCCCTTTCTGCAGCCCAGGTGTTTCTGGGAGTTGGGAAAGGCTGACTTTGAGGTTCCCCAGGCACTGTTACCTTAGGCTGGGGCAGCCCCTTTCCAACCTGAAGGGCAGTATTTCTCATACTTCAGCCGATCGTATCAGAATCACCTTGAGTGGAGAGCCAAGTTCCCAGAGCCTAGCTCAGAGTGCTAGGCTTTATGATTCCTACCTGTATGCCTGAGGTGGGGTCCGAGGTTTTGCCATCAGGTCATGCTGATGCTGCTGGTCCCAGGACCACATCTGAGAACTCTCACTATAGTGGATGGGTGTTTTCTCCCATCTTGAAGGAAGGAAATGCAGAGAGAAAATGAATTGGGGTGATGACCACTTCCTTGGGGCCAGAGACGTGCAGACTCTCTTGGTATGGTGGGGAATGGTGTGCTGTGATAGATGGAATTATATAGGATGAAGATGGTCAGTGCCCAGCATCCTGGAAACCTGACTTTCTGTCCATCCCAGCCCATGGAACAGGCACCAAAGCAGATATCCAAGGACAAGTCCAGGCTGAGTACAAGCCCTATTCTGGTGTGTTGGTCCCCATGGAAAGCTGCTTTATCCCTAGGCTCAGGGGAAGGTGTAAGTGGCCTCCAGCACTGTAGGCTGACAGCAGCTTCTTGACTGTATTCCTAAACCTAACTCTTGCCCTCCTGAACCTAACTCTTGCCCCACTACAGCTTGCCATTCTGGTCTCAGGAAAGGTGGTGACATTGGGAAGATCCAGCTCCCAAGCTGGAGGACCTCTGGGGAAGAGAGAACCCTAAGGGATAATTTAAAGAGAAAGAACAGACTGCAGCCCCATGTTCTGATAAAATAACCAATCAACTGCCTGGCCCTTCCTCTGGTGGTGAATGGGACGAGAAGGGGCCTTGAGCTCCCCCTGGTGGTCACAGTGTGGCACAACACAGAGCCCCGATGTTACTCTGCCTTGCCATCTGTAGGCTTGCACTCCAGTACTATGCAGTGGTTTGGGCACTTTAGGAAGCTCTCTCTAGTCCCCAGATAATTCTATATCTTGCAGATTTGTAACAGCTAATTTAAATTTTAAAGGATCTTATTTTTTAAATGGAAATACCTTGAAGGATTAGGGGATGGCTATCAGTCATTCACATGAAAGTGAAGATGTTAGGCCCTCAGTCATGTCTGACTCTTTGCGACCCCGTGAAATTCTCCAGGCAAGAATACTGGAGTGGGTAGCCATTCCCTTCTTCAGGGGATGTTTCCAATCCAGGGATCAAATTCAGGTCTCCTGCACTGCAGGTGGATTCTTTACTATCTGAGCCACCAGGTCTCCCACATTGCAGGCGGATTCTCTACCAGCTGAGCCACAAGGGAAGCCCAAGAGTCCTGGAGTGGGTAGCCTATTCCTTCTCCAGCAGATCTTCCTGACCCAGGAATTGAACCAGGGTCTCCTGCATTGCAGGCCGATTCTTTACCAACTGAGCTATCAGGGAAGCCATATCTTACACTAAATTTAATCTTTGTAGATTATTTTCTGCCAGATAACAGAGATCATTAAATCCAAATCAGCAGACATTCATTCTGCAGCATATAGGAGCTAAACATCACCAGGAGTCACCAGGAATTGTGATGAGAAAGGGAGAAAAGGGAAAAAATTTTAGGTGCATTATGCGAGCACAAAAAGCAGTTTATTCCAACAGGAGAATCAGGTGTGGGCCCCTACTTCACTGTTTTCTGACCATGCATAATGTCACACGTTTGAAAGACGAATGAAGGGTGAAGGTTCAATGGTTTCTAAGCCTTTCTAGTTCCAAAATATTTTGTAAATTTAGAAGTTTGGAAATTAAACTGATACAGGGTCTTCTTCACTGGAGACAAATTCAGGGTTGTATACCAGGCCAGTTTGGGTGGAAAGGAAAAAGCTGGGGTTGAGTGGGAGGCCAGGGAAATACACTGATTAGGTGTCTAACAGCAATAAGTTAGCACTGGAGGTGAGTTTAAAAGAGGATGCAGCTCCAGTGAGCCTTTAAGGACTGGAGGGACATTCTTGTTCTCTTATCCTTCGGGTCCTTGGTGAGCATCCTACTGTCTCTTGACTCTGCTGGGTGTGTGTGCCTCTCCAGCCCTACTCACCCCTGCCTACTCCCTTCACGTGAGCCTCTGAATGACAACTTGCTGGCCCACACCAAGCCATTGGGCCTTGAATCGCCTCATGAAAACAGTTCTCAGCTGTGCTTGCAGGCAGCCATACCAGCCTGGACTGGGAGCCCAAGCATGAGGCAGGACACCTTGCCTGGCTCTTGCTAAGGATCAGGTGTGCTTCCTGTTCCTGGTGTCTTTACAGGTAGCGCACATCAGATACCAGCTGCTCCGCCTGCACCACCAGGCCCAGCGTGTGTGCCCCAGCCTCTCGGTCTGTTTCTCTCTGCCTTCCTCCTTGGCTTTACCACCGTCTTCCGTCCCTGCCAGTCTCCAAGATGTTGATCATTTGCCTGGACTAGAAGCTTTGTTCTCACATTACTGCCCCCTGTGGCCTGATTTCCTTCTCTGTATGTCCCCTTGACATCCACATTTCAGGGATGTCCCCTATTCCCTGTCCTTGCTTCGCTTCCCTTGTCCTGTGAGAGGTGGTCTAGTTCTCAAATCACACAGTCCTCTCTTAAGGCTCAGCTCTGCTACTTACCAGTTAACCTTGGGGAGCTTCAGTTTCCCATCTGTAAAGTGGAGATAAACTTCACAGGGTTGTTGGGATTCCGCAGACTCATCCATATCAGGACGTAGCCCAGAGCCAGGCACGCACAAGGAGCTCTTGGATGGGAACCAGTCTAGTTACTAAAAATCAGGAGGCCACTGCAGAAAGACCTACAGTAATTCCTGTGAGAGACTCTGAGGGTCTAGACCAGTGTGGTGATGGGGGCAGGCGAGGCGTTTATTTGGAAGAGTGGAGTGGCAGGGCTGGCACAATGTCTTGGGAGCCTGGAGAGGTGGGACTCCGTGCCGAGCAGGAGGCGCCTTCCCTGGTTGCCCAGGAGAATAAATGTACTCATGGAGATGCTGGGTATAGGGGAGTCGGAAGGACTGTTGAATTCCATTCCTTGATGTATTGAGTTTCTTGGCAAGAGAAGGACTTCTAGGAGGAAGTTTCTAATAGGCATTTGGAAATTTGGAGTCTGAGTTGCAGACTTGGGAGCCGTCGGCATCCACGTAAACACTGGGAGGGTGGAGATGCTCTCTGAGGTAGAGTGACAGATGGAGCCCTCAGAGTTGCCCAGGTTAAACTCAGCCTCCATGTTTGAGGCCCTCAGTTCTGTTCCTGGCACCTCCGCCAAAAAAAAAAAACCACAACAACCTAAAAAACCAAACAAAAAACTCAGCCTCCAGACTCCTGCCTTCAGTGGCAGCTTGACTCTGGATCCTTGACCACCCTCCTAGTCTTTGAATGTAGACCTTGGTTTTGGATCAGAACTATCTTGAAAGAACTATAGTAATCTTAATGCTGATTCTCTGCCTCCAAGAGAAGCTTCTTCCTGCTTGCTGGTGTGATATCCTGGCTGGGTTTGGGTAATGGCCCTGTTGGTTCAGGTGGGGCTCCTCCTGTGTCCCCAGGTCAGGGTGGTTTTACTCAAGAGGAGATGGGGAGCCTGAACTGGTGGTGGACGTGATGCCAGTCTTCCTGTCTGGTATGGCCTAGAGACCATCAATCCCTTTGTTCTGACTCAAAAGCCAAGCTTCAGTTCAACCCTTATCCTTTATTCTGTGCCTGTTGGCTCTCATCCTTTCTGTCTGATTCTTGACTGCAAAGTTAGCTTTGGATGTAGAGATTCTTGGACCTGTAACCAGCTCATTTCCTCACATTTGCTCTCCAGAAATAGCAGTAGCAAGAAGATAAGAAAATTGACATTAAAATAGTTAGACATTCCTTACCCCCATTAACTAAGAGTCTTTTTCATGAGCTCATATGTGATAAAAGGGGCCAGATGAGAAGTCAGTGGAGGCTAAAGTCCTGACAAGGGAAGACTCACTGTGGTGCCATCTGCAAGGTCAGGGCCTTCCCAAAACCACCCTCAGGTTTGATAATTTGGTAGCAGGACTCAAAGAACTCATTTGAAAGCTGTTATACTCACAGTTCTGGTGAACAGTGAGAGGATGCAGATGAAATCAGCTAAAAGGAGTGTATAGGGTGGAGTCTGGGGAAGAAGGACGCATGGCTTTGGCGGGGTTCTCGCCTGTGAAGTCAGGATGCGTCAGTTCCTAGCACTGCGTGTGAGAACATACTCAGAGCGGTGGTGATCAGGAAGGTCATCCAAGCTGTGGTGTCCCTGGTTTTTATTGGGGCTCTTTTACATTGGGGTTTCCCTGGTGGTTCAGATGGTAAAGAATCTGCCTGCAATGCGTGAGGTTTGATCCCTGGGTTGGGAAGATCCCTTGGAGAAGGTAATGGCAACCCACTCCAGTATTCTTGCCTGGAGGATCCCATGTTCGGAGGAGACTGGTGGGCTCCAGGCCATGGGGTCATAAAGAGCTGGACACAACTGAGCGACTAACACACAACACAACCACTGCCCAAGTGGTTCGCTTCACTCTCCAGTCCTTTAGCTGTGGACTCAAAAGTCCTCCAATCTCAGTCATGCTGTTGGCATAGCACAGACAGTCCTGCGAAGATGACATCCCAGGCTCTTAGAGATTGACTCCTGGAAGCCAGAGAGCAAAGGCCAGACCTCCTTTTGGAGAGGGGTAAATTCTTTACCACACAGCATTAATAAAAATTAAATAAGATTTGAAACACTCTTAGACCCACTTTTAACACCTTTTCCTCTAACTCTTGGATACCCTACTGGGAAACAGAACTGACTCAATGAAAAGTGCCCTGAGATCCCGAGAAATGATCAGCCAAACAACCTTACAAGAGACCAAAATGAAATTAGCACAGAATGAGAGAAAGGAAAATAAGCAAGCTGTGGCCACGGACCAGAAAAGATTGTGTATCAAGAACAGATGGAGGGAAAGATAAAGCAAAATAAATTGAACTTTTCTCATGAAAAGGCTTGGTCTCCTCAGGGCTGCAAAGCCTACTGAGGATCCAGCTTTCTAAGCCCCTCCTCCACCTCGGAACTCTGAGCCAACGTTTATTGAGAGAAGCATTTTTTACAGTATACCTAACCAGGAATTAATAATTGATGACCATGTATATAAAATTTCACCTGTCGCACTTAGATGCAAATGGCCCTGGGCTGCTACCAGCTTTGAAGGTTCAGAGGACTAGGTACCAGATGAAGGCTGATGAAACGTCAGGAATGCAGCTCTTTTAAGGAAGAAAAGAATGTTCCGTAGGGTCCTGGGAACTGCCTTTTGGGGGATGGAGATAGGGGAACAGTCTTAAAGACTTGGAATGGGGAAAAAAAAAAAGTGGGTTGATCCCTGAGGATATTATGTTCTTATGACTACCTATCAAATGGCAGAAGTCAACCACTCTAATTTCTATGTCTGGGAAATTTCTTTTCCCTTATATTTTGGATTCCAATCTTACTAAGCACACACTTAATGCCAGATACTTCCATTCAGTCCTTGTGACTCAAGAGATAGATAGGGCTTCCCTGGTGGTCCAGTGGATAAGAATCCTCCTGCCAGTGCAGGGGACAGGGGTTCGATCCCCCATCCAGAAAGATCCCACATGCCTCGGGGCAACTAAGCCTGTGTACCAGAACTACTAAGCTTGTGCTCCAGAGCCTGGGGGGTTGCAACCACTGAAGCGCTTGTGCCCTAGAGCCTGTACTCTGCAACAAGAGAAGTCACCACAGTGAGAAGCCTGTGCGCTGAAACTGGAGGGTAACCCTGGTTGCCGCAACTAGAGAAAAGTCCCCCAGTAGCAGGGAAGACCCAATGCAGCCAAAATACAATCAGAAAATATTTAAAAGAGATCATCTCCCATTTCACATAGGAGGCTCTGTCCCTTGCTTCAGGATATGAAGTGAGCAAAACAGGACTCAAACAAGGCTGTCTGATTCAACAGTGATGGTCCCTTTATGATACCTAGGGGTTTAGAGGAGCAGACTTACCTTGGCTTTCCATGACACCTCTGTGTGCCAGCATCACCTGAACAGAACCAACCAACCAACCAACCAACCAACCACAGAGCGGACAAAATAACCTGCCCCCACATCCATGTACAAAGTTCACATCCTTTACTGATAGCCCGTCTTCAGAATCTATTGACACTTAATGTGTGTGTCAATCTGATAGATTTGGTAGAATGACTTAACAAAACCTGACTAGAAATAACCTAGAAAGGAAGAATAAGGTAGTAGAAGTGACGGTACAGGGGTGGAGGGAGAACCACCGCCACAACGTGTCCTCCGATGTTTGAAGGCCTTCGTGTGCAAGGAAATCTTGGGGCCAGAGATCTGGATGGATACACCAGTGAGTGTTAAAAATGGTCACTTGTAAAACGTGTCACGTCCCTGACCTCAGCAACCCTGTGAGGTGTGCGAGGCGGTGAGGATTATATTTGGCCTTGATCACACAAGCCTGTATGTTGCAGTAACATGAGTAAAAATCAAGTCCTATAAATTTACGTGTTTGGAACAAGAAGACAGATATCTAGGAATTGTCCCTAAGGTAGTGGCAGAAATGTGACAGGCCATCTGCTCAAAAAATAATTCAGTTGGAACAGGTTATAAAAGCTTTGCTTCAGAGGAGGAAGAAATTTGCAAAAATAACCATTTCCCCAGTATAAGGATGTTTTTGAATATATATTATTATAGCACTGATTCTCAAAGGGAGCTTTGGGCTGTGGACCAGTGGCCTTAATAGAACCTGGAGACCTGTTGGAAATGTAAATTCTCAAGTCTGACTTCTCATCTGAGTCAAAAACTCTGGGATGGGGCCCCGTGAAGTGTATTTTAACAGACACTCCTGGTTGTTCTTGATGTAGCTAGACTGCTGTACACGGATGCAGACCACTAGAAACCCTTCTCCTGCCCGGCCTTTTGTCCTGACACCCTTTGGCTTCCACCACCTCCCTGGAATGCAGGCTTTGCTTTGTGGCAGATGGTGGGACTGGTGGCTGTGGGTGGCGGACAGAGTGCCGCGCTTGATTCTAGAGACCGGAGCCGACTGCTTTGTCACTTCCTGGCTCTGTGACTTTGGGCAAGTCACTTGGCCTCTCTGTTTCTTTATCCATGAAGCAGAGTGGTTACCTACCTCACAGACTTGTGTACACTGAATTAAATACTAATATGTGTAAACGTGGCCAACAGCATCTGACACTTAGAAAGGTGTTCAATAAATAGCTTTTTTTAAATCTCAGCTAGACATCCAGAAGACATATCTTTAATCCCTGAGGGACCCATGTTGAAATGAGGCCATGGGCTGCGAGAGCTGCAGTCTCTTATTCCCCTCTTTATATAGGATGAGATAAGAGGGGGCAGCCAGGAGGAGGAGCCTGAGGGATTGAGTCCATGAGGGGTTGGCAAACTGGTGGTTGGGCCTAATCTGGCCTATGCTTGTTTTTGTACAGCTGGTAAACCTGGAATGGGGGGGGTGTGTGTGTGTGTGTGTGTGTGTGTGTGTGTGTGTGTGTGTGTATATTTTTATTTTTTGGCTTGCCTTTAATTAGACTGAACTCTTGCAGTTTTAAAAGTGGAATCAATCAGAAGGCATGGGTATTGGGAAGTAATTTTCCAATACTTGTAAACTCAAATTCTTCCTTGGAGTAAAGCAGGCTTTTGTTTACTGATCAGAGGGTTGCTTCTGAGTTGCAAAAAAAAAAAAAGTCCCTATTCAAACCGGGCTGCCACAATTGGACAGAAAGCATAAGCATGTTTTTTTCCTTGCATCTGGGTTTTTATATTTTTAGGGGTTAAAGAAAAATCAAAGAATGGGCTATGTGAAAATTATATGAAATTCAAATTCCAGCTTCCATAAATGAAGGTTTATTGGAGCACAGCCACCCCATTCACTTGATACTGTCTGTGGCTGCTTTTGTACTAGAGCAGCGGAGTTGAATGGTTGTGACTGAGCCCGTGTAGCCATCAAAGCCTAAAGTATTTGCTATCTGGCCCTTTATAGAAAAGGTTTGCTGACCCCTGGGCTGCATAGAAGATAGAGAATAGACGCAAGAGATGATGCAGAAGATGGAGATAACAACACACATTGCTGAGCTCTGCCAGGCACTGTGCTAAGCACTTCTCACGCTTATACCATTTAATTCGTAACACAAGTATATCATTATCCCCATTTTTCAGGTGGGAAAACTGAGGCTTATAACTTGCTCAGGGCCACAGAACCTATAGGCAGAGGAGCCAGGATTTGAATTGAGGTCCAGTTGCCTTCCCAGCCAAGCTTGGAACCACTGTGCTCTCCTGCCTTGCGGGGTTAAGTGGGTCAGGTTAGAAGAGACTTAGGGTCTCTGAGCTGTGCCAGGCGATAGATGGAGGGCACGTTGGTAGCTGGCTGCCGGGAGACAGGGGTGCCTTGTAGTCTGATGAAAACTCAGGATGACTAGATTTTGAAATGTTTATGGGGTTCGTTTAATGGAAAGAAGAGGGGCAGGCAGGGAGACAGAAGCCCTTATCACAGCAGATACCTCTGGGCTTAAATCACGTTCTTCCCGACCCGCAGCGCCAGCAGCCGTGGAAAAAGTGCTTATGGACGTCTCCCTCTCCGGGTCTGTTCATTAGCCCAGCCTGCTAATGAGGGGAGGTCATTCTGAGCCCACATCAGGCTTAAAAACAGGGGAGCGCAAGTCAGTGAGTCAGAACTGGACAGGAGAGTTCTGTGGCCTTTTTGTCTGTAAAGTAAGAATGTCAAGAACAATTGTTTCTTCATTACTGTGAATGTGAGCCTTGTGCTTTCAAAGGTCAGCGCCTGTGAGCACATCATGGTTTAGAGTGGGTTCCTATGGTAATTAGGCCATCGTGACTGAGGGCATTTTGTGTCAGGCAACGGGGTGCTGGATTTTCGTCTTTCTGAGCACAGCGTGCTTGTTTCCTGCAAACGTAACCATTTCTTTTTTCCCTCTTTTCTGCCTGTTTGCCTCCTTTCTGCGCCACACGTAGTTCTGGAGTCAGAGAATTCCTCAGGTATGGTTTCTCTTGTATCTGTTCTATCCCTGCCTTCCACTGGGAACCCTTCAATCAGAGGGACCCAAGGAATGTTCCTGAGAGTGAAGGGTTCTTTTTTTTTTCTCATCCCTCAGATGAGTGGAAGCTTTCTTCCAATGCCGATGCCAATGGAAATGCCCAGCCCTCTTCACTCGCTGCCAAGGGCTACCGAAGTGTGCATCCCAGCCTTCCCTCCAGCAAGCCCCAGGTAGGCGTGTGCCCAAGGGCAGGATGGGGACCACTCTTGAGCCGGATAGCTTACACTTGTGCCTGCCCGCTCACTCGGCTGGATGATGGACTGGGTTCTGAGTCGCACTTTTGATCAACTCTGGGAAAGCCCCAGGAGGACCAGAGTTAGACAGGAGTTGGGGTCAAGGAAAACGGAAGCATAGGGTGAGGCTGGTCTGTACCGAGCAGCAGAAATATCAGCCTAGTGTTTCCTAGGTTTGAAACGTGTATGGAAATGATCTGAAAGAGGGAATGCCAAGCCAGGAAAAAGGTCTGAACCTATTTTATAACAACTCTTTAGAGTATAATATTCAAAAAGAGAGTCCACTCCTGTGTTTAGTCCATTAATTTGCTAGAGTTGGAACTGTAAGAGTTCCAGCAACTCTGTCCTTATGGCTTTTAGATTAGGGAGCTGCGGCCAGCACTTAATCTAGCAACCCAGAAGCAGCAGACGGAAGTTCAAATGGCTTTAAACTGCCTAGCACTACCCTACAAAAGAAAATCCCCCACATGGTACACATGGGAGGAGGGATAATTTTGCTGAAGTTTTCCTCCCAAGTTGTTTTCCTGATCTTTCTTACTTCCCCTCCCTGTTGCTACTTTGCCAGCTTGACGAAAGGAATAGACCCTGTTGTAATTCAGGCAATCCGTAAAGAGTGTTTTTACATAGCGGAGTAACAGCCATCGCAACGGAGCAATCCATTCTTTTAAAAAGAGCTGTGCTGCTCAAAAACAGCAGAAATGTGTTCCTTACGCAGTCCGCCTCCCCACGCCCGCCTTCTGTGCATGTACTCCCAGAACTCCCCAGGAACCCAGGGAATCCACATGCCTTCCTACTTCCCACCCTGCTTTTCCAGTGATTCTCTGGGTTCTGCTCGTGGGGACATAAAATTGCACTCGTCCCTGGAATGAAATTGAGTCAGAGATGATGCCTTCCCTCCCCTCTGCAGACCCCATCTCCACAGGCTTAAAGGAGGTTTCTGAGTTGTGTGCAGCCTCACTCAGCACCCTATTCCCTGATCAAAGTCCCCCCTGTACCCCCACCCCTGGTGCAGGGCCACTGATGAGAACCAGGAGCTGCAAATGGGCCTGGCCTCCTGAAGGCCTCATGAGATTCGGGACGTGGGAGCTCCCTTGTCCAGCAAATGATGTGCCATCGTTTCTAAGCCCTTTCCCAGCATCTAAGTCTGCTGCTGGTGGCAGGCACAGTTCCTTCTTAGCACTCTTCAGGTTGGATACAGTCGGCTCTGTACCTGGGGTAGGAGATAGTGCTGATTAACCCCGGGCGCATGTGGAAGCACAGCCTCTTCCACTATCAGTGACTTAGCCCGAAGGGTAGCTCACTAAGTCCTTTTGGCTTCTAAAACAGTTCTTCTATAGAGAGGATTTTAAGAGCATGTCAAGTGAACAAAAATCCCCTTTAAATACACTTACTGCTGGCAACTTTGTCGAGCATTTGTTGAATTCAGATCACTGTGTGAAACATTGCCCTCAAGGAGTTTGTGAGGGTGAGCCTCAAAGCAAGGATGACCATTCTGTAACAGTGCCTACGAATTGTGTACGCATCTTCTCATCTCTCACTGTCTGAGAAGTTTCTTTGTAGTGGGATGTCTGAAACGATACCTGGCAGGTTGCTGAGATAAGAGGTTTTCTGTATGTTCAGTGTAAAGTTGACCGTCCAGCTTTCAAGAGCCTTTAGGTCATAGATTTGTTTTCTGAATGCAAAAATGACTTCTTGTTTCCATAGCCATGGCCAGAGCTAATAGAATATGCTGATTTAGATGGAGCTTGGGTAATTGGGCTGCTGACTGCCCTGGCTTGGTTTCAGACGGAGACAGCTCTCAGACCCCTGCAGACCTAGCATCTCTTCCTAAGGAGGAGTCCAGGGACTCATGGGCCAGAGGGGAATCCTGTGTCCTGCTGCTCCCACCTCTGCCTTTCCTCCCACTGCCCTGCTCACCTTACCCCCGGGGACAGGCAACCAGGGCTTTCCCACCTCTGGCAGCATCATTGTAGTGGGCCCCAATGGAGCAGGGACTGGTAGTTTCTGAAACTGTATACACTGGGATCATGGCAGATTCTTCAAGCAGCCTCATGGTTTTCACTGTCCCATCTTCTAAAAAGATAAATGGAATTTCATTAGTAGCTAGCTGGGGAGAAGTGCCAACTGCCTAGGTGGTTCCCACCGTGTTTACAATAAAAGAGAAAGTAGTTCCTTCCATGTAAAGCGACTGTGCCTACCCTCCTCCTTCTCAGAGCTAAAAGGAGCCCCAGGACAGGAAGGCCTTGGCTCCAAGAACATTGTCAGCACTCTGGGGAAGCATCCTCTCTACAGGGTCAGGGCCCTGGGAAGCTTCAGCCCTGATGTAATTCAGCCCTGGCCCCTTATATGGCCACAGCCACATTAAGTTAAAAACTCGCTGAAACCAGTTGCTATCTTTGGACCAGAAGGAATCGCATGGGGGACACTTGAGCTCAAAATAATTCTGAACCTCACTCAAAATTGCCTTTTACTGACCTCCCTGACCACCAACATCAGCTCGCCTTGGTGCATGCTCGTTCAAGTGTTTTGTTTCTAGAGAGCATTGTTTTAGTCCAATAGCACACCCCAACTTCCAGCCTAAGTTCACCAAGAGAGTGTACACCTGGAAGGTTCTGCTCCTGCCGGTGGCTGAAAATATATTCTGTATTTTTGGTTGGTGATATATGGCCACATTCGACGGGCGCTGTCCTGGGCTCCCTGTGGAGAGGCTAGGCATCTAGTTAACCTAAGGGATAGATTGTTTACTGTCTCTCGGTTGATAGTATAGTCCAGACCCATACTTTATTTCATGTATTCACCCTCACTAACATCTGTTCCCCTGCTGCCTGCACTTTGCAAAAAAATAAAAAGGAAATACAGAATAGCCCCCCAATAGACCACACCCTTCCACTCTCCCAGTTTAGGGTTATAGTCCATTTACCATTGAAACTCTGCCTCACCTGTGCAGTTTAGTGGAAGGTTCTGGTTTTCTTCTCATAGTGGGTGATCTTTAAAGATAGGGGCCAGTGGAGAAAGTCTGGGTGTCTTAAGTTGCTGTAAGAAAATAACAAAGGCAGGTGATTCGATGAGCAGACATGTATTTGTCACATGTCTGGAGGCTGGGAAGTCCAAGGTCAGGCGCTTGTCCGTTAGGTTTCTGGTTAGGGCTCTCTTCCTGAAGTGCAGACGGCCCCCTTCTCCTGTGACCTCACCTGATGGAAGGAGAGGGCGCTGGTCTCTCTGGCTCGTCCTATAAGCATGCCAGTTCCATCACAGGGTCTCACCCTCATGGCATCACCTAACCCTCATAACCACCCACAGGCCCCACCTCCAAATGCCATCCCTTGGGGTTTGGGATTCAACTTGTGAATTTTGTGGGGACACACATCCAGGAAATAAACTTTCCTTATGGCCTAATTCCCAGCTGAACTACAGGTTCATAGATGGCTCTCCTTGACATGAAGATCATCTGGAGATTTATCCCTTTCCCCGACCCTCTGCCCCACTGAGCGCCAGGAGGAGCTAGGGGCCGTGTTGAGGGAGAGGAAATGAGATGAGGGCTGCAGTTTTCTAGCTCTGAGCCTGGAACCAGAGCTTTGCACAGAAACCACGAGCCTGAGGCTGATCACCCTTTTCTAGGATTCTCTGTGCCTCATGGCCGGATGGGGATGGGGAATGGGCTGAAATCAGGTAAACCAGGCACCGTCAGATGCCAATCCAGCCGGCCAGTCAGTTGCTTCATGGCCTGCCCCTTTGTTCTGGGTGCATCGAAAATAGAAGACAACATGCTTTTAATCTCATGACTGTCTTCCGTCTAATAAGTGGTTCCATCAAATTGTTTCCTAGGAGACAAGAGCACTCATGGATTCTAAGTCTTTAGCAATCTCTTCTTGGTAGGCTTTAACTTATTTTGCTGTGGGACTGAGTGCTGAATCTTAGGGACTCAACTGAGACTTTGCCTCTGGTGAACACAGCTCTGAAGGATTCTTCTGGTCCTACATTTCCTAAGGGGAAAGAATGAAACACGCTCAAGAATTTGAGGGAACTCAAAGCTTGGAAGCCAAAGGCATGGAGTGGAAAGTCTTTGAGGAAAGGAGATGGGAGAAGGCTGGGAGCTTGTAGGCTTCTTCCACTGGCACTTAGCCCTTGGGCACCCTTGTTGGGTCAGGAGGTCTCAGGGGGTGCAGGTCAGTCCAGAACTAGTGTCAGACTGACTTAGCACTTGGGCCGAGCTCAGCGTCGTGTGATGTAGGGGGGAGCCAGCCTGCCTCTTCAGGTGAGTATGATCCAGTTCTTGACTTTATCGTGAGGAGAAATGAACAAGCCAGGAGTCGTCTAAGCTGAGGGTTTGCTTACAGTCATGTCGGGAATTGTTTTTTCTTCAGATCATGTTGTGCTGCTGTTTCTAATGGTCGTCCTTCTTCCCGTTTCCCCTCCTCTTTCTTTCTTTTTACCATGTCTCAAAAATACTATGAAGGTCCTCTCTCCCCCACGCCCTCCTTTCCGCAAAGGGGACCGCTTTGCATGGCAGCCCCCCAGCACCCGCAGTCCCTCCAGGGACTCACTCTACCTGAGCTCACCAAAGCCTTACCTTCCACCTGGCACCCTCAGCCAGCAGAGCCCCTCACTACCCCAGCCCATCTCTGTATCCCTGGCAGCCAGATCAGCCCCCCGAGGTGTGCCATGTCCTGGGCCCCCGCTTCCAGGTTCCACATTCCCTGGCGCTTGGTCCCAACCCCAGCAGCGCTGTGCAGCCGCCTGGACAGTCGATAGAGAGAATGTGAGCTCTAACCCACATCATGAGGCAGTTGGGAATAAAAAGGTCAGCAGCTTATATGTACCTTGTTTATCCCGTAACGTTTGCCCGGTGGCATCGGAAAACCTCTCTGGTGTTGCACGTGACCCAGCCAAAGGCACTGAAGCTGCAGGCACTCGGGCACCGGCTCCCACCATTGTCTCCCGCATAGCCGGCACAGGGACGCCACCCTCTGCTGCTCCTCCCAACCCTCCCAAGCTATCCTTTAACATCCGTAAAGATGCCGTTGGCTGTGGCCAGCGTCCTTCCCTGGGGCCTTGGCCTTCGTTCCCAGACGCGGTGAGAGCACCTGGGCTAGGCCCCCAGGTTACCTCTGATCCCGAAAACCGGAAGAAAAAAGAACCTTACCTTTTGCAGCCGTGTTATCCAGCCAAGGCAAGAAATTAGGAATGTGTGTGTGTCTTCTCCACCGTCTCTTCTCAAAACTCATGTGAGCAGCTCTTTTTTGTTTACTGGGCCACCCTACCCTCCCTCTCCTTGTTAATAATGCTGCAGCTTGATCCCAAATTCTTCTCTCTAAACATCTCAGCACAGTCCTCTCGATCTCCCTGCCTCTTTCCTGTAAATATGTAAGTATGCTGGAGCGTGGAATCCGTAGACTAATAACATGGTGAGATATTATATGTTTTATACATTTGTATCAAGATGCCGGAGAAATGGTCTTCACTCCCAAGCTTTCAGGCTCTGCAAGCCATTTTGGGGGTTAAACACAGCCTGCCTGCCTGTTGTTCTCTTTCTCTCTCTCTCTCTCAAGTGTTAAAAGGATTCAAAAATAGATGGATGGAAAGTAAAGTTGGATGGGGTTCCCTCTGTGTCATAGAGTGTCAGGAGGCCAGCTGGCTAGCGCTGACTGTCTCGTGTACTCGGAGGAAAGGGCACTGATTAAATATTTCTCAGAGTACCTCACTGCATGTCCACTCTCGACTGTTTAAATATGGAATTCCTTCTTCCCCGCGCTTCCCCTTCACGTATCGACCCCCTTGTTTCCCACAGGACGCCACTTCCTCCAGCCCAGCCCCGCCTGAGGTAATAGTTGTCCCTCTCTACCGGGTTAATACCGACCGAGGGCACGAAGGCACTGACAGACCTCCAGCATCTCTGGGGCCCCCCGGCCCCCCGGTCCCGGCGGCCGCCCCTGCCGGCTCACCTCTGACCTTCCCGACTCTAGACGATTTCATTCCCCCTCATCTGCAGAGGCGGTCCCACCACAGCCAGCCAGCCAGCGCCCCTGGCTCCCTCCCCCCAGCTAGCCAGACTCCACCGTCCTTCTCACCGCCGCCTCCGCTGGTCCCTCCGGTCCCCGAGGGCCTCCGCAGAGTCTCGGAGCCTGACCTCACGGGAGCTGTTTCAAGTACCGTAAGCCTTGCGGGATCCCCTTTCTCCCAGCTTTCCTGAATGTCTGCTCCCGGCAGTCAGAAAACAGCAAACCAACCCCAACCCCTTTCTCACTGAAGCACTAAGTTCTGAGAGCGACGTCGGCCGCCCTGTGTGTGTGTGATGACCGGGCCCGTGTTTGCTTTCGCTAGCGCATGCCTCCCCTGTGTGCTCCGTGGGCCCCCGTGGCTGTTCACCAGTCTGTCTAGACGCTCTTCCTCTCTGTCCTGTTTGGAATGCACATCTTCCTGCAGAGAAAACCACTTCCGTGGCCTTTCCTTGGACTAGCTGTGCTCTTTGGGGGGCCGGGCAGATGTATGGAGAGCCGAGGAACGCTGCAGAATTGTGTGGAAAAGCCAGCAGCAGGCACGGTGCTCAGCATTTCTCTAGCAGGGAGCAGGGAGGTTCTAGGGGAGGCAGAGATTTACTCTTGTTGATTCTGCAAGCTAGCAGGCTTTCTTTTATATACAGCAATGGCAGAGACTGGGTTTTACAAAAGGAGTTTAATTGTGTATGTGGCGAGGCAAGCCTGGTACAAGTGTTAGCACTGTTTCCTCAAAAGGAAGAACGTTGTCGAGGCCCCTGCATAGTGGCCACCAGGGAATTTTGAGGCAAAACAGTGCTCCAGCGGTCATGGGAAGTTAAGTGTCCTGACACTTCAGGTCCTGATCTGCGAGGGACGCGTCCCATCGTAGTGGGAAAGCCAAGAGCTTTAGAGGAAAGACTGAGTCGAAGGACTAAGTCTGTTCTCTCCTCAGGAGCCCTGGGAACTGAGAGGCTGAAAGAGCCTCAGTGTGAGTCATAAAATGGGGACGCATGATCTGCTGGGGCTGTGGGTGCAGTGGGACCAAGTACAGAGAAGTTTCTCTTTCAGGGCTTGGCACAGAGAGGGTGCTCAGCAAATGTCGGCTTTGGTGCTGAGGGCGTGCCCTAGCAAACGAGCCAGAGCCCCTCAAAAATAAGTATCTGGCTAGTTAACCATTCATCATTGAGTTCCGGTTGTGTTCTAGGTATTCTGCTAAATGCTGCAGGCACAACCATGAACAGGATTTATCTGAGTGGTATGTAGGTGCTCGAGTATAGTGCTCATGGGGTCCTCTGAGGTTATACTCCTAGAGTTTCTGATTGAGTGGGTCTGGGGAGGGGCTGAGGACTGAGGCTTGGTAATAGGCATTGGGGGGAATTCTGATGCTGAGGATCTGTGGACCACATTTTAAGATGTAGTGACCTTGTGGGTCATGTAATTGGCTGATGTAACTAAATGTTCCTTAAAGAGGTGTGCCTACAAAACTGGCTCCAGTGGCTCATGAAACATCAGCCAGTCATGCAGAGAGCCGGGAGTAAACTTGTTTTTTTGGCTTGTAAGAGAAATTACAGTGAGCTATCAGGTGAAAAGCTGAGAAAGGCTACATCCCAGGCTTGGTCCTCTGCTCAGACCTCTAGATACAATGTGATGCAGTTAAATGGAAAATGTGAGTCACTCAGTCGTGTCCGACTCTGCGACGCTGTGGACTATAGCCTGCTGGGCTCCTCCATCCATGGAATTTCCAGGCAAAAATTCTGGAGTGGGTAGCCATTCCCTTCTCCAGGGGATCTTCCCAACCCAAGGATCAAACCCGAGTCTCCTGAATCGCAGGCATTCTTTACCCTCTGAGCCACCAGGGAAACCCAATGGTTAGGTGAGGACCTGGCCAAATGTGGCCCAGGGGCTTAGATATCCTAGCTTCGAGCCTTGCCCCTCAGCTCTGTTGGAGAAAGGTGCTAGATTATTCACTGATGCGCTTTCCTCACCCCAGCTCAACTTAGAGATGAATTTAGAAGCCACTCTTGTTTTGGAAAGTACAGGCAGGGACTGTTTCTTTGGAGCAGCATGTGAAGCCAGTCTTGTTTTTATGGCGCCAGAGTATCATCATGAGTAGCGCCGTTGTGTACTCTACGCTTTGGGCTTCCCTGGTGGCTCAGCAGTGAAAGAATTGGTAACAGAAGAGACATAGGGGATGTGGGTTTGGTCCCTGGGTTGGGAAGATGCCCTGCAGGAGGGCATGGCAACCCACTCCAGTGTTCTTGCCTGGGGAATCCCATGGACAGAGGAGCCTGGTGGGCTACAATCCATAGGGTCACAAAGAGGTCACATGACTGCAGTGACAAAGGTGATTCTACCTTTGTCCTTTGCTTAGATCTAGATTTTCATATTGAGTTTTTTTCAGGTGTGCCAGGAAAGATTAGTTGGGCCAGTATCTTCAGTTTCTCAAACTTGTCTGGTCAGCCTGGTGTGGACTTCCTTTGGCCTGATAACTTCTGGTTTGGCCTTGGGTACAGAGTAACAGGTGAAAAAGGAAACTGGTCAGATTCCTGCATTGAGTGAGAATTATCAAGAGAACCAGGAGCTCCTGTGGATGGTGGGCAAACCGTGAGTTTATATCTGCTCCATTTGCAGTGATTGAAGAGTAAGAAGGAAGAAAATTTCATGTTAATCGATCCAAGTTCTTTTAGCCAATAGTCATTTTTGTGATGTTTCAGAAATAAGATTTATGCCAGAGTAAAATCTAGGAGATGCTTAATGTTCATGTGATCCACCCAGGCACTTACACTTTAAAGAGCTGTATGCCTGACTTTGTGTGTGTTTCTTGGGTGCATTGTGGCAGAGTTTTGACACCACTATGTCATTTGTCTTTATTACATCACTTTGGAAGTAAATGAGTACAGGTGTAGTTGTTTTTGAGGCACTTTTGTCCAAGATCATATTTTGTCTCTCGAGTCTTGGAGAAAGGTTTTATTCACTAAATTGAGCTGCCACTCATAACTAACAGCTGTTAAAAGGTGGGCTGATCAAGCCGGTATTTTTAAGGAAGCCCCTACTGTGTGTCAGGTGCTGTCCTGGGTGCTGACACGCACATTCTCTCTTTTGATGGGCACGTGTTCCCTTGCTACAGAAGTTGTAGCTGGTAGATGTCTCCTGTCATTCCTGTGGTGTTTACTGAGCGCTGGGGTCTGCAGGTCATTGTGCTAGGTGCGGGGGGGAAGATAAGGAAGGGAGGCGGGGCCCCCGTCCCGCAGGTGCTTATAGAGTCCTTGGTCTCTGGTGGAGCATACTGATTGCTTTGAGCTACACTTTTATCTGGAAGGTAACTGTCAGTCTTGTTCTTCAAACCTTTTATTCTGGCTTTAGGGTCTGTAAGCTTCAAAATAGAAACTTTGCAAAATTTATAGGAGTGATAGAGGAAACTACATATCCTTACTACATTTTGAGCTCTTATTTTCATGTCTCTAAAAAGACCGATATGATTCCCATTATGCAGACTGTAATAGAAGTAGTAATAATTTTATTGGTACTTCTGGCAGACACCTCAGACTCTCAAAATCAGGATTTTCTTAAGTCTTCAGAGATCTTTGTGACTCAGTATTGGCGTGAAAAAATGCTGCAGTAGGAATAGATAATGTCCTAGCAGTGAGTGCTGGTAGGGTTGTTCAGCGGTACAGATGAGAACAGCTTTCCAAGAGCTCCAATACTTAACTCTTCCCTGTTCTTATTAATATGTCGATGGCTTCTCGTCCTCATAGTGTCTCAGTGTTTCTTTACATAAGTACTAAACTTTCCTGATTTTCCCCCAATTAAACCAACTCTCATTCTGAAATTGCATTGTGGATTGCATGAGTTTCGCATGTTATGCTACATTGATTTGAATTTGCTTTTTCAGTAACCGGATTGAGCCACAGTTTTGACCAGATGAAAATAATGAATGATGTTGCTGAGACTTCAAGTAACATTCACCTTCCTTCTTTCCCCTTACTAATCCCAACAAAAAGAATAAACATTCCACATTAAACTCCTAACTAGAACCAATATGTCTCACTGGTTACATTTCTTTTTATATTTAAGGTCCTTGTAAAGCTTGAAATATCTTCTTTTTAGAAAGCCTTATCTCTCGGTTTCATGTAGTTGCACTGAGTGACAATGATTGCTTCCTTTTCAGGACTCGAGCCCTCTATTAAATGAAGTTTCTTCATCCCACGCTGGAACTGATTCCCAGACCTTTGCATCAGTTAGCAAGCCATCATCTGCCTACCCCTCCACGACGATTGTCAATCCCACTATTGTGCTCTTGCAACACAATCGAGGTAAGGGGTCTGCGAGGTGCACCCCGCCCCCAGCTGGCCAGAATCAGCCTAGCTGTCCTGTGATGTCTGCGGCAAGGATTCTGCCATTCCACAGAATTTTTCACAAATCCCATTCTTCCCCCAAGGCCGCCTGCCCCAGCTCACTCCCTCCAACGACCCACAAAGTAGATCGCAATAGCAGACAGAGGCCCCGTGTGGGGATGAGGCCAGGTGTCTGAATAAGCAGGTGACGTGTGTCCCAAAGCCTGGGTATTCAGTTTTCCTCAGATGGGAGCTCCGAAAAGACAGAAAGGACAATGTCTGCTCCTTAATTCCTCTCATGGGAATTCTAGTCAGAGCTTTGCTGGGAAAATCTTGGTGCTGTCATCTCTCTTTTAAGTACCATTCTAAATCCTGAAGTTCTGTGACATGGAATTTCTAGAAAGCAAAATTTCGAACACCAAAATTAAAAATAAAAGAAAACCTACCGGATGGGAAATTTTCTAAAATAGAAACTGCTTTTGTGTCTCTACAACAGAAGCTTTTGAACTTTCTCTTAGTGACTCATGGGCTCCATTCTCCAGAAGTCGCTGCACTGGGCGCCCCCTCAGCAGCGCCCTCTGGGGACTTGGGCCTGGGGTGATTCTTTGCCCCTTATGCTAAGTGGCCCCAGACAGCACTGCTGAGGGCTTTCCTGTTTGTTTTCTAGAGCTTCTCTGACTGCTTCTGGTTGGTTCTTCCCCTTCTCTGAAGGGGTGTCTTAGGGGAAACAAGAGTGCTTTGAGGTAATCATTGTATATATTTACCTTTCTGCTTTAAAATTCCAGAAGATGATTCTAAGTCCCAAGTTTTCCTTTTTGTAAAAGTTTAATTTAGTTATTTGGCTGCACTGGGTTTTGGTTGCAGCATGCTGGGATCTGTTTCTCTGACCAGGGAACAAACCTGGGCCCCCTGCGCTGGGAGCACAGAATTCTAGCCACTGGTTACCTAGGAAGTCCTGAACATTTTCATTTTTGAAATTCCATGCAGGAATGAACTTTCCCTCTACAAAAGTCCTTTTCACTGTAAAATGTAAAGTTTTAAAGCAGTTTCCTAATGTAAAAGGGGCTCTTGAGTCTGAATTTCAAAGCACAGTGGAGGTTTAATCATTGTATTCAGAGCTCTGCTCAGTACCAAATCTTCCTGGACTGCCTGCTCACCCACTTCATAGTTTTCCTCCCTGCCCCTCCCTCTCTGTGTTAACTTGGATGAAAATCGACTGGAGTCTATTTTTAATTGTTTTCCATATTAAATGGAGTTCTTCTGTTTCCTGTCTCTAACTTGAAAAGCAGATGAATGAAACATTTTCTCTCACTTAAAATCTTCCCACTCAAATCTTAGTTATTTTAGTAATCCTGTTTTTTCATTTTGTGGGGCTCTGCTAATTAATTTTCACCCATGAATCTGTGTCCTTCAAAAGATGAAGAGTCCCAACCCCACACTAAGCTACAGAAGAGCCCATTTTCCTTCCAGCAGTGGGATACCCCTTACTGGCAGTAGCTTTTTCTGCCCAGAAAGTGTCCGTTATGCAGGACAAAGTGAAATTTTGGTTCTCTATGAACTTCTTTATGACTCATCTTTTTAAACAAAAAACAAAACTCACTCATAAAGAAGCAACTTAGTTCCCAGAAGGAAAGGCATTTTCTCTAAAGACAAGATTTATTCCCAAGGCAACTTGGTTTTTGGGAAATGCCAAGTGTAATGCCAGCTGCCTCTGATGACACCTAGTGAGACGTTTCTGGGCACAGTGGTGCCTGCAGTTCCTTTTTGTTTCTTCCCTGAACAAATGGAATCTTCTTGTTTACTCAGATGCCTTTGGTTCTTGCCTTTCTCTTTTGTCCCATGTCCTGCCTTGGGGCTTAAACATCAGAACCTTGCAGCCTGAATCACACGTCCTTCCGAAAAGGGTTCAAATACCTTCATTGTTTGGAATTAAAAGGTAACTTCCCATAAAGAGTAAACCGTAACCTCCTTAAGGAGGTGAGAAGAGTGCAGGAGAATGGAAGCCCCTAGTGGGAGTCATCAGCTTGCTTTAGGTCAGGCGTTTTGGGCTTTGCTTTGTAATGTACCCGGCCTGGCAGCCCTGCTTTGCCCCATCAGCAGAACCCGTGAAAGCAGTTTAACTATTGCAAAGTCTCCTGAGGGAATGATAACTCTGATCCACTTCTAGAGTTCTGGTGTGGTCATCGTAGAAAACGCTCCCTTTGTTCCTGCCCAGGGGCACAATGTGACAGTAACCCCAGCTGCACCTCTGGCTCGGCTCTCACAGTTGTGTAAACACGTCGCCCCCATCACTCCCTCTGGAGTTTCCCATCCCACATGTGTTGGAGGGCAGATGGCTTACCATCAGTCTGGGGAGGAGAGTTTGAACTGGAAAACCCTGAGGACTGAAAGAGGGTCTGGGTGCCCGGGAGGCTCTTGGTCACAGTGCACCCAGAATTCTGGGAGTTGGGTTCAGAAGGTCTTTGATGTGTGACGGGGGAGGGTTTGGGGAGAAGTTCTGCACATTTTAGCAAGCTTGAAAGACATATCCATGGACCACACTGGGGGACAGGAGCTTGGTGGTCCCAAATTTCTGGATCTCATGGTCACGTGAAACAGTCTGGGGACCACCCTAGGATTGCTCATTTCTAACTTTGCCCTAAATAACACTCCTGAAAAGCAACTGCTGTGATCCACATTGCACACATCTCCTCCTGGGAAAGAAAGGCTCTCCCACACCTCAGAGGCAGGACACCACGTCATCTCATCAGTTGAGTAAACATCCTCTTGATTGCAAGGCCTTGCCTGCAGCTTGGAGACCAGCATTCGGGAACCATAGATTCAGTGAGCACTTTAACAGACAAGGAAACTGAGGCTGAGGCATCACGTGATTGGTCGGTGCCATCTGACAGGTTGCCAGCAGAGCTGAGCTGGGGCTCTGCTGAGCTTCTGTGGTCCAGCTGGTGCGAACCTCGTCCGTGTGCCTGACACGAACGCGGCGGCTCCACCGGCCGCGAGCTCCCCTGCCGCTCTGCTAACCTCTTGCCATGCCGGTTCTGGAAGGAGGATGGGGACGCAGCCAAGGGGGATGATGACAGCACCCAGGGGCTGGCAAGTGTTCTATTTTTATATTGTGGCTGCTTTATATTTAGCATCTGTAGAAGGTAAAGGTCATTTCTGTGCTTATCCCAAAGCACGTACACACCAAACTCTCCAGAGGAGATGCTGGCTCCCCCTCTGTGAGGGTGCTGGGAGGATGGGAAAACCGATGGACCTCTGATGTTAAGAAATAGCCAGGCCTGGTGATTAGAGAGTTGAAAAGAAACCTGGAGACCCAGGTTCTAGACACGGCTCTGATTTTCAGCGTCGTCATGGGCATTTTGTGCCTCTTGACTGAGGTCTCTCAGCCAGTGCTGACCTACCTGCTAGGATTATTGTGAAGATTAAACGCCTTAACATGAGTGAAAGCTCTGGAAACAGTGTCTGGCGTGTAGAGGCCCTCAGATGGTAGCTGCCATGGTTATGATTCCATTTCCTCAGAGGCACCAAGACTGGGATGCATAAGGTCCTGCTCTCTTGAGACCAGGGGAGCTGAGGGTCTCCTTCAGTGATCAGACCATCTTAATACAGGATGTAAACAACCAGAAAACAGTGACAGTTCTCTGAGTCCTGGTGGGGGAGGGACAGGAGACACTACACCCAGATGATGGAGCGATTTTAATACCCCTGTATTCAGCTGGACTACACACCAGTTTAGCATCTAAGCTCAAAGGACAGTGAGACACAGATTTGGGGATCCTAACGAGTTGTGCCAGGACTTCTTGGTCTTACTGTGTCTGTGTAAATCTCACTTACACTGTGTTTTTTTTTTTTTAATCACAGAACAGCAGAAACGACTCAGTAGCCTTTCAGGTAAGTGAGAAATATTTATTTACACATTAACACGTGTTCCTGCTAAAGCCATCTTCTGCCCACCACCTGATGTGTGCAGTCAGTGAAGTCTCGCGAGCTTCTCTGATGTGCTGGGAACTCAGCTTATTGCTGGCTGCAAGGGTGATCAAAACAGGCATGGTTGCTGCCTCCCTGGAACTTGCAGACTGGTAGCTGTACCCTAATGGTACAAACTGGTACATGTGTCCCCTGGGCCTGTGACAAGTCCCTTGATGGGTAAGAACATTCTATTCTGAACGAAAGCAATAAGGAACTGGGCTTTAGATGGAGTGCTCCTGGCCAGTGTCATTGAAGAAGGCACCTTCCTATTGCTTCTGTCTGTCTGCTAGGATGTGACAGGTTTGGGACTGGGGAATGTGGGTAAGTCCTCTTCTTCTTGGCTGGCAACCCCAAGTGCTAGTAGGTGACCCTGGGATGATGGACCTAGGGGAGAGCCTGCAGACAAGCAGTGCCTGGAAGAGGGCAGAAGAGCACTGCCTTTTGAACTTGAGGGGGCATCAGACCCTCCTGGAGAGCTGGCCAAATCCCGGATTCCTGGGCCACCCCTCTAGAGATTGGTTGTCATGGGTGTAGACGAGAAGTTGCATTTCTCTCCAACTCCCCGGTGGCTCTAGACCTGCCCTCTGTACTAACTGCACCAGCGTTGCAAGTGTCTTCAAGGGTCAACAGTGGCAGGGAGTGACTGCAAGTATAATCATGTATCAGGGCTCACTCTGATAAGTGTGCAGAATTGGGGCATGGTTGGGGTGGGGAGGGAACCCAGGAATGGGAATGTTTTAGGCATTTCCTTCCGACTTTGCCTAGCCAGAATCCTGGTTCTCCCACTTACTGATGGTGTGACCTTAGGCAGGTTCCTGATGATATAAACTATGAAATCAGTTCTTATCTGCTGAATAGGGAAAGCAGTAGTGCCCCTGGGTTCTGCTTGTCAACAGCTTAGCACTGGTGCTCGAAAGTGCTTGATAGACGCGAGTTACCGTTGTCAGTCAGTTGGTTCACTTGTTATTGTATTGAGCGCCTCGGCATCAGGCACCAAGCCAGGATCTGGGGCTATATCAGGGAACTGTGCTTCCCTGGAGCAGCTTATGGTGTGGGATCATGGCTTGTAACCTTGGTCATAGACTCATTTGGAGGCTCTAAACAAGGTGGTAGATTCAGTCTCAAGGAAAAACCACGTGTATGCAAGCACATGACATGTGGTGGATTTGCAGATGCTCATGAACTCAGGGCTTGAGGACCCTGATCTGGTGGATAACAGAAGCACTGTTTTCTTGAGCAGCTGCTCCGTGAGTCCTGGGTCCCTTCCTCCCACTGCAGTCCTTGTGATTCGTGGAGAGCCCAGTAGAGAAGATACAGGGTTCTCACACCCTCTCCACTTTATCGGTACTTGGCTGCAGGGTTAGGACAAGCTGTGGCTGAGCTCAGGTGCCCTTTGTGGCCCCTCCAGGAGCTGCCTTGCTCCAGCCCACTTCATTCCCTGGCTCCAGCCCAGGTGGCTGAGAATAGGGTGGCTCTGAAAAGGAGCTCCTATGGGCGCCCTCCTGCCTCTGGGAGTCTGAAAGGGCACCTCAACACAAGTTAGGGACACAGAATTTGGTCCTTACTCTTCCTTCTTTCATAGTAGCTGTTTGCCCCTGGGGAAGTGACTTTACCTCTCTGAACCAGTTTTCTCATCTGGGAAATAGGCTTGGTAATCCTCTCTCCTGCCTCAGAGAGGCACTGTCGGGATCCTGTGGGGCTTCCCAAGTGGCTCAGTGGTAGAGAATCCACCTGCCAGTTCAGGAGACGTGGGTTTGATCTCTGGGTCAGGAAGATCGCCTGAAGAAGGAAATGGCAGCCACTCCAGTATTCTTGCCTGGAGAACTCTGTGAGAGGAGCCTGATGGGCTATACTCCACAGTGTCACAAAGAGTCAGACACAACTGAGTGACTCAGCAGCAACAATAAGGGCTCCTGAGTGATAGGAGGGGGGCATGTGCTTTGCACCCCTTAAGATGCTTTGTGAATATCACGGCTTCTCTTTAATGTTGGCAGACTCAGGCCACTTCCTCTGCTCTAAAATAAGCCCAGCGCTTCCATCCTTTAGTTTTGGGACAGATCCACCAGTCGTGTTTGATAGCGTGGGACGTGACGTAGGTACTCACTGAAAGTAGTTTTGTTTAAAAAGAAAAAGCACTGTTTTGTTCAGAAGCTCCTGCAGGAGAGAGGGCTGGTGGGGCTGGTGCTCTGGAGTAAGGAGAGTGGGGCTTTGCCCCTCGCCTCAGTGGTGATGGGCCCTGAAAGGCCCACCAGCCTCCCTCTCATAACAGATTTTGTATTGAACCTCTAAGAGGGTTCATGTTCAATGAGATTCATCCTGGAATGAGACCTGGGATTTGGCCTCATGAAGCTCTTGTCCACTGTAGAAAGACCAGAAAACAAAGGCTGGGACAGAGGGGCCAGCATAGGGTACAGAGAGATCCCCCTCCCTTCCCCGAGGAAAGTGCAAGTGTGGCTGTGTTCCTCAGTCACTTTGGGTGTGAAGAATAGAAATGCTTTTCCACTTCTCGCAGACACAGATGCCCTGTCCAGCTTGTCAGCAGCATCCTTCACTTAGTGGCCCTTTCCAGGACATGCCTTTGAAAGCATAGTATAACACTAGAAGGAAGTGCTCCAGGATGTCATGTGTTTGCCTAGTGAGAAAAAGCAGCAAGACTTCACTGTAACCCCTAAGATGTTGGAGGGTGGCCCTGTTACCTGCATGGTACAGTGAAGTGCCACCTTGGATTTCCACTGTATAAAGAAACATTTCTTTAGAGGCTGCAGTTCAGCCCTCTGTGTATTGAAACCCAGTCAGTCACGAGTCACATGATCACAGGCTTCTAAAATAAAATCATTCAGAGCTAAATTTTGTAGATCAAAAGGATGCTGGCAGCTTGGGAGCAAATCGATGGACTGTCAGCCTGAGTTTTGCAATTAAGTGATTGTTGCTCAAACCACCTGCCCTAACAATTTCTTAAAGAGTCACTCTGGGTCTGGAAATGCTGAGATTGGCATATCTGTGATCTTTCCCTGAAAAGATGACAGTAGAGGGTGCAGACTGTGAGCGTCTCTAAGCCTGAAATCAGCCTCATCTGTGTTGCCTGATCACACTTAGACAAAGCTTTTCCAGGGAGGGGAGGAGAGTGTTCAGCAGAGCCATGTTAAGGGTGAACTCTGGTAAGTCAATATCCACCCACCCTGACATCACCCCACCATCCCAGGCCTCCTGCCAAATCCTTGAGACCTCCTATTAGAATTTCCTGGGAGCCTGAGAACCAGGAAAACCAGTCTGAAAACCAGTCTGATCTTAGCATCCTTTAAAGCATAAGGTGATGATGTCAGAGATACAACAAACTGGTGAATAAAACAAGAAAGAAGCAGACTCAGAGAAGTAGAGAACCCACTAGTGGTGACCTGGGAGGAGAAGAGCAAGTGGGAGATACAAACTGCCGGGGGTAAGATAGGCTCCAAGGAGGGATCGCACCATATTTTGTGGTAACTAAAAATGGGGGGCACGGCAACCCACTCCAGTATTCTTGCCTAGAGGATCTCATGGACCGATGAGCCTGGCGAGTTATAGTCCAAGGGTTGCAAAGAGTCGGACACAACTGAAGTGACTCAGCACACATAAATGGAGTATAACCTTTGAAAATTGTATAAAAAATTTTAAAAATCAGTGCTATGAGAAATCATTTTAATGAATGAAAATCCCTATATCTTAAAAAAAAAAAAAAGATGATGGGGTTTTCTGAAGCGCAAAGCTGTCTCACACAGAGTATTTAGACATTTCTCTGCGGCCCCCAGAATGAGTACTTGTTTCAGAAGCTTGTTGGAGATTGGGCAGATCCTGACACACTCCTTCCTTCCATGCTCCTACTTACTGCCCACTTCCTGCTCACGGATTCCTCCCTTTCCCTGCCACCTGGCATCCCCCTCACTCCTCCTGAAATGTGCTCCAGAGTGATCCTGTGACTCTCTTTTTGCCTAAGGTAATGCTGCCGCCTCAGCTTTATTTTTCTTTTTTCCTCTGACGCATTTAACATCCCACTTCTTGGAACTCTGTCTTCTCTGGTTTCGGTGACACTTGCTTGTTCCTCTCTGGTTTCATCTCCTATCCCTCCAGTGACTCCTGCAAGCTTCTGGGATGCCTTATTTTTGCTTTCCATCCTGTAACCATGGCATTCTTCAGTATGTGACTTTGGCCCTTGACTCTGCTCTTATCTCCTCTGCTGACCTCACCCATCTCTTTACCTTCAGCCATCACTTTTCGTGCTGATGGCTCCACAATCACCCTCTGCTGGGACCTCTTCCTGGGCTTTGCTCTCATGCTTCTTCAGGGTCTCCATGGCCTTTCTACTCTGTCGAAAAGAGTGGAGGTAGCTGTCTCCCTACCTTCTCCAGCCCATTTCCCTCTCCCAACTTCTCTGTTTAGATCAGGTCAGTCTCTCAAGTGCAAAACCTTGGTCCCCTCTTTGAGCAAGGCCAGACAGGATGTGGCTCAGAGAGGACCGCTGAAGTCAGGTGGACACGAGGCCAAATTCCAGCTTGACCACGTGCTGCCGTGTGACTTCAGGAAGGCAGCTTGACTTCTCTATGCTTGGTTCCCCTTACCTATGGATGGAGGGATGATGGTAGTTTCTTCCACACAGGGTTATTGGAAGGATGAGACGAGTTACGAACTTGAAGAGCTTAACACAATGCCTGGCACAGGATAAGCTCAGAGGAGGAGTTCAGGGGCCCCTGGCATTTGCTTATGCTGTTCCCTCTGCCGGGAGCACTGTTCCCCTCCTGTATGTGTCTGACTGAGCCCTCCTCTGAGAGGTGGCCCTGAACCCCAGTTCCTTGGCTGACCTGGGTGCAGACTCCTCTGTCAGCCCTGGTCGCCTCTGTTCTCGTTGCTGGCTGCCCTGCTCTTTCTGCCACTAGCCCATGCGCTCCTTGAAGGCCAGGCGAGGAAAGGTACACCCGCTATGAATGCATAGCATCCACAGTGCATGTGAACACACAGCACCTGGCAGGTGCTTACTTAGTAAATGCCCTCTGTGAATAAATAACGCGCCTTGGAATAACAGAATACACTAAGTTTATAATCTATAGACCACACGTGCTATGTTTATTAGGTCTCTGCAACTTCTGCTCCTGAATTGGATTAAATAAACCTTAATGTCCTTTTAGCAGTTTACTGTTTTCTGAGCACTTGGTATACGCTGTCTTATTAGGGCCTTCCCACGTGGATGTGAGCTGGCCAGTTGAAGTGTTATCCCCATATCTGGATGGGAAAACAGAGGGACAGAAAAGTTAAGCAACTTCCTCTAGGTGAAACAAGAACTTCCAAGTAGTGTTTGGCCACCCTCTTGTGGGTTTACCTGTTTCCTGACTTCCTAGAAGAATCAGAACTACCTGGATTTCTAGAGCACCAGGTACAAACCACTGTAGGGCACTTACCACAACCGTCTACATATTTTTTTTAAAGGGTCAAATGGATGAAAAATGGTATGGAGGTTTCTTGGAAAAACTAAACAATAGATCTACCCCATGACCCAGAAATTCCATTCTTGGGTATATGGCTGAAGGGAAAAAAAAAAAAACAAAACAAAACACCAATTCAAAAAGATACTTACACCTCAGCGTTTGTAGCAGCGTTATTTACAGTTGCCAAGGTATGGAAGCAGTGTGAGTGTCCATCAACAAATGAATGGATAAAGAAGATGTGGTGTGCGCATGCAGTGGAATACTACTCAGCCAGAAAAAGTGAAAATTTGCAGTAACATTCGTGGAGTTGGATGGCACTGTGCTAAGTGAAATAAGTCAGAAAGGCAAATGCTGATGATATCACTTACATGTGGACTCTAAAAAATACAACAAACTAGTGAAAAAAAACAGAGCAAACAGATGTAGAGAATAAGCTAGTGGTTACCAGTATGGGGAGGGGCAGAATTTAAGGGCAGGGGGGAAAAGAGTTATGGGATTATATGAAATCATGTGTGTGAAACTTTTTAAAAATTTGTCAAACACTGCAGAATTTAAAGGATCTTTCATTCAATAAATAAAGAATAAATACCAAAAAAAAAAAAAAAAAAAAAGGGAGCCAGATGGTAAGCATGTTAGGCTTCACAGGCCATATGGTTTCTGTCGCAGCTACTCTGATCTGCTGTTGTAGCTCCAGAGCAGCCATAAATAATGTATTGGCACAGGCAGTGGCTGTGTTCTAATAAAACTTTATTTACAGAAGCCAGGGGCTGGGCCCTGGTGTGCTGGTGTGCTCAAAGCACAGCTCCTTCCAGTTGCAAATTGGCAAACACACTCTCCCCCAGCTGGATTGTTTGGGGGGAATTTGCTTTGGCACTACCACAAGAGCTTCAGCTAATGGTTGCTTTTCTCTTCTAGATCCTGTCTCGGAAAGAAGAGTGGGAGAGCAGGACTCGGCACCAGCTCAGGAAAAACCCACCTCCCTTGGCAGGGCAGCCGAGAGGAAGGTGAAGGATGACAGCCGGCGGGTGGCCAAGAGCACTCAGGACCTAAGCGATGTTTGCATGGATGAAGTGGGCATCCCACTCCGGGTACGAGTGTGGACCTGGGAGTCCTTCCTAGGCTTTGTTCTAAGTTGGTGACAGGTGTACACCCCTGAGTCCATGTGAACTCTCTCTGTGGGTGGCAGAGACCCCAAAAGGAGGATCCTCACCACTGTCCCCTCTCCAAGCCCACGGAGGCCGGTGGAGACTCTAAGAGCTTGGCGACAGCTTTTCCCAAGGCATATGTTAGCTGTTACTGAATCCAGGAGAACAGGCTTTTGTGGTCAGATGAACGTGGGGAGAAGCTGGTGGAACAATGGCAGAGCAGTTTCTACGCAATAGAACAGAAAGGCTATTTGTTGAGAGGCTGCAGGCACATGCGTGTTCAAGAGGAGAAGGTTGTGGGCCCTTTTTCCCGTCTCCTTTATCATCATTCTGTGGTCCAAGCTTAGAGAACCCTGGGCAGGGTGTGAGGCTTAGTGTCCCTGCTGCAGCAGGTTCAGGAAGAAGTTCCCCTAGTGCAGAGGTGGGAGATAACCTCGTCATCCGGGAAAGTAGGAAACTCTTGAGTGACTCACAGACTCCCGTTGCAGGGCCTCGGACAGGGTGGGTCTCTTAGCAGCCCTGCCCCAGCCCTCCCCTCCCTGCAGATCCACCAGCCTCCTGCAGGCCTGGGCTCCCAGGAATGCCTCACTTTTGAAGCTGGATTGGGGTGAATCCCATCCCTCTCCATGTGCCAGGACCAGACCACTGCCTGGAGTGTGTTTCTCTGTGATTTCCATTGAGCAAAGGACAGGTTTTTGTGTCCCTTGCGGGGGAGGCTGATAGAAACAGTAGTGGACGAAGCCTCAAAAGAACCGTTATATGGGACTTCCCTGGTGTTCCAGCGGTTAAAACTCATTACTTCCAATACAGGGGGCACAAGTTCAATCCCTGGTTGAGAAACAAAAGATTCCACAAGCCATGCACCACAGGGAGGAGGGGAAATGTTATGTGTTCCTAAGAAATAATAATAATAAGTGGTAGGAAGACTTGTTACTAATAATGATTGCATCTTCCACTTCCAAATGCACTGTCTCATTTAAGCATGATTCACCATACAAGGCAGATACTAATATCATTCCCATTTTATAGATAAGGAAATGGAAACTAAGGAAGGATGACTTGCCCCGATTGCACAACTGAGCAGACCCTTCCTTCTAACCCTTGTGTTGGGCAGCCTTGCCGCTGACCAGCTCACCTGCTCTGTGACCTCAGGCAATTGCTT
Organism: Capra hircus; assembly: GCF_001704415.2. NCBI lineage: Eukaryota > Metazoa > Chordata > Mammalia > Artiodactyla > Bovidae > Capra > Capra hircus. The sequence goes on from NC_030833.1 coordinate 34,692,199, forward strand.
TGACTTTCTTTATCACATTTTCTCATCTGTTAAGTGGAAGTGAAGGTATTTGATCTAACCACCTATCTGTCTCTTTCCTTGTTTTATTTTTATCTTAAAAAACTACCCAGCTTTGTGGTTAGGATGCAAATTCTCCAGCATTGGGTGCTGTAAGGGATTAGGTCTTGATGTATGCATTCTATACCTGGCCCTATGGAGGTGGCTTGAATACACTTCTTCAGAAAGGTTTAAACGAGAGATCACAAAGATGTATAGACTTACGTGCATTTTGACTTGAGACATTGTCATTTTGCATTTTGCTTCTATAATCCCGAAAGTTCTGAAATGTGCTGAGATACTCATTTTATTTTACTCTTTGTTTTTCTCCAGAACACTGAGAGATCAAAAGACTGGTACAAGACCATGTTTAAACAGATCCACAAACTAAACAGAGGTACTGATTTTCATTTGTAGAAACTGTGCTGTGCCCATATGTTGACTATTGCAGTGAGGACCTAGACTCACTTGGCTGGCAGACTGGGCCCTGCGGCTTGACCTCATTAGGCCCTGACCTGCCTGAACCCAGCTGTGCACCTTCAGGACAGAGGGGGCAGAAGAACTTGTGTGCCTGCCCCATGTGTGGGAGGAGCTGAGGGCAGCTCACAGGTCCTCCCTCCCAGATGTTGGGGACGCAGCAGGCCGAGCTCAGCATCCTGCGAGTGCTCTTCAGCATCTGCCTGCCTGGGCTGCAAGCAGCTTCAACTCCCACCCGCTTCTGGCTTTAGGTGAACCTCCCAGTGTCAGCCCATGACTGCCTTGTAGGCAGAGCGAGCTGAGAAGGCATGAACTGGGAGTCAAAAATGTTCTCATCTGGATTTAGTTCCCCGAGTACTCAGGTGACCTTGGACCAATCGTGTTCCCCTCTCTGTGTGTTGACCCCTTTGCTGCCTCCCTCTGAGGGAAGCTGCAAGGTCTGAATGAGAGCAGATTCTGCCTTGTGAAGTAGGATGTATGGTGGTGGTAAGATGAAAAATCAGCTTCCTCGGCTGGGAACCAGAACTTGGCAGGTAGCCCCAAGAGACAGTCAAGAGCTGACACTACAAAACTGCTTACGCTGGGGGAGTAGTGCTTCCTAATCAGGGGCCTGCCGGCTGCCAGCAGGGGACCCAGCATGGTGGGAGAACCCCAGGTCAGCGCTCCCACACAGCTCCCATCCTCCTATGTGCTGGTCAGCTGCTGGGCAGGGATGCAGCTGTGCCATAGGAAGGGTACCACTGCTTCAGTGGGCAGAGCATCCTGTCCTTCCCTGTGGCCAAATCCAGTCTGGCCGCCTGGCATGGATGACACATGAAGGCAGAGGAAAAGCCTCTGGCCAGGGTCTGGTCAGCCTGTGCTGCAGACAATTGGTCTCTCTGGTTAACTGTGGATGCCAGCTCCTACAGTGTTCAGAACGAAACTGGTGGTGCCCCTCTTCAAACTGTTTTGTAAATATTGAGATGCTCAGTATTTAGTGTTTCTGAGCCAGGAGCAAATTCATTCTCTTTTGAGGTAGATGAGCTCAGTCATGGTGGAGATGCTACATGCTGGCTCTCAGATGATGCCCATTCTACTGGTCACGTGTAGAAGCCAACGTCCATTTCCTCCAGCGCTCTGTGTCTCTCTCACATTTAGACCCAGCTTTGGTGACCCGAATACTGAGACACAGGTGCCTATGTGAAAAATATGTATTTCTGCTCCTCTGGCAGCATTAGTCTTCTCATATATTATAGCTTTTAACTCAACCTAAATTACAGATTCTGAGCAAAACTACCTGCCCTAGGCAGAGAGGTGTTTGAAACATTAAGAATCCACTTATTTGCCCCGATTCTAGTATCTATGGCACAAGCTTTGATTTTTTTTTTAAACAAAAATCATTTGATGATAGTGTTTTCTTTACACACTGTTTATTAGCATATTTCCTTTTTTTGCCTATAAAAAGGGAAAGTTTGAAGTTTTGTACTGAATGCCTCTTCCCTTTTGGAGCCTGTATATATTCTTTGTCTAAGAAGAGAAGTGATGTTGTGTCTTTAAAGGTGTCTCAGTAATTCAGGCAAAAGGACTGGATTTTTAAAAGCAGTTTGAGTTTCTTCCATCACTGGTGAAGCTTAGTATGTTCCAGAATTCAAGGAGCCTGAATTGTGTGTGGATTTCTGTTTGTTCATTCTCTCCATTTGTGTCTTCCTCTATTCTCTCTCCCAAACCCTCTCCTCTCCCTAGACACTCCTGAAGAAAACCCTTATTTCCCTACGTACAAATTCCCTGAACTTCCTGAAATCCAGCAAAATTCTGAAGGTACCATGAACTTAGAGAGTGTATCTAGCCTTAAATTCTTATAGTTCCATTTTAGGAATAAGATTTGGCTTTTAGATTTTGTTTTTTGTAGTCGTTTTTGGTTGGCAGAAATTTTATTTCACTTATTTGCATGATGTGCCATATGAAAATAACCAAATCCTTTCTAATTCATTAATCTCTTTTCAAGTGTGATGCCGTGTGCATTAATAACACTAAAATAGGTAATCGGTCATTTGAAAGAGTCAATTGGAGATGTGTTACTTCCTCCACTGGGTGGTGGATAGTTTCAAAATCCACTGCTTTTCTCTGCTACAGAGGACAATCCTTATACTCCTACCTACCAGTTTCCTGCATCTACTCCTAGTCCTAAATCTGAAGGTAATTAAAGGAAGATCATGTGCCTCTCTCTGTAGCAATGCTATCACTCTCTTTTTCACCGTGGGGCTCTTGCTGGGGGCTGAGAGCTGTCTCCCCATCGTTTGCCTCCCCGTAACCATGTGTTTTGTGGTGTTCTCAAGTCCTCGCTAACTGTGTGACTGGAGTCTGTCCAGATGGTATTTTAATCCTGTTCCCTTGAAGTGGACATGATTAATGGGGTAACCAATGTGGCTTTGTTGTAATGCTTTGAACATTAGGGCTCTGGGAAAAGCTGGCTGCGCCCAGCTACCCAGGGCTTTGTATCTGGGGTGGTCACGTGGTGCTGGTGGCTGGGCAGTGACTCAGGGAAGCTGAGTCATTAGGGTTCATGGGCGGGAGTTGGACGAGCCAGCATCAGCAAGAGAAACATCACCGGGTTCCCATAAGTGCAGCTCACTCTCCACTGGGCCCCTCTTGTCCTCAGTGTATCTCCAGGTATATTTCCTTGGTAGGGAATTCCCCAAGAGGTATCCAGGTATGGAATTCAGTCATGGTGAGAGATGATATCCCTTGAAAAATAATAAGGGTTTTGGCCAAGCTAGAAACCTTTTAATGAAAGAGCTGGCTAGGAATTTGGACCTGCTAGGGGAGAATGGCTACACTTGTATCTAGAAAATATTCTTTTCTGGAGTATATAGTCTTAAGTGTCAAAGAAGGTTCTGAAAGGTGAGTGAAGGGCAACATTCTGAGAATTATTCTGGTCTCCAGGATTGTCTGCTCTTCAGATGAGTGACCCAGAAAAGGGGGAGTGGGTGGAGTAGGCAGGAGGAACTTTGACTGTGTTCTCTTCTAGGATAAGATGTTGAATGCTCTGAGCTTCATCCAATCAAGTAGTTACTGAGCACTTGTGTGTGCCAGACACTGTCCTGGGAACTGAGGATTAGTGCTATGAATAAGATATGTCATCTGTCCTCCAAAGTTCACATCGGGCAGGGAGTTAGACAAGGCTCCTTCATGGTACCAGGTCCAGCGTAGTGGCAGTTGCAAGACCACGTGTCCAGAAGGCCACAGAAAACCTTGTGGGCACACAGTGGGTCCTGAGTACCTGCCTGGAGAATGTTGGTGCGTGAAGTCTTTGGACCACAGAATCTGGGTTCTTTCCTAAGGATGAAGCCCAGTGCCGCCCCCTCCTCAGTTCATCTCTGTTCTAATTAGCTCAGCATGTCACCCTGCTCAACCCTTCTCATCTTTGATGAAGTCGTCTGTTCGATCATTCACCAAACTTTTTATCGATCACTTAACACACATGAGACGATGCACTGAGCTGTATTAGATACAATTTTAGTTAAAATATTATATTCCATTTTCAGTCTCCCTGTGGTGTGCGCATCAGTGGTTTCCAACACTTTCACGCCTGGGGCCTATTTTGAACAAAAAGAAAAGTCTGCCAAAGGAATCGGTACTTAAAAAATTTAAAACTGATGATTTCATTTTAATCAGTGACCTCCTTATTTTCAGCAAGAGTCTCTAGTGTGGGATAACCCACACTTTTGCTTTGGGGTGCTGATTCTAGCGAAAACATTGCTTCAGAAACAGTGGGCTGAACAGGATGAGTGGGAAATTTTTTTAGGGTACTTTTAATCAACTGCAGTTTTTGATTTGTGCTTTTTTGGACATGAGTACCCAACCCTCTAGGGAAGATGACCAGCAGACAGCATGCCTGAATGTGCAAAATCCCATAGACATGGGCAGGGGAAGGCCACCTGGAGGAGGCCTGTGGAGAAAAACAGTGACTCCTGTTGGCCTGGAAGAATGCCTTAGCTTGTCTCAGGCAGTGCCAGCAGTGTCCAGGCAGTCTGGCTGTTGAGCAGCAGGCAGAGTTTTGCCTTCTAGCCTCACACCAGAGCTGCCATGTCATCAACTGCCACACCTAGCAAACCTGGCTGACAATGATGTCTGTTTGGTGGCTCACGTCAAGGCGGGTACAAGAGAGAGAGTGGGGCTTATTTTACCATGAGGTATAAACAGGGATGATATGATAACTTTTCACTTATAATTTATGAAGCAGACCTTACTAGTTTTTATTTTCAATGACCCACAAGGAAGAAATCATCTTAAAGAATAAAGAGGAGAAAATTAGATTGGATATAAAAGATTCATAATAACCAAGATGATTAGATTTTAACACAAGTTTCTCAGAAGTCTTCTTGCCTGGAGATTTTTTTTTAAAAACAGAGTTGGTTGTGTCTCGCCCCTGCTCTTGCCTGGAAGACAAACCCAGACTTAGATCACAGATGTATTCAATTAGATGAAGACTTTTTACAAACGAGTGCATTGTTTGAGCTATCCCACTGTAAAGTTTTCATTTTAATTTTTTGTTAAGTAATGAGAGAGCTTCTGGTTTGTGGCTTTATATCTGTGAGTTTCGGCAGGTCCTCATCAGCCCTGTCCTTGGAACCTCTCCAGCTCTGTGCGGCCAGTCAGTGACCCTGGGATCTGCACACCCTTTTAATATGGGAAAGATTTATACCTTTCTAAGAAGGGTGTCAAAGACAGATTAGCACCTAACTGAGGTGGCACTAGTGTTAAAGAACCTGCCTGCCAAAGCTGAGACATAAGAGGCGCAGGTTCGATCCCTGGGTCGGGAAGATCCCCTGGAGAAGGGAATGACAACCCACTCCAGTGTCCTTGCCTGGAGAATCCAATGAATAAACGAGCGTGGTGGGCTATGGTCCATGGGGTCACAAACAGTCAACACGACTGAAGTGACTTAGCACAGTGCAGTGCCTAACCAAGGCAGGCTCTACTCGTGGATTTTAATGAACATTTAAATTGAAAATTGCTCAGTCGTGTCCAATTCTTTGAGACCTCACGGACTATCCAGTCCATGGAATTCTCCAGGCCAGAATACTGGAATGGGTAGTCTTTCGCTTCTCCAGGGGCTCTTCCCAACCCAGGGTTCGAACCCAGGGCTCCTGCTTTGCAGGCGGATTCTTTACCAGCTGAACCACAAGGGCAGCCTTTTTAAACAAACATTTAAAAAACAGATTTACTGAGAAATGTGAGCTGTCATTCTGAGTCTGTCCCCTGAGGGAAGAAGACTGTTGCTGCTTTTTTTGCTTTGTTTGAATGCAGAATTTGAAACTAGAATTATTTGCAATAAACCTATCAAAACCTAGCCTAAGGGCTACTGCTTTTTTTTTTTTCCCTAAATTCTAGCTGATTATACAGTATAAAAGACATTTCTAAGTGTCTCAAAGCTTATTCTCCAAAATAGTAAAGGACTATGTGAAAGTTTATGTCAAGCTTAGCCACCCCATCCTTCCCTCAAGCTAGAGTGAAAAAGTAAACTTCTGGCTGGACTTTACAGAAGATAAGTAGAATCATCATGTCTTAATCAATGAGATTTAAAGTGTACTTTTAAAAAGCCATAAATCCCACCAAGGAGCAGTCAGTCACTTGTAATCATTTTCTAATCTTTCAGACCACTCTATGGGAAAGGAGCAATGTTACATTCTTTATTTCAAGGGGGTAGCTGGGAGGGGTTGAGGCTGGGAAATTTGGGAAGAGTACAATGGATTCAGGAGACTTATTTCTTATAATTTCTCTATAATACCCTGGTCCCTAGAAAGCTTACAAAAATAAAAATAATTTACCAGAAATCCTTTGGGAATAACCCTGAAGTAAGGCTAATAAGCAAATGAGTTTTACTTCCCTTTTCTTTTAAACCTTCACCTGACCCACTCTCCCCTGCCTATGAATTACTTGCCTATGAATTACTTACCATCCAGCCTCTCCCTTAAAGGGCTTCCCAGGTGGCTCAATAGTAAAGAATCTGCCTACCAGTGTCGGAGATGTGAAAGACCTGGATTCAGTCCCTGGGTAGGGAAATTCCCTAGAGAAGGAAATGGCAGCCCACTCCAGTATTCTTGCCTGGAGAATCCCATGGACAGAGGAGCCTGGTGGGCTACAGTCCTTGGGGTCACAGTCAGAGGATATGACTAAGTGAGCGTGCAGCATACTCTCTCTCTTAAAGGCACATGTCCTTTCCTAGCATCTGAGATGCTCCTAGGTCTTTTGATTGTGAGAGCGGAGAGAGGGAATGTTGACAGAGACCAGAGACAGCACTACCCACCGTTGCACTCAGACCACAGAGGGTCTGCTAGACTGAGTCTTCGGACATCCTGCCCCCATTTTCCTCCTGAAGCAGAAGCCACAGGAACATGCTGTAGAGAAACCACTTCAGAAGCCCCGCCACTGCCTCCTGCTTTAGGAAACAGCAGTGTGGTGGCCAGTACCTCTGCGTCTCACACTCATAATCCTATTAATAATAATAATAGCACAGCCACTGCAGTAACTGCTGCCACTGCCATTTATTGAGCCCTTCCCTGGCTCACACTGTAAAAGACTCTGCCTGCACTGTGGGAGACCTGGGTTCGATCCTTGGGTCGGGAAGATCCCTCGGAGAAGGCAATGGCAACCCACTCTAGTATTCTTGCCTGGAGAATCCCCATGGACAAAGGAGCCTGGCAGGCTACAGTCCTTGGGGTCGCAAAGAGTTGGACATGACTGAGCAACTAACACTTCCATTTTCACTTACTGAATACAAGGCTGCATGCTGGCTGCATCACAATTGTTATCTCATATTCATCCTCCCAGCAGCTCCCTCTGAGTCCTCATTTTTGTGAGGGCGTGAGGCTCAGAAAGGTTAAGCAATTTGTGAAAGATCTCACAGCAAGTGGCAAAGTGAGGAATTCAACCCAGGTCTCTGGGGCCCCCCAGACATGGGTGTTTATTTACTCTGTGGATTCCTTCCCCTTTCCTGATGCACTCTGTGTTCTTGGCGGTCCCCTTCGCCAGGACTCTGCGATGCCTATCTCAGGCATCCAACTGGCCTGCTTCTTAGTCAGTCATGCTCCACTTGGCTGAGCCAGCAGCTCCAGGGGTGGTGTCTGGGAATATGAGGTTAGGAGAGCTCCCCGAGTGATTTGGCACGTGGTCAGGACTGGGGACCACTGCAGTGGAGGAGGACCCCCTCCCCCTTTCCCACCCTCTACAAAAGGAAGCAGATACTTGCCAGTGCAGTTTGGGGGATTTGAATACAGAATGAGAGTGGGGAATACTGATTGAAAAGAACTAGCCTGTCTGCTCTGAGTGTAGCCGGATGATGTTGGCTTTCTTGACTTGCTTCATGTCAAGAAGATGGGAGATATTTTCAAATGATGCCTCCAGATCAGCAAAACCAAGTACCTGAAATGTTAGCATGTGTTCCATGGCCAGTGAGAACCCGTCTGACCATGTCAGCATAAGGGCTGTTATACCAGCCAAGGGTGAAGTCCCAGAGACCAGTGTTTTCCCCTTGCTTGTGGGTGTGTCTTCAGGCTGTCAGGCTGATGGTGGTCACTGCCATCTCCTGGTGAAGTGACTCCAGACCCCACTTCAAGGCATCCTCAGGTTGTGGGGACATGTCACGTCACAGTCATCCATCTCACTGACCTTTTCCCCATTCTTAGATGAGGATGCATTCAGGCAAGGATTTAGGAGGCTTATTTTCTTAGGCATATCTATAGCTGAGTTAAAATAATCCTCCACTGGCCTTTCAGGATTTCTTAGGATAGCCTTATTTTGCTTGAGTTCGAGCAAATGGTTCTGTTGTGAGGTTGGCTGGCCAGGATCCTCTGCCCAAGCTCCAGCGAGTACTGCCCAGAGGCGGAGCTGAGTGCTCGCAGCGGTCACCTTTGGTCCCCTAACTAGAGCTGCCCAGAAGGCCTCCACTGAGTAAGTGCAGAAGTCTGACCGGTGAGATAGCGGAGCGAGGTAACCGTTAGTCCCTTTCCATCCTCAAGGGAGGAACGAATGCCTTAAGAGATGAGGCCGGTGAGTCGTCTTCTAGCCCTCTGGCCCTTTCAGACTCCTGTTCTGGCTGCTCCTGTCCTGTTCTACCTCGTTCTCTTTACTCCTTCACATTCAATTTTTTTTTCCCCTAAGTTTGTCTTCTGTAGCTACTCTGTATCCTATATTGATCTGTTTTCATTATTTAGAATTTGCTTGTGTCTAACCAGAACTTGGGTCTTCCCAGATGGTGCTAGTGGTAAAGAACTTGCCTGCCGATGCAGGAAATGTAAGAGACTCGGCTTTGATTCCTGGTCAGGAAGATCCTCTGGAGGAGGACATGGCAACCCACTCCAGAATTCTTAACCCGGAGAACCTCATGGACAGAGGAGCCTGGCGGGCTACGTCTATAAGGTCGCAGAGTCAGACACGACTGAAGTCACTTAGCACACTCACATACACTCAGAGCATAGACAGCTTTGGGGCTCTTTCCCAAGCCCCCTGGACTCTTCCTGACCATCCTGCCCTACTCCCCCTTTTCCTTATTCTTCCGCCCCAGTCCCACCCAGGCTGTATACCTGCCTCTGTATATGCCTTTCTTTGACCATTTTGTTTGTTGAGTGGGTGCGTTGTGTCTATCTTGACTCCTTTCTCCTTCCTTTTAAGTGTGTGGGGTAAAGCAGGAAAAAGAATTAACTTGAGCTGTGGGAAAAGATTGAGTTAAAAATGAACCACTGATAATTGGAAAAATAATTTTAAGTTTAAAGCCTAAAAAATGCATAGAATTGAAATTTAATTGATATAGGCAAGCGATTATGCAAATAGTGCTTTTTGCCCATCATCTCATTTTGGTCAATTACATACTTTTTAAAATAGAACAACCAGCATTTTCTCCAGTGTCTTTAAGATTATTATAAATTCTTAAAAAAATAGACAGAGGAAATCTCTTTTAGTCTATATAAAGTACTGTGGTTGAAAAGGCAGTTATGTGCCTCCTGGCAGTTTCAGGAGAGTAGCTATCCCCAAATGGATCCTCCAAGGACAACTGCCAAAGCCCAGAGGGAAACCATTGGTGTGTAAACATCTTAGCCCAGCAGGGGTCTTCAGGGCCCTGGGGTGAGTTGTTCACACCCAGTAAATACTGCTTGGCGGTAGAGTTTTCTGCAAGTCACTGGCACAGGAAGTTCTGGTGTCGCTGCCAAGATTTGCTGCTTGCTGCTTGGGGCTCTAGGGGACACAGCATGTGGCTCCACCTCTAGCAGGAATCACAAGATCCAGCTCCGCTGAGCCCACTGGGACTTTCTTTGAAAGGACTTGGAGAAATAGTGAAAGCAGGATTTCATGCACAGACAATATCTGTGTTCATAAACTGGAGAAACATTTCGTTTAGTGTGTCTTAACTATGGTTAAATACACACACATTTGGCTGGCTCTTTCGTTTAGTGTGTGTTAACTATGGTTAAACACACACACAGTTGGCTGGCTCCGGTGTATAGAAATGCAGAAGGTGAGCCTTACACCCAGTTGCATCCCCATCTGTCCCAGCATAGACATAGCCTGCCGGGAGAAGGTACAAGAAGCAGCAAGTGGAAGATGTAGCAAGCGTGACTCAGTTTTACCCATTTCCCTAGAGAAGAGCAGGAAGAAAGCTAGACGGATGGTGGGGTAACTCAAAAAACTTGCTTAAGTGTCACCAGGGAAGGGGTGATGTGGAAAATATAAGAGCAAAGGCCTCCAGGGCTAGAAGTCACCCAGGCCAGCACTGCAGTGTATGACTTTCACAACACCCTCCCCTGCCTCCTCCTCAATACAGAGTCTATTCTATTACAGTGGAATAGCTACAGTTCTCCCTGGAATCAGGCAGATGAGGCTGGGCTGAAGGTTACAACAGAGTCTGATCATCATCTCAGGGCTGAGTTGCAGCAGAGGTAGGGAAGTGGGGTTGGAAAGACCTGAATGCATTCTTGCTTTGTCTTCCACACTGTGCTAGGGGCAAATTTTCATAACCTCCCTGGGCCCTAATTTCCTTGTCTCTGAGATATATACTTACATACCTCCAGGAGTTTTTCCAAGGATTAAGTGAGGCAATATTAGTAAATGACCAGTTACTATTAGGCATTTAATAATGGGAGCACCTATTATTTTTATTCATAAACATACGTAAAGTTTTCTTCCGTTAGATTTGCAAGACAAAAATTCAGGGAATAAGTTATGCACCCCCCTGGCACTAGTCCATATTACTAATGTTCAGATGAATCTGGGCAACTTGAGTTTGCCCACCTGAAAGTCAGTGAACTGAAATCCACATGTCAGAGGTGGATCCCATGGACACTGGGAAAAATGAAAAGCTTGTTCATGGAGATGCCCCTGTCCTGTGCTACCTTGAGATGGAGGAGATTTCTTTTTCCACTTATACCAGATAAAGAAATTGCTTTAAGAATGTTCAGGCATTCACACTTCTCTCTTGTCTTCACCCCCTTCCACCCCTCTTCTTTCCTACTTCTCTTTCCAGCCTTGCTGTGTGGCTTGTGGGATTTTAGTTATCTGGCCAGGCATTGAACCCCGGGTTTTGGCAACGATAACACGGAGTCCTAACTGCTGGACCACCAGGGAAATCCCCTTCCTCCATATTCACACTATCAAAATACACAGATTAACTCCCCCAGCCATGCTGTCTTTTGTTTTTGTTTTTTGTTTTCCATCTCAGAACTATTTCTCACTTTCTTTTAACAAGTGTTCTAGAATTCCACATTAGAAAGCCCTAGGGAGCAAAAATCTTTAAAAAGCTGAGAATTAAAAAAAAGAAAAAGCCTTGAATATTTAAATGCTGTTTTTCCCCCGTGAAAACTCTGCTTTTACCTTCAGAACCAGATAATAGTTATAAATTAACCCTTACCTTATCATCTGTTGCTAGGTTGTAACTTCTCCATGATTCAAAGATAGACAGGGTTTTGAGCTAGAATGCTAGGCTGGATTTTAAACAATACCTACATTGGTTCCTAACTAAGCTAATTTCTCATTTGACAGGCACCATTTTTCCAATCAAATCACTACAATCAAAGCTAATTTTTAGTTTTCTTTGATGCTGTGGTCTCTTATGTGTATAATAATCAGAAGCTCTATTGAAAAACAAAAGCAGCCAAACACACAAGAGCAGGCAACACAGAAGTCTTCAGAAGAGTACTCCGAAACATCTATTTCTGGATCCCACTTTATCCCTTCTGCCCTATTTTCAAAAGTTAAATAAGCTCTCATGTTCAGTTTATAGCAGGGAAAGGCTTAGCTATATTGATAGAAGAACCTTAAGCTCTGTTCAACTTTAAGGATAAGAATTAGCCAATATCAAAGCAAAAAGGAGGAGGAAGGGAGGGAGGAGAAAAGACATCTCCATACCCAAAACCTTTCCATTTTTGGAGCTGGAAAACCTGGGACAGATACAATAGTGAGAGGGGAGGGGAGGTAGGAAGGGAAATAGAGATCCTGTTTTTGAATAATACTGGAAAGAATAGCCGTGTTAGCTTTATGTACATTTTATAAAATATTCTTGCCTTTTCGGCTTTGAAACTTAACATGGAGACAAGGACTGGCCATCAACATATTATATTGGGTTCTCTGACTTGTCTTTGTAAGCTAGTTCTTGTGCTTTGTTATTTAAAGCTGTACTGATTTTAAGAGGAGTTGGGTCTTTATTCCACATTCATGAATTCTGAATTCAGGTTAGTGAGCTATTAGAAAATGCAAGAGGCTATTTCAGCCTAACTCTTGTTGGAGAAATGCTTTGGAGGGGTCATCATGAATATAGTGACTAAATATCCTGGGTTTCCAGGGCAGTCCCAGCTGAAAAACCTGTTCCAGTGAGAGTACCTGTGGTCTCGTTTTTAGTTCCGCGCAGCCATGTCCACGAAGGGTTCAAGTCTTGATTCTGCAAGTCTTAGTGCCCGGGTCGGTGTTCAGCTTATTTGGAGACCTGTGCTTATGGTGACACTCATGGTAAAGAACCCACCTGCCAATGCAGGAGACGTAAGAGATATGGGTTCAGTCCCTGGGTCAGAAAGATCCCCTGGAAGAGGGCATGGCAACCCACTCCAGTATTCTTACCTGGAGGATTCCATGGACAGAGGAGCCTGGTGGGCTAAAGTCCATAGGGTGACTTAACAGATACACACACACACACCCCACCCCACCCCCACCATTGGAGAGCCATCTCCTACCGCAGAAACCTGCATGAGTTTGACTCAATCCAGAGTCACAATTTAGACACTGACCCCAAGTGGCACTTTTGCAGAGCAGATTATGCGTGGATCTGCCAAGGGCATGTGGGGTTCCAAGGCAGGAAGGCTATTCGAGGGACTCTATTCGAGGGACTCGTTTACAGTGGAATCAAAACAAATGATGACAGGGGGTTTCTCAAACTGTTTTCTTAGCTGCACTACCACTTTGCTAAATGATTTTGTTTTGGGTTGGCCCCAGAGTTCATTCAGGTTTTCCCATAAGCTGTTATGGAAGAAACAACGAACTTTGGGGCCAACTCAATATATGGAACCTTAGCATATGAAATGAGTCACAGCTGAGCCAGGCAACTAGAAACCGCACCTGGGGCCTCCCCATCCCACTGGGCAGGCCTGGGGACTCTGAAACTCAGCAGCATAGACCAGAGGCAGTGCCAACACCCAGGCATCCATCTCAGCCTGTTTCCCACTCAGCCAGGCTAGGGACCAGCTTTGCTTGTGGAAATTCTCTCGAGAGGACCTTTGGCTCTTGGTTCCCATGCGTTTCTGGGTGTCAGGGGCAGTCCTCCCCCAGGATTTGTGAGTGTACCTTTCTGACTACGGGTCTGTTCTGTTGGGTGGGTTCTCCAAACCCAGCTCTGAACTGTGTGGTTTGTCATGGTGTGGCTTCTGGTGCTTGGCTCCTTCTCTGGGCTCCCAGGTGTGGCTGGACAACGGTTGGTGTAGGATGGTGGCAGTTCTCTAACCTGAGCCGGATGTCTCCTAATTACGTTTTGTTTTGTTCACTAGATGATGACTCAGATCTGTACTCTCCTCGATATTCCTTTTCTGAAGACAGTAAGTGGCTTAGAATTTCTTGGTTGTGGGGGTGGAAGGGAGGGTGGTGGACGAGGGAAGGATCTTCCTGTTTTCATCCATTTTAAAAGTCTTTTGCACCCACTTTTTCATTCTCCAGCCAAATCTCCCCTTTCTGTGCCTCGCTCAAAAAGTGAGATGAGCTGCATTGATGGTGAGAAGGTAGTTAAGAGGTCGGCCACACTTCCCCTCCCGACCCGCTCTTCCTCGCTAAAATCAAGCCCAGAGAGGTAAGTGTTCTCATAAGCTCCATGATTTTAGGCTCTAATACACAATCTCTTTCTCTAAGTCAGGCAGCGTTGGAGCCGGGCGTCAAGCAGATCTGAGTTCGAATCCCTGCTCTATCACTTATTAGCAGTGATTTATTTTTTTGACTCTCAATGTTCTCATCTGTAAAATGGGGAAACATTTTACATTCCTCTGGATACTGCAAGGATAAAACAAGATAATGCATGTAACATATCCTGTAGTCCTGGCTCATCAGATGGGCTTAAATAATGTTGACAATAATTATCATCACTCTTTCCCTCTTCACAAGAGGAATATTGAACTATAAGATTTGTCATGTGTTTTAATACTCTCTATGCATACTGATGGGGCCCATAGCAGAGAATATAATTTTAAAATGAAGCTACACTTTTTAGTATCTCTTTATTCAACACGTTATCAAAACATAAGGCTTGACGGTTGAAATATTTGTCATTTGTTAATGCCCACACTAAATGACCCAGTTGTCTTTTACTGAGTCTTATTTATGCCCTTGGGTGGAGAAGGCAATGGCACCCCAGTCCAGTACTCTTGCCTGGAAAATCCCATGGATGGAGGACCCTGGTGGGCTGCAGTCCATGGGATCGTTAAGAGTCGGACACGACTGAGCGACTTCACTTTCACTCTTCACTTTCATACACTGAAGAAGGAAATGGCAACCCACTCCAGTGTTCTTGCCTGGAGAATCCCAGGGACGGAGGAGCCTGGTGGGCTGCCATCTATGGGGTCGCACAGAGTCGGACAGGACTGATGCGACTTAGCAGCAGCAGCAGCATACCCTTGGGAACAGCCTCCAGGGTATCTGGACCAGTGTCCCAGGCATCTCCCAGCTCCATTTTCTAACACTTCTCAACCCAAAATAGGTTCTGGCTAAACAAAATTATTTTCCCTTTAAATATACACTGTTTCATACCTCCAAACTTCTTCCATCTTCATGACAAATGAATGGCTATTTTTGAAATCCCACGTATATGTATGTGACATCTGCCTCAGAGTTTGATAACTAATCTGAAAGGAAGGCTGGGTGTACCTGCAAATCCTTACAAGTGCATTCATTAAGCATCTACTGGGTGCATTCTGTGTGCGATTGAACAAGATGCTATGGAGGCACATTGCGCACATGATCATTATCCCTGCCTTCAAGAAGTTTGTAGCATTGCAGGAAAAACTGATTATAATCACAGTGCAAAATGCAATTATGTGCCTACATGAAAATTTTACAAGTAATTTCCAAGGCTTCATGTATCCTCTGAAATCCCCCACTGGATCAGGTTAAGTACCTGTGCCAAAGGCTGCAGTTTGGGTGATTACCAGGGTAGGGTGTGGAATAGGGAAGAAGAACATGGTTATAAAAACAAGTAACGTTTCGAACTTCCGTGGCAGCTCAGTGGTGAAGACTCCATGCTTCCAGTGCAGAGGTCGCATGTTCAATCCCTGATCGGAGAACTAAGATCCCACATGCCACACGGTGCGCCCGAAAACAAACAAAACCAAACCAAAGTGTTTATAGAGTGGTTACTGTGGGCCTGGTCTCTTGCAAAGTGATTTACATGCTGAGACATACTGTCTCATTAATCCTTGCAACAACCGCACTTAGCAGCTGAGTAAACTGAGTTCAGTAGAGGCTGAGTGCTTGGCCCAGAAGAGCCAGCTAGCAAGGGCTGTAGTAGGGTTGGAACCACAGCTGCCTGGCTCCGGGTCCTGCATTCTCTCTCACTGCACCAGCCTGAGTGGGAAGTACAGGCATGTCTGGGAGGTGATAAGCCCCTGAGAGCAGAGCAAGGTGAAGGCTTTTTTCCAGAGCACACTTTGCAGCTACAGCTGCTGCTTTTCTTCCCTTTCTTGTCTCCCTGCTTCCCGGTGCCTGGTTGCGAGTACAGGACACCTCAAGCCTTTTGTGAAGCAAACACAGGGATCTAACTGGTTATTTGAAGAAGGAAAGCAGCACAACTGAACACTTTGCGCAGAGTCCCATTTTGTGCCTCGGATATAAAAATTCCTTGATTAAACTACAGTCGGCCAAAGTCGTCAGAACAGTTGGATGCCAATTTTCATGAGAATAGCTCTAATAGGATTTTCTTTCTACAGGACTGACTGGGAGCCCCCAGATAAGAAAGTGGATACAAGAAAATACCGCGCAGAGCCCAGAAGCATTTACGAGTATCAGCCGGGCAAGTCCTCTGTTCTGACCAACGAAAAGATGGTAATGTGCATATTAAAGTGCTTTTGTCTCGCCCTGCCCGAGTTCTTTAATCCGGATGCATTGTGCGCTTGGATTACATTCTTTCTCCATTGAGATAGACTTGCTTTGTGTAGAAGACAGTGGCAATATGAAGTATTTTTACTCTTTTCATTTGGCAGGTGTTCACAAAATAAGTGCTGAGAGTCTGCATTGAAAGAATCCTCTCATTGTGGCTTTGTCGCTCTTTTTGTGCATGATTTTCACTAATTTTAAGTCTGCTAGTGTAAAGGTTGATT
The DNA here is from genome assembly GCF_001704415.2 of Capra hircus. Lineage (NCBI taxonomy): Eukaryota > Metazoa > Chordata > Mammalia > Artiodactyla > Bovidae > Capra > Capra hircus. Next base: position 34,708,527 of record NC_030833.1, read on the forward strand.
TTGCTGCTTTTTTAAAAAACATCTAACCATTCGTTTATCGGGCTTATTACTAACCGGACTAAAATTGTAGTTTTAGAGGTGACTCTTACTTGAACGTGCATACATTTTGTTGAAGTTACAAGTACATCATTAAAAACCAGATAATTAATATGATGATGTTACTTGGGGGGGAAAAAGCCCCAGGCTGTTAGACTATGGCTTTTAGGTCTTCCTTTTCTGACAAGTTGAATAGAGAGGACACATTGCATGTTCCATCTGATTTGTGGTTTCCTACACAAGTTCACATCTCCAAGCAGTTATCAGTAGGGAGAATGGCCTGTATGGGCAAAGGAGGCCACCCTGTAAAGACAAGGGAGAATTTTTACGAACTGGTGAGTTTCATATCTGCCCGTCACACTTCCTTTTATTCACCCTTCATTAGAACAAGCTGGTTTCAGAATTCTGATCATGGTTAAAGGGACCTCCAAGGCTCCACAAACCCTGCAGCCCTCTGGCCTTTCTAGCAGGAGGGAATTGTCATGCTGGGAATTGATTCTCATTAAAATGCGGTTACCACACTGAGTCCAGAATAAGAAGGCCCCTGAAATGTGGGTTCAAATTCTTCTCCCTCCGCCTCTTTTGCTGTACATGTTTTTAAGGAATAATTGATTTGACTTTTACTAAAATACAAAGGTGACATCTTTAAAAGCACAAAGGGGTAAGTAATTTTAGTTAGGAAAAAAGGTTCAACAGTTCACCAAAATGCTTCAGAGTTGTCATTCTCCAGCATTTACTGTGCACCAAAGTTATTTTAAGCAAAAAGTTCTGAGAGGAGTAGAGAATTTTGCCTCTGTCTCCTCCCTTCACTGCAGGTTCTCTCTCTGTGAGAAGGTAATAAACACGGAAGGTAACCTTCCACACAGGTCTTCCTAGAAAGAAAGTTATGTCCTTGAGTTTGTTCCTGATACTTGAATAACAAGCAAGGGACATACATCACGTATCCGTACACTTCCGTGCTTCCAGACTCTGTAGGCCCCTGCGTGCTTTTGTTTTGGCGATATTATTATTAATTTCTCCTTTGTTTCTTCTTCCCTTCCTTGGTTCCTAGTAATTTGACCACTACTCAAAACTAGGGGGGAAAAAAACCCCAAATCCATAATTTTGTGCTCATTGATACCACAGCAGTCACAGTATCCTCCATATCATAGTCCTTGGGAGCATTTATATTGTTTTCACAAACCCTGAGAAGTAGCTCACTCGCCCACGGGCCCCACTTTGGAGAGCTGTGATGACCCTACGCGTAGATGGTCAAGCACCCTCTGGCTGTTCCCACACAGGAAGCCCCTCCGGCTGTACCAGGGCCTGGGCCAACCAGTTAGGACGTAACACCCAAGGCCGGCCGCAGAGGAACATTGCTGCCCAGCTGTTTCTTCCCAAAGAGTAGTTTTTCATCTTAGAGAGAATCTTCATCTTTTCATAGTCTGTTCTTCACAGAGGTGGCATCAGTCCTTCATCTTTGAATTTTTCTTCCTGCTGTTTTTGCCATGTGAACAGGAAAGTTGGAATGGGAGTTGCAGTGTGAGTCCCGCCTCTTGGTTTCAGTGTTTGGTTTGCCAGAATTTGAGGGGCCCCTTCTTCCCCAACCACCACCACCACATTCACACACATGAGCACACGCACACGTTTTTGTGGTGGTTAGCTGTGAATAAGTGTACCAACTAGAGACAGATAGAGGATCTAAATTTTCTCCCAGAAAGGCACATCTTTTTCTTATGGGGGAGAATCCCTATTTCCCCCCAGTGTTTTTCCAGCTGGAGGTGCTTATGTCTGCTTAAGCCTGGGCAATTTGAACTGGGACCTCACAGGCACATCTGTCCTGTTCGCACAGAGGGCTGAAGGGTAGACTCTGAAGATTGCCTTAGCATTCATCTTGTCCCTGCAGCAAACCCACAGAATCCCAGACAAACACTGTGCTACCTTCAGAAGATTCGCAGGAGATTTGCAGCCATGGTGACCTGTTCAGCTATTTGACAAACTCATATGAAGGTCTTTGTTACTGTTTGGCCTCCCTCTTATTGTCGTATGAGCCCATTTTCTTCTGGTCTTGGAGTTGGAGAGCTACTGGTTGGTCCCTGCTTTGTGAGAAATAGGTGTTTTTCAGGCTGTGGTCCTTTTACATACTTCCCTCCCAAGTCCCTTACAGAACTGAACCTCAGCTCAATTCAATAAATATGTACAGTTGACCCTTGAACAACACAGGTTTGAATTGCACAGGCTTAAGCAGACACAAGCACCTCCAGCTGGAAAAATTGCACAGTCAACCTAATTGTGGATTCTTTTCAGTAGTAAATGTTATAGCCCTGCACAACTGCAGTTGGTTGAGTTTGTGGATGTGGAGGAAGCCTGGATACTAAGGGCCAGTAAATTATACTGTAATTATACTGTAAATTATACTCGGATTTTCAACTGCATGCATCCCTGAGGCCCAGGTTGTTCAAGGGTCCGCTTGTAGAATTAACATTTATGTCCCAAGCCCTGGGTTAGATGTTGGGGTTCCTGCTCCCATAGGGATAATGTGAGAAGGACAAATGTAAAAATCGTTATTATAAACACAGTATTTATTTGAAAGTGTAAAACATGGGGATTTACCCAGCTTAGTTTCTTCCCAGTTCAGAGTCACCTTGGGCTCCTTCCTGACTTTTCAAGTCTGTCTCTTGCCCTTATGTTAGCTTGGTATCATCTGCAAACTCAGCAGCCCCACCCCCTTCTCCTGGAGAGGATGAGAAAAGTAAGCAGCACTGGACTAGGAATTGGAAGGTTTCTGAGTTCCAAGTTCAAATTTGGACATTGCCTTATGTCTGGGGGCATCACTTAACTTTTCTGAACAACCACAGTGTTTTCACCTGTAAAATGGAATTAATATCTGGCCTGCCAACCTCACCGGAGCATTGAGTGAGAGGGTCACATGTGATAATGTGGGTAAAAAAGATCTGTGAGTATAACAAAGTGCCATGTAAATGAACACGCCACATTCAGATTCTTTAATTACAGTCTGAAGCTAGTCTCCAGCTCCCATCCAAGCAGCAGAACTATTCTTCTGAGCGATCAGGCATTTTCCTCCTGAGTCCTCTGCCTTTTCTGAGCATTTTTCCAAACTGGGAAAAGATAGCTCCCTGTCGCAGAGACCTCAGCCTGGCTTTGTGAAATCTGCTCTGCCTGCCAGAACAGATAGCCTGCTCTCCATCCAGAAGTTCAGTTCAGTTCAGTCGCTCAGTCGTGTCCAACTCTTTGCGACCCCATGAATCGCAGCACGCCAGGCCTCCCTGTCCATCACCATCTCCCAGAGTTCACTCAGACTCACGTCCATCGAGTCCATGATGCCATCCAGCCATCTCATCCTGGGTCATTCCCTTCTCCTCCTGCCCCCAATCTCTCCCAGCATCAGAGTCTTTTCCAATGAGTCAACTCTTCGCATGAGGTGGCCAAAATACTGGAGCTTCAGCTTTAGCATCATTCCTTCCAAAGAAATCCCAGGGTTGATCTCCTTCAGAATGGACTGGTTGGATCTCCTTGCAGTCCAAGGGACCCTCAAGAGTCTTCTCCAACACCACAGTTCAAACGCATCAATTCTTCGGTGCTCAGCCTTCTTCACAGTCCAACACTCACATCCATACATGACCACAGGAAAAACCATAGCCTTGAC